>NW_004955477.1:4263435-4390186 GCF_000276665.1 Chinchilla lanigera | reverse complement strand
AATTTGGAGATTCCTCACAAAACTATGATTAGAAGTCCCCTTTAACCCAGCTATTCCCCTTCTGGGTATTTTCCCAGAAGAATTAAAGACATCATACCACAGTGATATATGTGCACCCATGTTTATAGCAGCACAATTCGTTATAGCTAAATCTTGGAAACAACCCAGATGCCCATCCACTGAGGAATGGATAAAGAAGTTGTGCTACTTCTATACAATGGAGTATTACTCAGGTATTAAAAAAGATAAACTTGAGGCTTTTGTAGGTAAATGGATGCAACTAGAGAACATACTTATAAGTGAAATAAATTGGACCCACATGTGTAAACATCATATTGTCTCCTTGGTATAAAAAGACTAGGTAAAACTCAAAACATACAATAGATGATAGGAGAGGGAAAGAAATGGCTCAAAGGAAGGAATGCCTGGGATGAGGGAAAGAAGATAAAAGAAAGAAGGAAGGCAAAATATAAATATATATAAATAGCTGGGATGACTGTATTGCTCATGTCTGATGGTGTATTGAAATGAACAGTTAATGCTCACAATTTTTTATGTTCTGATAGACTGTGCATGCTTGTGTCTGGTGGTCTGAGCAACTGATGTGAAGATAACAGTGCAGTGGAATTACAATGGTGAACTCCTACCATGTTGTCTAGTGAAACTCTGTATTATCTCTAATATTTTAATGAAGAATTATTTTCTTATTCTCTTTAGTGGTTTGAGCAATCTTTCATTCTTACATCTGATAATCTGAGCAATGTAGTTGAGGATAGCAATATGCAATGTAACAACCACTGTTGATTTGTATTAATTTGTCTTGAGACCATGTATCACTTTGAATGTTTTTGCTTTGTTTATGTTTGTGATACTGGTATGCTGCTACTGTTCTATTTTTTTGTTGGTTTGTTTCTTATGTACTACTCTCTTTAAAATAAAAAAATAAAAACAATGAGGCTATGAATAGTCATATATCTCAGTGCAAGTATGCTGGGATTTTTAAAGCATACACGCTACATTTCATTTAAGATTTACTTTTTACATTTTATATCTGAAATAACAATATCTGTGCAAGCTAATGACATCTTAGGGTTTAATTGGCAGCTTTTTTGTTTCTTAGTGGTATGTCTAAAACAGCACATCTTATAAGCAATGTAGTGTTCCGTTTTGATGAAAAATTACAAATGAATGAGAATTTCTAAATTGTTGGGTGATTTCACCTTCATGTTTACTAGGTTATTTCCTGTAGAGGTCTTACTGGTATATGGCCACCAGTCTTACAGGAGTTCCTGTTGCTCTGCATCCTCAGCAATGTTAAGTATTATTGATCTTTCACGAATCTGGCAGCTATGAAATGGCCTGTATTTGTGATTTCTTTTGTATTTTTATATTTACTGAGGTTGAATATTTTTCCAATTGTTTAATGACCATTTGTTTTTTGAGGACCCCTTGTCTTGCCTTTGTCTCTCTTTCTATTAAGCTGTTAATTTTTCTCAAACTTATTTCTAGGAGTGTTTAAAATTAGTTTTCATATGATAGTTATCATACGGTTTACAAATATTTTATTCTAATTCATGGCTTACCCTTTCTCTGCATAGATTCTATTGATGATCAGAAAATATTATATTAAAATAATTGAATTTATCAGGCTTTTATTAAGTAGTTTCCATGTACTTTGGTAACATCCTAAAGAAACCTTTTTTCACACAGGAAAAGTATTTTCTTAAAGAACGTTCTAAAGTTTACTTTTCACATTTAAGGTTTTAGATTATTTGTAGTTGACCTGTGGGTATGGTGAGAAGTAAGGATACAATTAGGGTTTTTAAAATAATGACTAATTTGCCCCTCATAATTTATCATATTTTTTTTCATTGTTTTTCTTGTGAGTATCCACTTAAATACAGTTCCATCTCATTATTTTGCACATTTCCATATGTCTGAGGATCACCTTTTGGGTTCCTTATTCTTTTCTGCCAGTCTGTTTTTATTCTCTCCATAATGATATACTGCCTCTTCCCTTACCTTTATAATAAGTTTGATATCTGGAAGGACAAATGCCTGACTATTTCTGTGTCTGCCTTTCTTCAAATGGTAGTGCCATCCTATTGATTCCACATCTAATCAGGCTGGACGTGTGCCCCTGGCCTCCCCTCCATCACCACACACACACACACACACACACACACACACACACACACACGGAGGCACAGAGAATCCCACAAAAATCAACAGCCATGTCATGCTGGAGCCTCTCCCCACAGGCTGTGGGAATTTTATATTAGAAGGACCTGAGATCACCAATCAGATGAAGTCAGAAATGCTGAGCGCATTGTGCAGATGAAGGAATCAGGAGGATGTAGAGACTCATTCAGTCCACATAGCTGGTCCACAGTGGAGCTGGCCATGAGTGCTGGTCTGTTAAGCATGTTTCCATGGGGGCACTGCTGATCTCTAAACCAAGCAGTGTTTTGTGCTCCCAGTTCTCCATTTGCTCAGATGGGTTTTGCTACCACCCCTTAGAGACCGCTAGTTTTATTCTTCATGGAGCTTCACGTCGGCCCTTTCTGTCTGTCAAGCAGAAACAGCTGTATTCCCTGCTCTTTCCTCCTGAAGATCACTCTCATTTGCTTCTCGTGTAGTTTTGTGCTTGTATATCCCTGATGTGATGGATCTTGTGTGTAGATATCTAAAGGTGCTAAATCTTGGTGTTTGCACCTTTTCTCCCCACATACCTGAGACCTAAGGGAGCCACTTCCAGTGGTTTTTCAGGCTGGTTTCCTTTTAAATCTCTTTAACAATAGAGAGGAAGTAAAGGCTGTGTGAGGAGCTGGCAGAGAGCTGTAATTACTAAAGCTAATGCTTCATCTCTCTCTAAAGTTCAAGTTCATTAGTGAAACTTCCTTTGTCTTGTCATTCTAGTTTCTGATGAGCTGGTACTTATTTTGCAATCAAGAGTAAAAATGTTGAATTATAAAAATAACTGGCATCATTAACTTTTTTGAGAATGGTAAGCTGCATCTAAGCTCCACAAGAGCACAGACTTTTCTGTCTGTTTTGCTTATTGATGTGACCTCACTGTCTAGACCAGCACATGACCCATGGTGGATGATGCATAAGTAAAGAAGTTAATTTCACTGGTTACTTACTGCATACCAGGCAGCATGCTGGGAGCTTCCTATCTATCTTCTTAGTGCTGATAGCAATAACAATAACTGTATATATGTATAGTTATATATGTAGTCATATATGGAGATTTAGATGGAGAAACTGAGGCACAGAGAAGTTAGATGACTGTCTAAACTCAGAACTTACTGTGGTCAAGCTAGATTCAAGACCATGTGTGTAGAACATCAAAAAACCTTCTCTTATCCCCCATGCAGTAATAGCTCCATCACTGATGGTATATGAATATGAGATACTGCCTTATAGGAGTCTGAGATTCACTACTGTAATTTTTCCTTCAAAGAAGATACACAAGTGGCAAATAAGTACATGAAAAGATGCTCAACATTGTTACTAATTAAGGAAATACACATAAAACCACAGTGAGATATTATTTGATAGTCACTGGGATGGTTATAACAAAAAATATAGAAAATAACAAATGTTGGCAAGGATAGAGAAAAAATTGCAACCTTGTACTGTTAGTAGCAATGTAGAATGGCACAATCACTTTGGAAAACAGTTTGACAATTCCTCAAAAACTGATCATAGTGGTAGTGCATATCCTGCCAAGTTTACTCCTAGATATACAGGTACATGATCAAGCAAAAACTTGAACATAGATGTCTATAGTAACATCATTCATTACAACTAAGAAGTGGAAACAATCCAAATGTCCATCTGCTGACAAATAAAGACACAGTATATATTATATCTATACAATGAAATATTTTTGGCTGTAAAAAGGAACAAAGTCCTGCCATGTGTTATAACATGGATAAACCTTATAAACAGGATGCTAAATGAAAGGACCCACATATGTGATTTCATAACATGTAATGTTCAGATTAAGAAAATCCAGAGAGAGAGGGAGACAGAGAGTGAAAATCCAGAGAGAGAGGAGAGAGAGAAAGTATATTATTGGATTCCAGGGACTGGCATGGGGAATAATCACTATTATGTGTGCAGCTTATTTTGGGGCCGATGACAATATTGTAGAATCACTGAATTGTAGCCTTTAAAGAAGTAAACTTTATAATATGTAAATAATAGTATCTCAATATAGCTATTATTCTAAAAATACAAGTAATCAATTAGAGAGAGAGAGAGAGAGAGAGAGAAAGAGAGAGAGAGGGAGAGAGAGAGAGAGAGAGACTCGGCCCTGAAGGAAGGGGTGTGTGTGTTAGAAGAGAACTGACAGTCAGAGGTCCACGGCCTTTATTAGACTTGAGTAAGTGTGCCCCGGTCACCTCCTTGCTGCTCCTCCCTGGCCTCTGCTTTCTTCTTTGCACTGGTGGATATTGTGTTCTAATGGGTATTTTGGGCAGTTATAGATTCTTCCACGCCTACACATTTAAGGGGATAGTTTTCTTACCATGTTGCAGAAGGGGAAGCAGAGGACCAGAGTGCCCTGAGCTTGGCTGCCTTCAAAGCAACAAAAACTCAAACAAAACCAAAGGGGAAAAGAGCAACCTCCTTCTAATTGTCTTGCTCAGCTTCATGGATAGGCTTTTGGGGAATTGGTAGAGCAACCTCTTTGGGTTTCTGATCAGGGATACTGGGTAAAGGCAGAAGTATGGGCGGGCATCTCCAGGCTGGGCTTTTCCTCTGATGCTGGGGCTTTCCTATCCAGTCCAGTGTTGGTAATCTCTCCCTAGACCCCTGATGTGCAGTGCGCCGCTAATAGGTCTCATATGACTCCAGGCTTGCAGTCGCTGCACCAACCTCATTTGTCTAGTGCATGGCAGAGCCCGTAATCATCTCTGTGGGCTCCAGCTCTGCGCCCCACACTAGCTACTCTGGCAAAATTCAGCTGAACAGGTGAGAAATGAAGCCACACAGTCCCACAGAAAGTGTCACATAGCTCCTTATGAAGGAGAGGAAAACCATCCTGACAGTTTAAGAAAATATGTTTTGTGCCTTGTTTCCATAATGAACCTCAACTCAACAAGTTCTTTGGGTCTTACTAGAACTTGTAGCTTTGTGGCTGGGCCAGTGCCACTTGGGCCCTCTTGTGTAGGAATTTCAAAGATGTCCCATTTCTCTTCTGTGGTGTTGCTTTCCTTCACCCTGAACTAAAAATTATATAATCATCCTTGCTTACTCTACAGAAAGTGTCCTGGGTAATGAGACCGGTAATTGGGTTTCTGTTGTATCCCGATCTTATTTAAGGTGACACTGGGGAACGGGTCCTCTTTTTGGCCCTTATTGTCCACAGGAGGTTCCCAATTTTCTGCCAGCTCCTGCTTACAAGGGTGGAAATGGTCACCTGTGAAATCAACCCTGCTCTAAGACTTTCAATACGGCATAATAATGATCTTGTTCAGCGAGCTGGACAGAGAAGAAAGTGCATCATGATACAGATGATGCAGTTTTCCACTTAATGAAAAGGCAAAGCTCAAGTGCAGACTGCCACCCTCTCTCATGCAGCTTCTCTCAAGTGTCCCCTGTGCCTCCCAGCCAGGCCACAGCAGCACAAGATGCTATGGCAGACTTTGCAGGCCCATGCTCTCTTGTCATGTCACAGATGGTGACTCTGTGCCCTGCAGAGGGACCTGTCTGATTAAGGTCATAGCCAAATGGCCAGGTGGTGTCTGCAACCCAGTGACCTTGCTGCCCATCTGCACTCTTCCCAGCATATCATGCTGTGTCCACATAAGGCCAAAGGAATAGAGACAAAATTCTAACCTTTCTCTTCTCCCACTTCTTTTTCCTGCTGTTGGAACCTTGGCCGTCTGCCAGGAGAGATTATACGTTCCTGCGAATAGCCAAGCCACTCTTGATCACCACACCCCGGGTTGGGTTTTTCCCGAGTGGGGCTGCCTTTGTGCTCTGTGGGATCTCTCCTTGGAAGGGAGCACATCGTCTCACTCTAATGTTCAAGTGCACATGGAAAGTGGTTGGGTTACATGGTAGAGACCAGCTATGTTTAACTCACCAAGCTCTTAAAACAAAAACCCCAGTTCCTACCTCCCACTTCATCTGTGCATGTGGTTACATAGGGAAGAAAAGATGTTTTTTTAGAGATGGTTTTAAGATTACTACTAAAATGATTTATCTTTTTCCCCACCTATCTCTCAAAAAAGGATTCATGTTTGTTCTAATAAAGTATTATATAATAAGATCAAGATAGAGAACCATAGAACAAAATGCAGACAGTGATAAAAAAAAAAATAAAGCAAAACAAAGAACACCCAGTAAAACAGGGACTTAAGCAGATATTTTTGATTTTAGGCTCAATGCAGCATTATTTACAATAGCAAAAAAGTGAAAGCAACCCAAGTGCCTACTGACAGATGGATTATCATAGTGTGCTGTATCCATACAATGGAATTTCACTCAGCCTTATAAAAGAAGGAAATTCTGACAGACACCACAATACGGAGGAACTTTCAAAACATCATGCCATGTCAAGCAAGCCAGTCAAAAAAGGTCAAATGCTGTAGAATTCCATTCATATGAGGTGTCCAGAAAAGTCAAACTCATAGAGACAGAAGGTGGAATGGTGGTTGCCAGAGGCTAGGAAAAGTGAAAATGGGGAATTATTGCTTAACGGTGACAGTGTTTCAGTTTTGCAGGATGCAAAGAGTTCTGGCAATGAATGGTAGTATTCATTGTACACCAGTGTGAATGTACAAGGGCTGGTCATAAAATAAAGTGTGTGATTAACTAAGAATTATTACAGTAAAAGACACATTGCCATTAATCCTCCTCAAAACACTCCCGTCTCTTTGAACATATTTAGCCCATCATTCTTGTCACTTTCTGAAGCAGACCTCAAAGTCTTCCTTCATGTCTTTATGAGATATGATCAAAAGTATAGTGAATGCTTCTGTGGAGTTTCACCCAATGGGAGACCAGGCTCCTAAAAACATGGCAATATATCCAAATCCATCTTATTCACTGGAGCTGGCGTTGTGCCAAATCTCACCCTTCCCCAAAGTTAAAATCATCACAAAAAGTAAATGTTTCAAAACACTGAGGCACCCAGGACAGTGCAACTAAAGACACAAAAGAGGACTTCCACAACTGCTTCAGAAAGTGGCAAGAAAAATGGGATAATTTTGTCCAAGGCAAGGAGAAATATTTTGAGGGGGTTATTTTAATACATTTCTAAAGAAATTAAACATTCACTATATCTTTTCATCATATCTTGCATTTAATTCCATGAAATCATGCACTTTAAAATGATCAAGATGGTAAATTTTACAGCATGTGTAGCTTACCACAATTTTAAGGAAAAGAACACTGAAGAGGAAATTATTAAATCCACATTGCATTGAAAATATTTCTTTGTGTCTCATTCACCCATAGGGCTGTGTCTCATTCTCCCATAAGGCTTCACAGTCAGGGACTTCTGGGCTATCGTCATCACTACCCCAGCATCTAACTCAGGACCTAACTTAGGTTCTCAGAGGGGTTTTGCTGCCCAAGGAAGTGGTGTGATGATGCCTATGTATGTGTGAGCAGACACTGCAGTGGACACAGTACTTGCATATGCATTAATGTGGTGGGTCACCCTCACAATCCTTGAGGTAGTGCTTTACCCACTACGCAGGAGACCTAGTCTGCAGCCACGTGGAAGCAGGGCCATGATGCTCCACCCTGGTAACCAAGCATTAGGGGAACTGTGCTTTAGCTTGCAGGAGTCTCAGTGCCAGGAGTGCAAAATTCAGTGGACAGGCCTTTAAAACATCTTTATTATGTGCCATCATTTTCTGACACAGAAGCAAATCATGTGTAAATCTGTGGATAGCACCATATTGCAATTTTTTGGAGAACCTATCACATGACAGCATCTTGCTGAGTCCATGAAAATCTTTATTTACCTCATTTAATAGCTCCTAGTCCCCCACACCATATGTCACTCTTCTTTTTTCACAGAAAAGCCAGCAGAGTCCAAAGGTCGAGCAGCTATTCCAAGGTGACAGTGTTAGAATGTGTTAGTACCACGTGAACCTTGGGCCAGACACAAAAACCCAAGCCACTCCAACTCTAGCTGAAGATTCTGTGACTATTAATATGGCAAACTCAACTGTGGATCTTAGGAAGGTTGACATTTGACAAGTCACTTAAAAGAAGCTCAGTATTCTCATCTGTGGCTGACAATAGTACCCTCTGCAGAAGGCCGCCAGGTATTTGAGGGACAATATTCAGACAGTGCTTGGCCGACTTCTGTCTCTCAGTCAATATGTCTTGAATTTTAGCCATATGACCTGATAATGACACCCACCAGACTCCACTTACCTTGGAGTCAGCCAGTGATATTTACAATGGTCTAATGCTTATGAAACTTCTCATAAAGGTATTGCCCATTTATATAAGGACCCATGCTATTGATGCCTTATCCCAAGGAATAAACCTGTTCTCTTTTATGAAGTGGTACAGTTCATTTGAAGGCCACGTTTTGCAGTCAGTCACAACTCCTCTTTGGCGCTGGCTGTTGGAATCTCACCCTTGAATTGTGATTCATGTGCACCAGTGCCATCTTAACCCAGGCTTTCTGGTTCATTGATTTCTCCAGGTCATCAATAGCTTTCTTTTTAATCACTTTTACCAGTTTTTCAGTGTCATTAGCCACATAGTCCCCATTATCTACAATTTCATTTTCTGTGGTTTGTCACCAAGTTCAGCCACAGTTCAAAAATATTAAATGACAAAGTCCAGTAATAAACAAGTATAAATATTATACTACATTCCTGTGACTGTTCTATTTCATCATTAGTGTTCTTAATCTCTCATTGCATAATAATAAAGTATACTTTATCATAGGTCTGTAGGTATGAGAAAAAACATAGTATATATAGAATTTGGTACTGTCTGAAGTTTCAGGCATCCACTTGGAGTCTTGGAATGTATCCCCTGTAGATAAAGGGGGCTACTGTATAAGCAAAATTTAGCTATGTATACATTATAAGACAGTGTTCACTATAATTTAGTGTTTTATTAGACTACATGAAAACTGATTAGTATACAGTAATAGATTGCATGGTAATAAGTGGTCATATTGCCAGACTTTAATCTGCTTCCAAATCCTAGTAGCAAGTAAGTTAAACAAGTTAACACATGATGTTATCTGGTATGTTTTTTTTTTTTTTTTTAATACGCAGGAACATTTAGACTAACTGAAATGTTGCTTGGCAAGGGAACCAGAAATCACCAACCAGAGTGAAAATTTTTAAAAAATATACAGAGGGTTGGAAAGAAAGTAGGAAATGTTTATCTGAGTACAGGCAGTACATAAAATAGCGCTTTCTCTCAAATCTAACAGCATTCTGTAGAACTTTTAATGCTCATGCAAACTTGCTTTACTTGTCAAAGAAGTCTCAGATATGAGCATCAAAGTGGTGGCTGCTGTTTTCCTAACCAGAAATGTCACCTGAGGTGTCTGTGCTTGGCCCTCCCCCCGGTTGCCGAGTAAACATTCCGGTGACTTCACACGTAGAGGGCCTTTTGAGGTTCTGTGGCCCAGGGCAGAAGGTTGACTCATTCTGAGAGATGTAAACTCCATAGATGTAAACTGTGGCTGTTTTTTCTTTCGTTTAGTGTGACACATCGTTGTCATTAAAAAGCCTTTGAAACTGTAAAAATGGCTTTGAAACATCACTGGAATATGATCAAACTGTCTGAAGAAGGTATGTTCTGATTTTTTCCCCACAGATATCAAAATATAAATAATGTGTTCATTCAGTCCGTCCTCAGCAAGTATCTCCAGCTGGCTAGTACTGTGCTCAGCACCAGCACAGGAGGTGAATTAGATGTCCTCTAAAGACCTGTCATTTTTCAGAGCCCAGTGAATATATGCTTACAGAACTGAGTAATAGTGCTAGGGGGCACCGTTGTGAGTTGAACTATCTTTACCCAAAATATGCTCAAGGTCTACCCCTTGAGGTCTGTGACTATGACTTTGTTGGGAAGTGAGGTCTTTGCCTATGTAATCAAATTAAGACGAGGTCATACTGGATCAGGGTGGCCCCAAATCCAAATTCTGGGATCTATAAGGAGAGAAGTTTGGAGGTGTGTGTGCACAGAGAAGGTGGAAGCAGTGATGAGGCAGCCACAGGCCAAGGAAAGCTAAAGATTGCCACCAGCTACCAGATGATGGAAAGGGCAAGAACCCTCCTCTAGAGCCTTCAGAGGGACCATGGCCATGACCACACCTTGATTTCAGACTTCTGCCTTTAGAATTGTGAGAGAATAAATTTCTGTTGCTGTAAGACACCATTCTGTGGTGATTTGTTCTGAAGGCCCTAGGAAACCAAGGGGCATCAACATAGCTAGGGGGAGTAGGGTATGGTATGCAGACAACGGTGGACCAAGAAGCTCTTCTAAGAGAAGATGACTTCATGGTGTATCAAGGGTGAGGAGTTAAGAGTTAGTCCATTGGGAAAGTTGGGAAGGAAGCCCCCATAATCAAGGCCACAGAGATGGTCAAGCTGTCCATATCCCAGAAGCAGAAGTAAGCTTGGTTTACTGGTTCCTATCTTGGGCTCCCTGAGCCGCCAGGCTCCCCTTTCTATGTACTCAGATTTTGTGTGTTTCCCAGGCCCTGTTCTGGGGGAAGAAATGCTTCTCATGCATAAGAGTTTTTGAGGGAGCATATGGTCCCCATAATGTCACAAACTGACCATATTAAAGGAATTTGATAGAATCTGCCAGAAGATGAAGGTGGTAGGGTCACCAATCTGATTGTGACCTTGCCAAAACAGCAGCCTGGGGAGATTAAACTAACACAATTTAACACAATCCAACAAACTAACACAAGGAGCAGAGGCCTTGGCTTTCAGGTGACATTGGAGATGAGGGAAGAGGAGGAATTGTCACCAAGGGGATGGATTAGGGGAAGGAATAAGAGGGCCTACAGAGGAGCTGGCTGGTTCCCTTTTGGAAAGAATGCATTATAAGTGACTTGGAGGCAGCTGAACCTAAGGACTGTGCTCAGAGGTGACCTGGGTCCTTCCTTGGCCAGATGTGTCTTTCCAAGTTTGGTAAGAGGAACAGAGGGAGAACTCAGGGCGTCAAAAATGGAACCCACCAAAGAAGGTAAGATGTACTAGCTGGGAGGTAGAAATATGGCAGGAAGAACCAGGAATGGTGGCACACACCTGTAATCCCAGCACTCAGAAGGCTGAGGCAGGAGAGTCATCAGGAGTTCAAGGCCAGCCTAGACTACTTAGCAAGACTCTGTCTCAAAAAATGAAACAAAAACAAAAACACAACAGGAAGACCACATTTTTGCAAAGGTCAAAGATGGAAAGAATTTCCAGAGGCACTGGGTAGTCAGTAGCATCAAATATCACAGAGATGATTAGTCAAATCCAAATCTCAAAAGAGTCTCTCTGAGGAACATCTATTCTCAAATAATAAAAAGAGATATTGTTAAGAATCTCTTGGAAATACAGAGTAAACCTTGATGTCTACAGGACTAGATGTGAAAGAAGGCATTTAAAAGCCATTGAGTGGGAATTTGAATGCACCTCTCCACTTCTGGTGTGACTGATGTAGATATGGAAGGAAGTAAACTCACCAAACAAACCATAGGCCAGCGTTGATCTTTTGCATGTCACTTTGCTGGACTGATTCATTAGGCATACATGATGGTGGTGTTTACCTTTTTTGTAGCGACAACTTAAGCAGTGTTGTATGACATGCAGCAAAGGTATATGATGCTTTGACCATGTCCTATAATTCCCCAGTGCACTACTTGCTCTTCTCCAGACATGCTGGGTTTTCCTGCTTTTGTACTTTATCTTAAGCTATTTCTACCTTTCCCTTTGACATCTATTTGGGCTGTGCTGCCTTCTTCCACATATACTTTTACTTTTATTTAAATCCATTCCATTGGACAAAGTCATTTTAAGGAAAATACCCTTACCTGAACTTTTCTGAATGCCCTCAGCTGGAAAAGTTCTTGAAGCTTTTGAGGCCTGAGACCACAGAGCTGATACTTTGCCTTAGAGTTTCTAGAAAGAGAGAACATCTCTCACACTTTGCTTCTCAGCCCAGGGTCTGCTGCACAAATTCCTGCCCAGCTGGGTTCCATTGTTCCTTGAGTCTCTGGGAAGGGTCTCAAAGCCAGAATAACTTTAGGTGTGTGGATCTGGCCACTGGAAACAAAAGTCCAATCCCTCCAACCATTACCAGAGAGAAAAACTCTGTGTAAGCAGACACACACTCTGCAGGCGTAGAGGACCAGAGAGCTGGACACCAAACTCAGCCATCTTGGGAATCCACAATGACAGTGGCACTTAAATGAGTGTGCTTTTCAAAACAAAAGTTCTCACGCTGGCTTTCATGACAGTTTTGTTCTAACTGAAGTCTTGTTTTGATATCCATGACCACAGGTTAGACATGGCTTTCTAAAAGTCATGGGGTATTTTTTGAATCAAAGCAATATGGTTCCTTTCTGTGCCTTCAGACTCACCATATAAAGGGTGTGTTGTTCTAAGACCAACAAGTGCTTGGATTTGAGCTTCCTCAGAAGGCTAACTAATCATAGGAAGGCTGACTAAGCGTAGATTGCCTAGTACTAGGCATAGATGGTCTAGGACTATGCAGAGTCCTCTCTCGTAGGTTTTTGGATTAGTTGATAGGACCCACGAATGTGTATTTCTTTCACACTCTTCTGTCATGTTGGTGCTGCTCTGGGACAATTCCCTGAGAGCCCTGCTATAAGGCAGCACCAGGAGGCAGTACCAGCTCTAGTTATTCTCCAAGAAGCAAAGCCTGAGGCAGGGAATGCGAGCACAATGGAGGTCCTCTTCCAGAAAAGACCCATGATACACAAGAGAGGAAGGAGAAAGAACCATGCTAGGAGGCTGTCTGAGGTACAATCCCACCTTTAGTTTATGCTCTGTACTACAATATGAACGACAGCGGTGTCTGGGACTTTTGTATCAATACGAATCACATTGGCTGTGATCCAACATGAAGAATAATTTTCAGAAATAAGGAAGCTGTGAACTATTTACAATGACCTGCTAACATCAGGGACATGTGGCGGCCCCTCAGTAGAGGAACTGAGCAGGGCACAGTGTCATTATCTTACGCTCATTTCTTACATGGTGAAACCACAATCAGTGAGGTTAAGTACATTATGCCAAGCCTCACAACTAGAGTTTGTTCTCAAACCTCAATCCCTAAGACAAGACCTTATATTTTATATTTGCATAGGGCTTGCACGTGCTTGGTCAGTTCCTTTAACCAGGGTGATTTCTTAATGTGGTTACTACTTGACTGCTTTTGTAGACTCCCCTCCACACTTTCTTTAATGTTACAGTCATGTGGTTCATAGCCTTTCAATTCCTTTCTTTTGGTAAATGCTGCATTATAAATGTTTTTCCATGGTGCTACATAGACTTCATATTCATTATTTGAAAGGCTCTATGTTTCATCCAATACATTTCCTGGAGTCTAGTTTGTGGTGGATGAAATAATGATATCTCCAAAACTGTCCTTGTTCTAATCTCAGGAACCTATGAGTATGTCAATTTGTATGGCAAAAGGGCAGATATAATCTAGCCACTAACCTTGGGATGGGAGATCACCTTAGATTATCCAGGTGGGCTCATTCTAATCCAAGGGTCCCATTAGGCAGGAGCGCAGAGTCCAGAGAAGGAGGTGTGATGGTGGACGCAGAGGATGGAGTGATGCTGGGCCTTGACCTATGGAATGCTAGTGGTCTCTAGAAGCTGTAAAAGAATAGGAAAATAATTTTCCCATAAAGCCTCTGAGAAGGAATGCAACCCTGCTGACACCTTGATTTTAACCCAGTGAGACCCATTTTGGACTTCCTCAGAACTATAGGATGATGCACTGGGTACTGTGGTCATTTGTTATATCAGCCACAGGAAATTCACACTGATCATGGCAGTTCTCCTTTTCCTGCTGGAGATGAGGCACTTCCCAATACCTGGTATTTATTGCATGACATTGTGTTCTTGGCAACACACCAAGGGCTAGTTGGTTGTATCACTTAATCTTTTGAAGTAAACTCTGCCATTATCTCCATTTCACAGCAAGGAACAAGGTGACAGTGAGTAACTTTCCTGAAACCCAAAATATAGCCAGAGATCATATTCAGGCTGTGGGACCACGTGGACCATTTCTAGTGTTTTTTGGCCACTGGAGCCATAGCATTAGTGGCTACTTGGACCTAAGGAAAGGCCGCCTCCATCATGCACATTAACAGTGCCATTCATAAACTATGAATCCTCTACCGTACTCCTGCCAGGGGGGTTACATATGGTTTCCTCCATACATTGAGGGCAAAGATTGCATTTTTGCAAGAGGTGCTATTGTCTGCATTTTACAGATAGAGAAACTCAGAGAGGGTAGCAGCTCATCTACTACAAGTCAGCACAGAGCTGAGCTAGATCAGATCCAGACCCATCTGACTTCAATGGCTTGGTGATTCTAAAGTTCTTAAGCACAATGCCACACAGGTAGAGCCAGGTCATTTCTGTCTTCATCAGCTTTATTGTCAGTTCATCACGATGCATCAACTCTGTACAGAAATCCATAAGACCTTTCAGGTCTTATGTTCATGCTTCACAAAAAGTAATCTGTGCACATCATCTCAGATAATCATCCCTGTCACTCAGGAACAGTCACAGATTGAGCCATAGCCATACATCTGGGTTAGCGCCAATGGGGGCTCATTGTCACCCAAGGACAAACTGAGATAGAGCTAGACTTTTGACCAGTTCTTGATGGCCCTTGAAATTCTCTCAAGCCACATCCTGACCCCCTTGCAAATCTGCCAAACTTGCAAATATTATATCATTTTTTCCATAAAATCCTTTAAATTATAATGTCAATCAACCATTCCCATGTAGAACCTGGTTTGGACAGTCACTCTCTGAAATCTCCTTTTTTCTTATCACTAGTGCACCAGCAGTTGGGGCACTATTCGTGGTAGCCTCTTGAGAGATCACTGTCCCCAGAAGTTGGGGGTAAATATGGGAGCAAAATTGTTACCCTGGGGTGCAAAATCTGGGCTTCTGGCTTGGCTTGCTTACACTCTTCTCTTACACGCCTTCTCCTGTTTCAGTCACTTCCCTGCACAAGCAGCTTGATAAGGTCACTGTGAGAGAACTTCGGGGTTGTTGGTGCTGAGAGCCTACAGCTAAGGCGTAGGTTCTGTCTCAGTTCTGTCTAAGGCCCCATTCCCAGATCACATCCAAGAATGCTTCTTTCTTTTTTTTTTTTTTTTTTTTGGTTTTTTTTTTTTTTTTTTTTTTTTTTCGGTGCCGGGAATCAAACTCATGACCTCGTGCTTGCCAGGCAGGTGCTGTGCCACTGAGCTCCCCAGCCCCAAGAATGCTTTTTTCTTAAAAGCAATCTACTTAAGACTCAGTGCAAGGCAGCTTTACTGTATGAGCAAATGTAGACTGGGTATTTCTGTAGGCATATCCAGCATTATGTGCACTTAGAACTGACATTATTCTCAGTTTCCCCTGTGGCTGGTACCCATGGAAAGGCCTATGTTAAGGATTACATACACAGCGCCTTATAATATTATTTCAAAATTGACCCCAGATATTCTAAAACAGTTTTGATGTCAGTGTCTGTGTCTCCCATGGCCCTCTAATAATACTTGGGTTAAGAGACTGGATGAAAGTTTGCTTTATATTTCCCCTTTTCTTAACTGTGTTGGTGCTGGGAAATCTATAGATGTGATTTCTTTCAGAGTGTAAACCGAAGACACTGGAGAATGTGATAAGGCTATATTTGTTCAATTATTACTGACTCAAAGGGACATAAACAACTATATGGAAGAAAGAATCTTGAAGCCTCATAAACTAAATAATAATGGACTCAGTATAAATGGAATGGGGTGGAATAAACAAGGGAAATATACAAGGTTTTTATTATTGGTTGAAACACACTGAATTCACTATTGGCTAGTGTAACATGAATAGGGGACATTAAATTTTATAGTAAAGTTAAAATTATATATCCCATTTTATCCTTTCATGTACTAAAAGTAGCATTATCTCCTTTTGTCTAGGATTACAGGACAACCATTACAGCACAAAAGATCAAATTTGCCTTAGAAATCTCCAGTCTGATGTTACAGAGAGGAAATCTGACTTCACCAAGGTAATATATGTTTGTGACTTCTAGAGTAGTCAGCAAAATGTACCCAACTGTAAAATGTGATTGCTGGCCAACTTGTGCTATATTTGCATTTTATTTTATTTAGTCAGAAATTGAATTAATACAACAGAAAATCTAGCCAACAATGATGAAAAATTGTTGTATGAAAGTATGCAATACATGTATTTAATAATTTTACAATAATTTTTACCAGCAATGTGTAAGTTCCCAGAATAATAGGAGAATATAGTGACTGATATCAATTTTACACCAAAGTCAATCTGTTAGAGAAACTAATAGAGAGAGAATATTATACCATGTAGGGTTTTGAAGGTCAGGAAGAAGTACTTTGAAGTCTAACAAGCGAGTATATGTTGTTGTAACTACAAAAAGTGTCAGTGGTATGAAAGAAGGAAAAACATTACAGGTCATATTTATATAACACAATGTTTCAGATTCTAGAGGACAAAAGACTCCACACCGTGGTTAATAGCTAACTTATCACGTGCTGACTCTGGCTCTGAAGTTTCTGTTCTTAGCTTGTTTTAATGATTGTAATAGGAGGAGGCTCCTTCCAGCTAAGAGAACTTTAGAGTGTGGACTTCCTTGCCTGAAAAACTTATACCAGACATGACAGTTTAAACAGAACTGTTGTCTGTCACACATGGATATTCTATTGCCAGCTTTTGTAATTCTTAGAGGAAGGGAAATTATATAAATTGTTCTCTCATAGCAAATTTAAATAGCAAACATATCTGTTAAAACTTTCCCTTAAAATCCTTGTCTCAAATATTACTTTGATTCAGTTCTGCATTTAGTGAAGCGCTACATGGCCCCAAATTAATAGCAAAGTACCCCAGGCTTCAAATCCCATGAGACGGAGAATGGATGCTATTTTGGGTCCTGAGATTTAGTTATTGATCTTCAAAACTCTCTCTATTAGGAAATGCCAAGCTCACTGTCTCAGGATATAAATATGTGTGGTTATAATTGATTTGTTCCCTGAGAGAGTGAGCAAAGACCCAGGTTCAGGAAGGAAAATGAGCAGGAAAAAAAGGAAGTTATTGAGAATGGAGGCTGGGAGGAGATGGCAATGAGGGGACAGAATTGAGTCATGGGGGTTGGGGGAACACTGCTAGGATGGATTGCTACTCTTAGTAAAGGAAAGATACCAGCTTCCTATCTTTCCCACATGCTTTGTACATTGAGCTGGAAACTTTCAGCACTTTCTTGTTGATATCAAGAATACTCAGCATATGATCATTGGTAACAATAAAGATCTTCGGGGCCATGTGGTCAGCTCCCTATAACACACACTTATAGTCACTCAGTCACAATTTGGCCATTTTCTGTGTCCCAGTTAACTTCTAGAAATCGCAACTTCTAAACATTTGCCCTAGAATTACTTAGATCACCTAATTTGATCCGTTGTGTGACTTTCAAATTTCCCTCCTAACTTTGAGCTTTTAGAGCTTTTACGTGTGTGTGTTCTATGGCTGCTGCAAGATGATGAAACATGCCAACAGATGCCCTGCCTGTGCAGGTGCCATCAATCTCTCTCTCTCTCCAGAGCCTGCACAAGATTGATCACTTTGCCTTCCAAAGTGCATCAAAGCTAGAGCAATGATAGGCAGGTACCTCTTCTGCCAAGTGATTATTTAAAAGGAGTGAAATATGAAGCAGAGTCCTCTTCTTTAAAAAACTTAAGTTTTCATGATAAAAGTCATTACAACTCCATGTAGAAACTTAGGAATGTATAGAAATATATACGTTTTCCTTTATTTTTCCCATGTATTTTTTACAAAAGCTTAAGACTATAAGGCATTTCAACTTTTATGGTGCTCATTTATACATAACATTCCATCAAAAGCAATTTCCCTTGTCATTGAAATTATTTACAGTTTTATTTTTAATACCTGTACAATATAAAATGCAGTTACGTGTACCATAATTTGCTTGCGCACTCCCTATTTTCGGAGCATGTTGATTCTTGGTTGTTGCCAGGGACAACAGGGAGGAGGTAATGGGGTGTTTTGTTTCACGGGTACAGAGTTTCTGATTTACAATATGAAAAGTGCTCTGGAAATGGGTGGAAGTGATGGCCGTACAACATTGCGAATAGAGCTGATACTACTGAAATGTGTGCTTGACGTGGTTGAGATGGCAAATTTCATTTTGTGTACTTTTTTTTTTTTTTGGTTTTTCTCCGGTACCGGGAACCGAACTCACGACCTTGCACTTGCCAGGCAGGCGCTTTTGCCGCTGAGCTAAATCCCCAGCCCTTTGTGTATCTTTTACCACAGTGAAAACACTGGAGGAAAAAATTTCTTGCCAGCTCTTCAGTGTTATATATTACACCGCATGAATCCTTTGGTTTTTAGTAACTGTGCAGAAAGACAATAGTTTCACAATGGATGGCAAGAAGAGCTTGGATTTTCCCATGTCCTAAAACTCTTGCTCCATTGCTCTACACAAGAGCAAATGCACACGTCTGAAAATACTCTTAACATTTGGAGTGAACTGACACGAGGTTGACAGATTACCTAGTGATGGTGACTCTGGATCTGCTCCATGGGGGTGAGCAGATTTGCAGTAGACATGGAGGGAACCATTGTATCTGTGGGGAGATGTATCCAGATTCTATCCGGCAAATACAGTTTTAGGCTGCAGGGAAGCAACAGAAGAGGAAAGAATTGTCTCATGAAGAAAAATACAGATTTCAAAGGTACAGATCAGATTAGATGCTTATCCTTTGGTGAAATAAATTGTTACAGGAATAGAGGCATCCACACTCCAGTGGCTCAGGATCTGATTTCTCTGATCATCTACTCCATATCTCTTTCTTTCTTCAGTTTATGAAATGATGCCCTTCTTAGTAATATGCCTTAAGGTTCAAATATCAAGTTAAAAACAGTCAATAAAAAAGCATAAAACTATGAAAGCAGTTACCAGCCCTACAAAATCTTATTTGAAACATTTAAAAGAAATCAATATTTTAAAGCAGAATCTTTGAGAAAGAAAAGGTAAAATTGTGCAGGATGGTGATGGTTAGGAAATGGATAGCTTACTGCCAAAGCAAGACACAAAACCCAGCTGTGCAACTGACCTATCTTTGACCTTGAAATAGTACTTTGAATACAAGATGATTTTCTTCTTCCTTTCTAATCAAATCTTATACCCATTAACTTTATTTAGATGAAAGAAATCTCTTTTCAAGGCCACATTCAGTTAACCCAGTCTAAAAGGCAGACACAGTGTCAGGTATTTGCCATAAAAAATGTGATTACATTTTTAAACCTGTGTAGTTTTAATAAAAGCAGTAACTGGCTTAGGAACATTAAATAATTCTTCATCTCTCCTGATTTCCCAGACTCAGATAAAAAGTACAGACACAAAATGATGAACACATAGTCCATGGTGGGCTGAACTATGCTCCCTCCAAATTCACACGTTGAGGTCCTAACCCCTAGCATATTGGAATGTGACCGTATTTGGTGATAGGATTTTTAAAGAGATAATCTAGTTAGAATGAGATCATGAAGGTGGGCCCTAACTCAGTACAACAGTGTTATAAGAAGACAAGAACAGGATACGGACTGGTACAGTGGAAGATTACATGAGAAAATAGGGAGAAATCAGCATCCGAAGCCAGAGAGAAAAGCCTCAGAGGGCCCTTGCTTCAGACCCTTGATTTGAAACTTCCAGCCTCCAGAACTGTGAGACAACAAATTGCCCCTGTGTAAGCCGCCCAGCCTGTGACTGTTGTCATGGTACCTGGAGCAAACAATTATAGACCATCTCAAGGTTAGATATTATCTTTGACTATTTAATGTGTCTCTACAAGAAAAAAGGATTTGATAAATAAAACTTCCAATAGGATTGTGCATGTCAAAGAGCAAGGAGTCCAGATTGTCTTTTTGATTTGTCTCACTTTATTTTGGGGGCTCTTTCCAAGGCTGAAATTGTAATTTGATGACCTACTTGATATTAATGCCAGACTGTTAACTCCATGAAATGTCTCTAACCCCCAGCATGGTACCTGCTCAATAAATATTTGTCAAATAAGTAATTGAACAAATGATTTTTTACATTATGAACAATACAATTTGTACCTAAAAATAGGTTCTCTGCACATTCATAGCAACAAATCTTTAATGTATTGAGTATGTCTGGAATTATTTTTATTTATTCAATACAGATAAATTCAATATACTCACTTTATGCTCTGCTGAAGTTTGGGGTTTTTTTTTTGTTTTTTTTTCCTGGTACGGGGGAAAGAACTTACGACCTTGCACTTGCTGGGCAGGCGCTGTGCCACTGAGCTAAATCCCCAGCCCCTCTGCTGAAGTTTTGACAGCATAGCCTCTCATTCTTCTAGAAGTTGGATTATATCAGTTATCCACTGATTTTTTGCTGGATAATGGAAAGTTAACTCCCTAGAGTTACACAACGACCTCATAGTTTAAGAGACATTGTCCTATCTGTCTGTCACCTCTTTCACTCTCCATACTTTCCCCATGAGCAAGAGAGGACAAATAGATGTTTTTTTGGAACTGGGCTGCCATCAGTGTTTATCCCCCAGGAACAGTGTCACCTTGACATACACAGCAATTCCGGAGCCTCATAGATAAGTTCAAATTCATGTTGTTCGTTATTACTCTTCCTTTGTATTTTGACAGAGTCAAATCACAGTCACATTTGCCGGTCCCCAGAAAATGACATGGTGGTTGAGCCCTTATCCCATCTTCCCTTCCCTATTCCTATCTGCAGCCCCCAGGACATGTATCTTACCCAGGTGTAGTCACTGAGCTTTGGCCAGAACCCTGTCTTAGCCCAAGTGTGGAGCCAGGCTAACATCCCCTCCTGACCACACCCTGGGATTCTACTGTAAAAATGTTGGGTTTTTACAGCTGCTATGATTGCTCTGCAATGCAACCTAAGTACTGCTGGAGAGTAGGCCCACCCATGACAGGGCTCCCAGTAGGCCCGGTGTGTTGAAGACTCCCTCCAGGGAGTGGCACACACCATGTAACCAGTGTTGGGGTCTTTTCTGTTCCATGCCGAGATGATACACCTGTCAATACACCTTTACTGATGTCAGAGATTTCGTGGAGGGAAGCTGGGGTCTCCACAGGCATCACTTCTGTCTTCTCTTTGCTCTGCAGCTGCTGAAACTGAGACCTCGTCTTTTGTCCTGGAGCTAGTGTGAGAATCATAGCTTAGGATGGGCCCCCAGTGGCCTGAATCATCTCGGCCTCCTTTCCATTGCATCCACGTGGAAGAATCACTGGAGAGTTATTTAAAAATACAAGTTCTGGGCCTTGTCCCCAAAGGGCCTGATTCACCTGGTCCAGGGGAGGGAGGCACCAACAAATATGCATACCAGGTGTTTTTTTATGCAGGTAGTCAGCACTGGTCCAAGCTTTAAAATAGGACTGATGCCGCCATTCTAAGATAGGTATTTAATTTTTCCTCCAAAGACCAGTGTCAAAGCTGTTCCTACTGGGTATGATTATATACCTTGTGGGGTGCTTGGGAACAATTATTATCAGAACTAAATTTAACTAAAATGGAAGGGACTGTGTGCAGTCAAATAGGCACCAGGTGTACTCCAGTTTTCTTGTTTGTAAATCAAATAGGAAAAGTGGTCCAGGGAGAGGGTTTGAGGTAAGAGGACTGCAGCAGAAGCTGGGGCCACCTGCTGGAGTCATATAAAAAGCTGTAAAAATCTTGATGTCCCCTGACCCTGGCATTCTACTCTAAAAGTGTGGGGATGAGGCCTGAGTGCTAGGGTTTTGCCAGACACAACCTAAGTACTGTTGGAGAGGAGGCCCACCCACGACAGGACTCCCAGCAAGCCTGGTGCATCGAAGACCCCTTCCAGGGGGTGACACACACCGGGTAACATTCAAGGGGGAGGCAGCAGTGAGGATGAGAACTTGGATGTCTTTGTTCTTGTCCTAGAGCCACAGATATTTTAATTTTTTTTAAAAAAAGAAGTACCTTTTAAACAAGTGCATTTTTTAAACAATGAAACACATTTCTTGTTCTTCATCCGAGTCCATCTCCTGTCATCTTTGGAATTTACAACTTTTCATAGATCTTTAAAAACAAAACAAAAACATGCATAAGGTAATGGAGATGGGATGAAAGACACAGGGCTGGGTGTTGTGTTCGCACATGCTGGACCTCTGTTGGCCAGGTGGACATGAAGAGTCTGGTGTCCAGCTAGAAGAGAAAACTAAATTATTTGAGCAAACGATTATTAATCCTTCCCCAAAGAAAAGAAAGCTGTCACCATGCTTGCTTATGACATCTTGGGAAAAACAAGTATCTTGTCTTCCAACGTACAAGGTCTTTCTCCTATAAAAAGTGTTCTGTTAAGATAACCAGCAGCTTCACAACTCTGTTCTTTTCAAACTGTGCTCCTTGGGTCACCTACAGCAGAATCACTGGGATGTAAGTTAAAATGCAGATGCCTGGCTCCTACTCACAATCAGGATCAGAATCTCTTAAGTTGGGGAACCTGCAATGGATAATATCTCAGGTGATTCTTATGCATGTTGGAGTTCAAGGTCTGCTGCATGAAGGGCTGAGCACCTCCAGACTCCAAAGGCAAGGGTTCTTTGCAACTGGCAGGAACTTTGTAGTTACTAGTATTATTCTGGGTGCTGTGCATTTCCATGAAAGCATTCATTGCAAGCAGGTATAATGATGTCAAAAAGAAGGCCCTGGACCCTGTTTAGACCCACTAGGTATTAGGGTATACTTAGCCTTCCATGCTGCTTGTGTCTTGTATCTAAATGTCTCCCCCAAAGCCTCATGTACTCTTCGTGGGGCTTTTCTGAGGTGGATCGAGGGTGTGTGAATACAATTGGTTAAGGGTAGGTGAAAATTGGATTAATCCTCTCACTGGCTTAGTGTAGTTCTGGGTGTGGGTAATTGCAAGCCCCACCCTGGGTGTGGGTGGCACAAACCAACAGGCATGTAGCCCGAAAGAAATATAAAAAGAGAGATGGAAGGCAGGCTGGCTGCTTCCTGCTCTGCCGTGGAGCCAGCTGACTGGGGACTGAAACCTCTACAAACTGTAAGCCAAAGTAAATCTTTCCTCCTTTAAATTTGGGTGTTGGGTCTGAGCAATGAGAAAGTAACCAAGACACTACTCTCTGCAGTGCATTATAGATAAACACACATACACAAAACATAAAGTCAGAAGAAATTCTTTTTCCTGGTCTCAACCCGGTGTGATGCTTTCTTAAAAATTATAGTACACAGTTTTGGGCACACCAGTGATTTACTGTTTAGCACTTAAAGTCTGTTGATTAGGAAGCATGGAATGCCTTGACCATTTGAAAATAGTGAACAGAAACTCAGGCCTACGCAGGTGAGTGTTGAAATGCAGCAACGTGACAGTAGTGCTAATCAGTCTTGGTCCACCCTCCCCCCATCCTGATAAGGGAAATCACCTGGTTGTCAGTCTTTCCTCTGGTTAATTGTCTGAGCTTGGGCATGTGATTTCCATTGTCTTGCACACGGGAATTCAGATTCATGGGATGCCAAGCAGCAGAGGATAACAGAATTAGGGGCTAAATCAGCCACGGTGGGGGACTGAGACTGCACTAAGTGGAAAGGAAGTTCCTTGTCACCGTTCTGACTGTTCCCAGGCATGAGTGCTAGCTCCTTGCCCACATCACCCTATGCCCACTGCCTAAGTCCCAGCCCACTCTCAGGTAGGTACTATCTTTCTGCTTCATTAAGGGTGTGAACTTGTATTTGGGGACCCCTGTGTCTGTTGGAGGGGAGAGTCAAAGTCTAATCATTTCCAGAGACATAATAACTTAAGACCAAGCAGAGAAAACCAACCCACTGGTCAGACTAATGTTTGCAGAACATGTAGCTTCCTCAAAAACACAGCTGGGTTTCCTGCCCTTCTGAACGCTCAGAGGGGGTGTCAGCTGTGCAGTAAAAAGCCTTGGGCAAGAAATCAGTGTTATGAACCCAGTTCTCTGGCATCCTGATGACCCTTGAGAGATTACAGCCTGTACTGCAATGGGCTGCTTGAATAACTGGAATCGTTTTTTCCATTTGCAGGAAACTCTGGCATCACAAAACACAAAAATGATTTCGTCCATAGTCATTTCACAGCTGATTGATGAGAACAGATCAAAAGACAATGTGGCTGCGTTGCCACTGCCCTGTGCGGTGGCTCAGCCTCGAGCGTGTCGCACGAAGCCTGCTTCGGCTCATTCCAGCGGCGTCAACATCCACAGGGCGTTTGCGTTACTTCCGGACAGACTCGGAATTCCCACGCCGTCAGAGGAACAAGGACCAGAGATAGATTTGCCGCCTTCAGGGGACAGTGTGTGTGGCAGCCCCCGCCAAGGATTCGCGTCCATCACCATCACGGCGCGGCGCGTGGGCCCCCCGGCCGGCGCCATGCTGTGGGGCCCTGCTGGGGACTCTTTCTGCCCCAAGTGTGGGGCGGAGGATGCTCTGCGCCGGAGTCCCTCAGCCCGGGCTGGCGCTCCCCACTCACGTCCACGCCATGGGCCTCTCGCCTGCACAGAGTTCTCAAAAAAAGGCTCTGTGGTGAGAGTGAAGGTCCCCGAGGCCCACGCGCGGAGGTGTGCAGGTCACGAATACTGGATCACACACGTGGACAGCAAAGAGAGCAGTTTTACGCCAGACACCCCGCCTTCCGGAAAGGACCCGCTGATGTTTACTTCCTGTGTCCGCCTCCGGGTGTCTCGGCAGTGTCCAAATTCGATGTGCTATTTGGACAAATCTCTCTCGGTCCCTGTGGAGCAACCTCAAGTTGTCAGTCCCCAAATGCACAGATCCGTCCTGTCACTCAACCTCAGTTGTAGTTCCCACGGGTTAACAGCAGATGGAGTAGATGGCATAGCTAACGGAGAGCCAATAAACAGAGCCCGGAAGCAGGAGCTCATCGAGGGAAACCAGCACCTCCTAGGCCCGCCCTGGAACCCAGCTTTACCAGAAAGTCCCTCGAAGGAAAATCCTTCACTGGGTCCGGAACGTTTGGAGACTGGCACTTGTCCTTGGAGTGACTGTCCTCCTCTGGAAAATATAGAAATCGCAGATGTGGGAACTAACCAGGTCACTGTCAGAAAAGGGAAAGACCACCATGCAACTCTCCCGGCCAGCGGTCATGGCAACCAACTGTCCATTCACATTCCTGGCTGGAGTTACAGGGCAGGTGAGTGGTGCTTCCATTTGCAGGACGGTCATTGTGTAAGTGCTCAGCTACCAGGCGAACTGAGTTTCTTTCACATAACCTATTCCAAGAGGCATTTCTCAGAAGAGTTGCTTTGATCTCTTGACGTTGACAACTGATAGCTCAGAGTTAATATCCCAGTGGACAGATTTCCTAGATGAGCCTTTTGTAGATTATAAGAGAAGTTCTCTCAAATATGCCACGGATACGAAATGGTACCCCCGCCCAAAAAGTTCATTTAGACCCTGCCCACATCATGCTCCACAGTAGGGCAATAAGTATCCACATGCCTTCTACAACCAGACGTTTTGTCTTTCTGGTGTCAAACATCTGTATATTTGGGTGTGGCCATAATTCTTTACTTTTAACTTTTCAATGGCTTAGCTGATATTTACGAGCTAGCCTAGCTGACCTCATGAATATAAAAATCTAGACCACGATGCTTCATCATGACGTGTATATGTGTGAGTGTTTCTGTGTCCATTAACTATAGGACATTCTCTAAACAAGGAAGTTGGAGACTCTCCATGCCAAATGGCAGCAAAAGTAAATTTTGGACCTGGGTTATATCTTCTGGGGGAGCTTAGCTGCGATTTGTTGCTGTTTCTGCCATTTCCAAGGCTGGTGGAATTCCCATGGTGGGTTGCCCTGAGACCCTTCACCTTTTTTTTTTTTAAAGAAGATTAAAGGAGGAAGCAGGTCTGTTTGGGGAAAAAAGCATCCAGATTTCTTTCTCTTTGTAAACTTCTGATTTTCAGCTCTATGTGAGAGAGCTGAATTATAAATTAGTGACTTGCCCTTGGGAAAATATTTAAAGATAATAGTAGTAGTAAAACTTAAAATGCAGCATATGCATAATAATTTTACAGTGCAATTTTTGTCCATTAAGGCTTTATTAATTAATAAAAATGACTGTAAAACATTTAAAACTATAATGTGTATAGAAATGTTAAATGATGTAATTAATTTTAACAAGTATATATGTTGGATGCTCAGAGATTTTTAAGCAATTTTGACATGGCTTTCAGATTGATTAAACCACTGAATGCATTTGAGTATTACTGACTTACTGCGAGAGGGAAAATGCAAACAGCCGCCCGTGTTCCAAAGATAAACCCCACTTTAGTATTTAAAGAAATTGCCTGAGCTAGGCACTTCATCTTCCTTATTGATGAAGATTCCAGAAATAGGCAACCTGCACTGTTGCGTGCTACCCCAGTGAAAGCACATCTTTGTCTTTATAGCGCTTCTTGATGTGAAATAATAATTTGAATTTATAACTCTTTTCACCAAAGGATATTTAAAAATAACTCAGGCCAGATCTCAAACATTTATCTCAGAGCAGAGGAGTAAAAGCAGTGAAAATTCCCCAACTTATTTTTGGCTTTGGCGCAGAGATTTTGATTATGGCTTTGTGAAATGGCTATTCTTGTAAGGGATTTTCTTAGGCAAATAGTGTAAGTTAAATCAAGCCAACATCTCTGAAAATAACCATAGATACCAAGGATTCACATCTGGAGTAGTAAGTGGCTCTAGACCATGTAGTCTCGTTCTACCATTTGAGGAAAGATTCACAGAAGCCAGTGGAGCCTTATACACCTTTTAAAGAGTTGCCAAGCTCATATTTTCTAGCTCAGTGGATGTGGACAAATGACACAAGTGAGCTTATTTTCTCTTTTGGTACCAAGAGCAGGCTGTGAACTGGGTACTCTTGAAGATCTTCAGCCTTAAACAAATTCTGTTCTATTTACTCAAGATGTAATCTTCAAGGGGGAGAGGCTCCATGGGACTCAGGGTCTCTCCATTATAATGTCAAAAGCCACAGAACTTGGGCCACCATTTGAGGCTCATACATCTAGTATATACCAACACACACGCACACACACACACACACACACACACACAGAGGCGCCGGGCTTGGGTGTACTCTCACTCAGAAACTAATTTCCAGGAAACTGTATTTTTTCTTGGGTGACAGGAAAGCATTTCTGTCCGTGCAACAGAATCCTTACCTAAAATTTATAAGCACAATTCATTGACTCTAACAAGCACAGTCTGTCCTGGCACAATCTGCACAGTGTTGTAAGGGTGAGCTTACTGACCTTCAGTCTTGATAGAGCTTTTTAGACTTAATGCAAGTGCTTTCAGACTGTGGCAGTGCTCATTAAAACTCAGTGGATCTGTTTGTATTTTCCTGTCTGAACCGGAATCATATCTGAGGCAGGCTTGACAGCCTCCTGTGGCTACACATGCTATTAGCGGTCTTCATGCTTCATAGTTACTGCATCTGATTGTTTTTATTTGAAGGACTCTAAAATACCTCCTGAGCAGGATCCTCTCTAGGCTAGCTTACTAACATTCAGCTGCCTGGGAGATTCTACAAAGTAAGGGTCGGTAATTTTCGTTCTAGTTATTAGGTCACTGAACAGAAAGCCCTACAAATTGTATTCTTGAATGAGCCTCTGGGACATATATCCAGAAAGATTACCAAGATCAGGGAAAGGGGGAAACACTTCATGCAGTACAGATAGCCTCTGTCTACTGAAACATAGCTTCCCAACAGGCACATGGGTACCTGTTCTCCTTTGATACTGAAGGAATGGAAAGTGATTCTCTTTTTGCACATCTCCTTGGTCCTTGATGTTTTATCATTACTTTTGTAAGCATCCTATTGGTACCATGGGGTGGGAACTGTACAGATAGTTTTAGATAATAAAAAATTTATTATTATCATTGTCATGTTCATCATTGTTACCATCATGTTATCTATAACCACAACATATGTTATGAAAATCCTAGGGGGCCAGGCCCTGGGTTATATTCATTATTGAATCATTCAAACCACTCTGTAAAGGAATGTCATTATTACTATTTTGTAGGCAAGACAAGTGAGGCTTGAAAATTAAATGATTTGCCCAAGTCCACGTGGCTAGATAAGTGCTAGAGTTGTGTAGTGGCTCCTGCTGGGCCCTTGCCAGGGGCAGCCTTATATAGAGCAGTCAAGATTGTGATGACTCTCAGTGGTCGGCCCACCTCCACTATCACTATGACTGGTGGTACATGAAGACTGCTTGAGGATATATAGAGCAATACTAATATTTGGTGGGAAGTAATTTCTGACAAAATGTACAAAGTCGTGTTGTTTGATGCAGTTCAATTTTATCGACTCAGAAATCCTCCCCTGGTTGAAATCCAGTTCTTCATATTATTCTGTGGATAGATACAATATCAGTTCAAATGGTTCTGACCTCACTGGTTGTGCATACCTGAAACGTTATTGGTGTATACACATTATTTATTGCCAATTTTGTTTTTCATCCATGGACTAGCTCTGAAGATTTCTTCCTTCCTGAGACACCCCAGGAAAATGGAACAAAATCTCCTAATGTTAGATGTGACTGGAGAAGAGATTTAGGAAAATTCTGTGCACACCTGTCTATGACAGTATCAGTACTCTGTAGTGAATCCTCTACATTGGAATGCCCTTGGTCAGTGCATAGGTTCTGGTGATACTGGTCTGAGAAGTTCCCGGTGGGGTTTGGCATTGATAATATGCAAAGATGTGAGTGACAGAATATAAGAATTCCCAGCACATCACCAAATGGGTCTGCAGTGGATGGTGTTTAATATATTAAGAGTGAGCAAGCTTTATTTCACTTGTGTCTCTTATGGGAAGATATCAAAATGTTATGTTTTTTGTCTTAAATATTCCCAAAGCTCATATGTTAAAAAGTTGGTTGACAGCTGATGCTATTGGGAGGTGATGGGAACTCTAGGAGATGGGTCTAGTGGGAGGAAGCAGATCACTGGGAGTATGACTTTGAAGGGTACATTTTATCCTGTCACTCCCCTCTCTTTCCTGGCTACCATAAGGTGAGTAGCTTTTCTTCACTACATCCTTCCGCCATGTTTCTGCCTTGTCACAGACCTGAAAACAACAGGGCCAGGGGACCATGGACTGAAACCTCTGAACCCATGAGCCAAAATGAATCTTTCCTCTTTCAAGGCTATATTTTCAACTATTGTGTCACAGCAATGAAAAGCTGATTAGAACACATGCACTGTGTATACTTGTCACTATCTGTGAGGAGGAATTCGGTATTACGCACATTAGAGCAGCTCTCCTGTCTCAGGAAGTCTTCTTTTCTGAAGGGGTCAGAAGACATTTGAGGGAGCCTTATTTTACAAATGTAATTTTTCCTAAATGATCTAGAACCAAGGTAAACAACCTTTCCTTCCTTTCTTCCTTCTTCATCTTGTCTTGTAAAGGACAAGATAGGAAATATGTTAGGTTGCACAAGCCATCAGGCCCATATAATTTCTATGGCAACTACTCAACTCTGCTGTTTAGTCAAAAGCAGCCATAGACAATGCATAAATACATGAGTGTGACATTGCTAAGAAAACTTTATTTGCAAAAACAAGCAGAGAGCCTGCTTTGGCCTGTGGGCTGTAACTTAATGACTCCTGCTCTAGAATTCAAATAAATTAATCCTCCAAGATGAACTTTACCTGATTTCCTGGGTTCCCTGGAGCTCAGACTCTGAAATGAAGACCAATGGGCAGCACATTTTCTGGGGAGTGTTCTTCCCGTGGGTGAGGGCTGGGCAGAGGACTGGTTTTCTGTCACAGTAGCTGTCAGGCAAGCTAGTTTTTCAGAATGCTCAGATGTGAAGACTGATGCTTGCATCAAAGGTAGGAAGTGTCTCCACCTGGATCTCCTGACCTCCTGTTTACTCTGGGTCCTTGATGCCTCTTCTGGCCAGAGCCTTCTGGTTCTCTCTTATTCTTTTCCTGTTTTCAGATGCCCTCATGATTCAGCCTGGGGCTCTTGGCTTCTTGCCTTTTTCCCTGTCACTAACAATGTTAGTCACTTGCATGCCACTCACCATAGTTAATAAGTGGGGAGGGCATATGTCCAGCCCTGGAACCTCCTGCTAGTGCCAGACTAGAGTCCTACCTGGACGACTTTTCCTCACTCGTCCTGATTTGTATCATGTCAGCTATAGTACCAGGCACTTGGCCTGTCTGTAGTCCACAATGCTGAGACAAAGCTCAGATGTTTCCCCAACCATGCAGATCACAGCCTTTTAATGTGATTATTTGCTCTCTCATGAAGCCAGTTCTCTATGTCTAGACCACTTATTTCTTAAGGCCAAGGTCCAAGTCTGAGTCATTGGTATTGACCTCTTTACATACAGCAGAACACCATGGAGCACAAAGCAAGGGCTCAGAACCTTATGCTGGTTGAAGGGCAGGTTACCCTATGACCCAATAAAGCCTCTGATGTGATGTCAGGGTCACTTACGGTGCTCTTTCTGTTTCCTCACACACCTCTCCTTGTGCCCCTTCCTACCACTTCTCTGGCAAAGAAAGGATAGGGAGCCATGTAAGATTCACCATCAAGAGGTAGGTTGTGAAAAGTTAAATGGAAACTATAGAATCCGCACTTGGTTTAAATATTGAAGGCAGAAAAGTCGCGCTACTATTTCCCTCCAAGAATTTAATTAGAATAGTCAGGTACTATCATGAAGCAACTTCATTACCCTTCAGATGGTTGAATTTAATGTGGAAAAAGAGAAAACATGTGAATGATGTTTCAAAAGGTTTTTAAATTTTTTGTTTCCTAACTCTTGGTGAGTCTTGCTGAGATGAGGTCATTTCCCACATAATCATAAATGCGATTTTCAAATCATTTGCTAGAGTTCATAGTGTCTAACTATTGCTCACTTCAGCCAATCCAGCAAGCTCTATGGAGATGAGTGCTTTTTTATTTTTCCTACGTGAATGTGCTGTGTCCCTACAGTGTTTGGGAGAAAGTCATTTCTGATGGGTTGTTTGCTCAGGTTTGTCAGGAAGAGATGAGTAGATCTAAGGCCTGAAGCAAGATGATTGGTTAATGGTCTATCTTTTAAATTAGGAAAGTGGAAAGCAATCATCTGCACATGACTGAGAAACAGTGATAATCGGGGTAGCCCAACCACAAGCTGGACAGTGGGACCCTCCAGAGTTTCAATTACCTCTGCCAGTGGCCCACCATGTCCTTCACCAGGTAATTCACATGAACAGCACTGAGCAACATGGGGACTGAGTACTCACTGAGCCCTGAAGCAGTAGGGACCCAGTACTGTTTTGTAATTATTATTAATCTTCAGTGTTATCTGAACTATCTGCAGGAAGTCAATGTAGACATGACCTTGGAAAAAGGAAGAGGTAACATGATATATTTTGTAAGGAAATACTCTAAATTCAGGTGGTGCTAGAAAATGGGAGTGTAAGAAATGGTGTGTTTGATTTGTTTGGCTTGGTGCTTTTTCTTTTCTTTCTTCCCAAAAGTCTTAAAGCAAAGATTGTATCTTTCAATAAAATAATAATTCTCTCTTGTATTAAGACATGCTTTCTTTATGGGAACATCAAAAGTCATAGTTAAATGAGGAGTATTAAATTGAACCAGTATGAAGTTGTTGTCCGTGGAATCAGAAGTTGAAAATAAAAATAGCTAAATTCACTTTTTTCTTAAGTGTTCTTTCAATGAGTTGAAACATCTGCAGATAAGGACTCTATCATTTGGTCTCCTGTAGACCTGCATTTGTTTTCTTTGTGCTTTAGTATTGGGTCCAGAAGCCTATATTAAGCACATAACCATTTATATTATTATATAATGCCTCTTACATAGGTCTCCTAAGGCAAAAAGATCTAAAATCTCCCTGTTTCCCAAGAGTTGTACTTCTTTTGACCAACTCTCCAGTTTTCCTCTTAGACCAGTGTGGGTACTTCAACCAGAGTACCTACTTTTATTTGTTTATTGAAAATTCAGCCATCTCTTGAAAGTATGTGTGATCGCATAGTGACATTTGTTGTGCAAAACTCATTCCTGGCTTTGTCTTATCTTTCCCATGTATAAATATGTGAGTTTGTTGAAATAAAAGTATATAGTTTTACTTAAAATCTGCTCATCCCTCAGGCAGGTTACTGAATCAGAGAATCATACTTGCAGTTGAATGAAGTGGATAGCAGTGTTAGGTGTATATCTTGCAGTTAAATGCTCTGGTTTGAAGAAGATAGAGACTTACCCATTTCTGTACGTGGGTAAATCATATTTAGGATGTTTTTTCATCAGATAGACTATTAGGTAGGGAACAGACGACCTTGAACTTGTGCCTGTAAGACCTAGTGAACCATTTCATTGTAAAAATTATAGCCAATCAAGCTGTAAATGGTAGAACAGCAGGCATCAGTCAGCACAATTGGGGATGGGTGTTCTACAAAATGCATTGAGTTTCACGGTGTGGTCCAGCTCACTAGAAAGCAGGGAAAATCTTGGCTTGATTTGTTGTATCAAAACCCATCATGAGTGTCTCAGTGTCAAAGTCTGCCTGGGTTTTGGTACTGTTGGCAGCCATGGGTTTCTCTCCGGGTTTAACATGATCCATGAAAATGTTGCTTAAGTGGAATTACTTTAAATAAAATTAGTTTAAATGGAATAGGTATAATGGGATCAGTTTCTTCAATTCTTTTGCTTTTATTGTTCTCTTATTGAAAGAGTAAAACATGCATTTTAAGAACTAGAAGATAATTACATTAAAATATAAATAGTGAAAATTAACCATAACCCTACAACCCAGAGATAATATCACTGTTATTATTTCATTATATCGCTCCAAAATAGATTACTTGGATTCTCCCATAACTTTCTATACACTCTCTCTTTTCTTAACAAAAAAGGGGTCATGTAAAACATGACCTACTTATTTTGGTTTATTTTGTGCCCTACATATCTCCCTATTAATCATTTAATGGCTAACGAGGCTTCCACTGAATAAACTTACCTAAACATTAAAAACATTTTATTATTAAACAGGTTCTTTTCATTTTATCATCTTTATAATAATGTGTTGATAAATGCCCTTAGGAAAAAAAATGTTAGCATTTTGTATGATTTTCTTAAAGCAGATTCCTGGAAATTGTGGTTAAAAAGCAGGAACAATTTTAAGGCTTTTACATGTAGGTTTCCAAATTACACTCTAGGCTATGCTATTTATGTATAAATTCTGGCTTCTTTGAACATACACAAGCATGGGGTATTGTCACTACAGAAATTTCTGTGCCATTTTCATGAGTGGAAAGTGGAAGTTATGATGTCTTATTCTATGTTTTTTCATAGAGGTTGGACTTTCACATGTGTTCATGTCACATTCACGTTTCTTCTCTTGGGAATTGCCTGTTTTCTTCCGTCTTTTTTTGTATTTTTATCCATGTTCATTTTGTGTTTTCATGGTCGTTTTGAACATAATGTTTTCACGGTCATTTCTGAACTGCAAATTTTGAAATAATTTTAGATTTGCAGAACAGATACAAAACAAAGCAAATAATTCTCATACAGCCATCCCCTAACTTCCCCTCAGTGACTGTCATAGGTAACTGTAGTACATTTACCACAAACAGCTTCTTAATCTGGGCACTGCGGATATCTCAGGCTGGGTGGTCTTTCTGTCCTCTGTACTCTAGGATGTTTAGCAGTTTCTCTGGTCTCCACACATGGGTGCTAGCAGCCCTGCTTTTCAACCCACTGGGTGTACAATCAAAAATGTCTCCAGACGTTATTATCTGATGTTCCATAGGGAGCAAACTTGACCCCCATTGCGAACCACTGATCAAAGTAAGAAATTGTACTGATGTGATACCAGTAACTAAACTCTAGACATTATTCAGATTTCACTGGTTTCCCCACTGATGGCCTTTTTCTATTCCAGGATTCAACCCAGGATGCTACCTTGCTTTTAGCCATCATGCCTGTTCATGGTAATTTTTGACATTCAGATTCTTTATTGTCTTAATCTTTTCCCTTTGTCTTTCCTCTGACAGGCTTAGAAAGGCCTTTTCTAGCCTACATTGCTCACCAATGCTTTTATTTAAATCAATAATCCCTCTGGATATATCTCCTGAGTAGTGTGAAACTGGTATCTATTTTTCCTAAATGGTTTGCCAGTTGTCTACAAGGATGATTGATGAGATGATCTATAAGTTCAATATTGGCTGGCAATGCCACTCATGTATCTGATTCTTGTGTACACATGGATTTCCTGGAATTATCCAGTTGTTTCCTCACAGAAATTGTCATGCAATCTGAATACTGTGTGAATCACAAAAACTACTCCGTTCTTATCTATAGGTTGGAAAGATGAGGGTTAGACTTTAACTACTCCATTGGACTGATTATATCAGGAGTTAGGCAAGGACAGACTCTAGCTACCCTCATAATTCTTCAAATTTTAATTTTATATTTTAAAGAAGTCCCTTCATTCTAATCCCAGACTCTTTTAAGTATGCATCCTTTACTTATATTAAAATGCATATATTTTTTCTATATATTCATGTAACCCACACCACAATGAGATATGGAATATTTGTATCACTTTAAACATGTTGGACCTTTTCACATTCAATCTTCCTTCACTCCAGCCCCATGGGCCTTCTTTCTGCAACTGTTCAAGAATCCATATAAATTGAAGTAAATTGAGCATACTCTTTGGTATAAGGTTTCTCTCAGACTATGCTTTTGAAACTCTTCATGTCATTGCATGTATCTTGACTTTTTCTTAGTAATATTTTACAGCTTTCAGTATAGAGATTATTTATGTATTTATAAAATTTACCCTTATTTCATATTCTGAATGCTACTATGAAGGAATGATACTGATTTTTAAACAATTTCATTCCCAACTTTTTGGATGTGTATATATGGTAATCTTCAATCCTATAACTTTGTGGAAAGCACTTAATAAATATAGTAGCATTTTCTGGAGAGTCTTTAGATTTTCCATACACATTACATTTATAAGTAAAGTTTTACTTTTTCCCCTATCTGATGTCATCTTTTTTTTTTCTACTGCACTGATTAAGACTTCCAGAAGAATGTTAGAATTAATGAGAGACAGCATCCTTGTCTTATTGCTTGTTAGCTGTAGGGCTTTTAAAAATATACAGAAAGGTTGCATCTATATAGGAAGCTCTTTCTATTCCTTTTTCGTCTTTCTTATTGTGACAAAATATACATAATTTTTTTCAGTACTGGAGTTTGCCCCACAGCCTTCACACTAAGCTACATTCCCAGCTTTTTTTTTAATTTTTAGAAAGGATATTGCTAAATTGCCTAAGCTGTGCTCAAACTTTTGATCCTTCTGCCTCAGCTTTCCAGAGTTCTGGGATTATAAGAATGCACCACTATGCTAGCTACTAAGTTTTAATTGTATGGTTCAGTGCCACTAAGTAAATTCACATTGCTTTGAGAGTATCACCACTAATCTTAGGAACTCTTTTCATTTTACAAATCTAAATCTCTGTCCTCATTAAACGTTAAATCCCCACACCTTAGGAACCAGCATTCTACTATCTCTATGATTTTGACTCCTCTAGGTACTCATGTAAGTGGAACCATATAAAATCTGTCCTTCAGTGACTGGCTCATTTCCCCTTGGCATAATGTCCTTAAGAATTTCCTTCCTTGTTAAGGCTGAATAATATTCTTCTGCACACATAGGCTACATTGTGTTGATCTATCCATCTACTGATGATGCTTGGATTGATTCTCCATTTAGGCTGTCATGGATAATGCTGTAATGAATGTGAGTGTACAAATAGCTCTTTGAGTTCCTGCTTTCTGTTCTTTTGAGTACTATATCTCTGGAGTAGAACTGCAGGATTATATGTTAATTCTATTAGTAAATTTTTGAGGCACTGCTACACTGTTTCCCATAGTAGCTTCGCAATATTACATTCCTACTGGCAATGTGTGAAGGTTCCAATTCTCTATATCCTTACCAACACTTGGTTTATTTTATTTTATTTGTTGTTGTGTATATAATCTCCATCCTAATTGATGTGAAGTTGTATTTCATTGTAGTTTTGATATGTATTTCCCTAATGATTCCTTGGTGCCCTTAAACATTGTCCATGTGCAAATCTTTGGAGAAATGTCTGTCCAAGTATTTTGTGTAATTTTTAATTCAGGTTGTTCTTTTTCTTAATTATTGTTTTTCCTGCCACTAATTTAATGAGCAATGTTATCATGCATGGGTGTTGAATACTGGCAAATTCTTTGTATGTACCTATTGGGATAAAAATAGGGGGTTTCTCCTTTATTTGATGATCATGGGGAATTACTTTGATTTTCATGTTAAACCAACTATATATTTCTAGGATAGCTATTTGGTCATGAGGTATTTTATGTTTAAAAAACAAACATGTGCTGGGTTCTGCTTGCTAATACTTTATGGAAATTTTTTTCAGTTGTGTGAGACATATTGCTATGTTGTTTTCTTTCTAACTCTCTTGGTTTGGGTGTCAAGAAAATACCAGCTTTATGAAAAGAGCTAGGGTACAGTAGGCTGTGCTCCTATAACTAGAAGAGATTTTCAGGGATTGGCATTATCCCTCCAATAAGTGTTTTGTTGCAGCCAGCAGTAAAGCCTTCTGGCCTGAAGTTTTCTTTGTGGGAAAGTTTTAAATTATGAAATCAAATTCACTACTTGTAGTATAACCAGTCAGGGTGTCCACTTCTTAAATCTGTTTGGGGAAATGTGTGTCTTTCAAGAACTTTGCCCCTTCATCCAAGTCATTTAAATTATGGCACAAAGTTGTTCATAGTATTTTTTCATTATCCCAGGATCTCCAGCAGTGTCCTCTGATTTATTCCCTGATACTGGGAATTTGTGTCTTTCTTTTTTTTTTTCTTACAAGTCTAGCTAGAGGTTTGTCTGTTCTAATTTTTTCAAAAAAATCCAGATTATGTCCTATAGATATGTGCTATTATGAATTTTCTATTAGATGGAGCACCCCTACTCAGAAACTCAACATAAAAATGACTCAAAATCCCAAAAGTTCTGAGCACCAGTGTGATACCATGAGAAAAAAAATCCCACCCATACTCTGAAACTTTATTTCATGTACAAAATTGTATAAAGTTACCTTCAGACTGTGCATATACTGGTCAGACTGGAACATAAACATACATTACATTTAGACTTGGATCTCATCCTCAAGATGTCTAATTATGTATTTGCAAGTATTTCAAAATTTACAGTATTCAAAACCTGTCTGGTGTGTGATCATGAGCATTTCAGATAAGGGTTATTCAAACTTGATCAATTCAAAATTGATTCTGCTTTTCATATTAATTATTTTCATTATCTATTTACTTTATCCTGAATTGGCTTTTTTGTTTTTGTTAGCTTCTTAAGAAAGAAGCTCAGATTAAATGCTCATATCAAATGTTTTAAACCACAATTTCTTTTTAATTTTTATATGTGTTTATTTCATTTTAATTTTTATATGTATTTCATTTACTTCAGTTCAAAATAATTTCTGCATATCCTTGTCAATATCACTTTATTTTATTGTACCTTCATGACTAGACCCTAATGATCACTAATTATTTTTGCAAAATTTTATGAGCTATTTTCATGTATTTAAGTAGAAAATGTATACCATTTACATTTTTTAATAATTGATATGTGTGGATTTATTTCTGTTATGTTATTTAGATAGCCTATTTGTGTTACCACTTTGCCTTTTTTTCCCTTTAATAACCATGTGTTGAATTATTTTTTTTTCATTTTACCTTTTGTCTCTGCTACTTGAAAGTTATGCTCTTTGTTTCTATTATTTTATTGACCTGCTAGAACTTGTAACATGTAAACTTAACAAAGCTAAAAGTTAGCTAGTGTTTTTATTTACCTTAGTGATCTAGCACTTGGAACACTTTCAGTCCATCACCCCCTCAACCAGATGTACTCTTGCCATTACAGTATGTGTCTTGGTTCTGTCTCTTCTCTTATTTTTTTACTCCTTCAAATTGAATGTGAGTTTTACATAGTGTTTAGATTTATCTTGTGTTTAACATTCCCTTTGTTTCCTTTGCCTTTATGTATATTGGGTCTAATTTTCTGAGATCAGTTATCATTTCTTTCACCTTTCTAAAATACATATCAAATAGAAGGGTTTTGGTGATAAGTTATATCACATTGGTTTGAGTATGGGAAGATGGGGGTTCTGAATCAGGTTTATTTCACTATATATTAAAAGAAGACATAACAAGGTATGTACTATTCTATGTTAACCATTCTTTTCTCTCAGTCCTTTGAAAGTACTACCCCAGTGCCTTTGACTTCCACAGGTGAGAATGTAGAGAAAGCAGCTATGATTCTAATTGTTTTATTTTTCTATCATTTTTTTTCCTTTTTATTATGCTTAGGGTCTTCTCTTTCTATTTGGTGTTATCATGATGTATTTCAATATGGGTTTCATTTTGGTTATGTAAATGACTTGTATTTCACAAATCTGATGATCATTATACTCACTACTTCTTGAAATTTCTACACTATATTTTCCTCCACTTCAATTTCTCTATTAATCTCCTTTTACTGTTCTGATTGGATGTATTTTATACTGTCTCATTCTATATTTTCTCCTCACTTTTTATATTTTCTATTCAGTTTGACTATAATATGTTCAATACATTTTTTTAGACTTATGTTCTACTTCACTTGAATTCTACTTTCAGCTATATTTAAAATCATCTGAGGTAATTGCAATTGATTTATTTTTGAAAGTGCTTTCTTTGGTTCCTTAGAAATCACTCTGGTCATTTTTATTGTCCCCTGTCCCTCACTCAGCTTTAATTAATTCTTTTATGCTTTTAAACTTGATAAACATTATAGTTGTGCTATAAACATATTTTACTTGCTATATTTGTTTTGTCTATGAGTCTGCAGTTTAGCTTTTCTACTGACTTTTGCTTATGGTCATTTTTCTTGTATGTTTTCTGACATATATATACACACACACACAAACATACATATATATCAGAAATATATATATATATATATATATATATATATATATATATATATATCATAGTTGTTGTGATTCTATAGTAATGGAAAACTCTGACTGAGGATAAATTCCTCCAAAGGTAATTCCTACCGTTCTCTTAGCAGAGCTCACATTATGCTGAATTTTCAGCTTATAGTTTTTGATACTAAGCAGGTTGTATGAATTTTGGCCCTAGCCCTAAAAGGGGGGACCAGCTTGCAATCTGGAGTTGTGCCTTTCTATACAGGGATTTCCAATGTGACCTTTTAGATTTTCAAGTCCTATTTTTTTTTCCTGGCCTCTGGCTTTAAATTCAAAACTCTAGTTAATCAGAAACCAGCAACAGCCCCTACAGCAGCTGGATTTGTTCTCCATTTTTTTCTTAATCTCTAAGTTATTCTTAACCTCTGAGGACTTTCCTTACATATTTGTAAATATATATATATATATATCACATGTTTATGATTATTTCTGTGGTTGTTAATTGCTTCATAGCCTAAAGGTTTTGGGATATCTAGTCCACTATATTGCAGGAAATAATAGATCTCATGAGTTTTTTCACTAGGATTTTGTGACATTGACCATCTACTTTTTTAAAGGTTAAGAATTTTGAAGTTTTTCAAAAAATTAATCTGTGGCTGAATTTGCAGTCATTTCATATTAATTTTCCTGTATATGTATGCAGTATGCCCTTCATTTACACAAGTAGACTTAGATCATATATCACAGTCCTCGCATGCTGTTATAGCAAAGCACCACAGACTGGGCCAATGGAGTTAAATACTCACTGAAGACTGAAAGGCTAAGATGAGGAGGCCAGTATGGTTGGGTTCTGATGAGGGTCATCTTCTGGTTGCAGATTTTTAATTTCCTGTTGTATCATCTGGCCTTTATCAGAGGCACTAATAGTATTCAAGTCCTCTTCTTACAAGGGCAGTAATTCCAATCTATCCTGATGAGCTGGTTACTCCCTAGAAATTTCAACTTTTAATATTGCCATGCTGGGTTTAGCATTTTGATGTATGGTTTGAGATGGAAGGGACATGAACATCCCGTTTATTGAAAGAATTTTTTTCTGGTGACATTATTTGGCTTTTTCTAATGTTGCCACAGTTCTTTTTTAAAATTAAGCCATGAATTAGAGTGACCTATTTCCATTGCTATTAAAAGTTCTCTAAAATATATTAAATGGCTTTCTAAAATTCATATTACAAAAGCCCTTAAAACTACATCCCTGGTGTGTTGGACATTTAGCTTGATTCCTAATTTTTCACAATTTTAAATAATATAGATCTGTGTATGCAACACTTATATCACATGTCTGCTCATGTTGTCAAGCTGTGTTCCTGGAAGGAAAAGTATTAAGTAAATGATTTGAACATTGTTAAGGTTTTTGAATTTATATTATAAATTGTTTTTATTGGGACTCAGAAAATATACTCCAAAATATGGTCCTTCAAACTACTGTATTAAAGCAGTGGCCTCAAGGTTTAACTTGGTTTTATCGACTCTGTGACCAAACCTTCAGAAGGAAAGTTTCAACTTCCCTGCACTTTGCAAGCCATGGCAGCCATGTGCAAGCCTCTGGTGGTGTATGAGAGTTTCTGTCTCCCTGGATTTGCAAGAAACCATTTTGACAGTTTGCTAATTTGATCGGAGAAAATAGAATCTTATTTTTGTCTAATTTCAAATCACAGATTAGGCTGAATTTTCTGTTTGTTTGCTGGCCATGTATATTCATGCTCTGGAAATTGTCTTCTATTCCACATCCCACTCTACTACTTGAGTGTTGGGGCTTTGCTTTTGAGGAAAGGAGTCTTTAATGCATTAACTCTTTGATGACACTGAGGACTATGTGATTACCCTGCACCATCTGAGCCAGTGTATGGTGATTCCTATGTCATTCCAAATTTGTGTTTTACATTTCTACTATTGTATTCTGGCTTCTTTGTCTTTAGAGAACTAGAGTAGTTTTGACAAGTGAAAATAATGATGGTGCCATGAACAGTGGCCCACACCTGTAATCCAGGAGGCTGAGGCAGGAGGCTGAGGCAGGAGGATCTGATGTTTGAATCCAGCCTGGGCAACTTAATGAGACTTTGTCTCAAAATAAAAAATCAAAAGGCATTGGGGATGTAGCTCAGTGATACAGCATTTGCCTAGCATGCATGAGGCCCTGGGGTCAATCCCGAGTAGTACTGAAACAAATGTGATGTTGATGGATTTAGAGGAAATTGGCACATGCATGAAAAAAGCTGGGATAAAAAAATCATGAATTTTATAGTTGTATTAAATACAAACTATGAATGAGCTACTATGCTTAGTGATACACTGAAGAATGAGATCACTTTTTCTGTCTCAAGATGTACACAAGAGGGAGAACAGGAGAGGAGGGGAGGGGAGGAGGACAAGGGAGAAGAGAGAGGGGAGGGGGAGAAGAGGGGAGGGAGAAAATAAATCTACCAGCAACCACATTTGCAAAATGAGTCCAAGTCTGGCCTCTGGGATATCCAAACCCTATGCTGAGTCATCCAGGAGGTAGAAAGGACACGCAGTAGATGTAGAAATGGAAAAAGTCTTAGAGAATCCCACACACAATGTGTTCTTGACTCCCTGGCTGTAAATAGGGTATGATAATGGAAAAAAAGCTTAGCACCCAGCTTGGAGGACCATCCACACTGTAGCTTTCAGAACTCACGTTGGGACCCCTCCAGGCAGGGAGAAAAGACACCATGTATCCAATTGGTATGAAACTCATAGTTACAGAGTGAATGCTGATGACTTACTGTGAGGTCTTACTCCTCCTTTCTTAGTAGTCCATTAAAAAATACATCACGTGTTCTCCAATCACAACCCAAAAGCACGCTCATATTTTCAGACAACCTTGACGAGGCTAAAATACCATTGATCAGTTGAAGTCCAGCTCATGCTTGCAAATGAGCTTTCTGCGTCTCTCCTGAGCATTGATCAAGTTAGCACAGGAGACACTGGGTCCAGGATTAGTTGGGAAAGGACTGGAAAAGGATTTTTAAACTGATGTAATTGGATGTGGATCATTAATTACATTATGAAACTCAGAGTACAAAAACCAGAATCTCTACAGCTGAGCTGAATTAGTTCTTCAACTAAAAGAAATTACAGCACAAGTCGAAAGACCAGAATTCTAAGTGCAGAACAGCATAAATTTCACCTAGGCTCCACCTGGAGAGCATGAAGTGTTCTTAGTTTGGTACCTCATGACTTGAGATGTCTCTGCTCAGCTCAGAACCTGCTGGCCACATGCCTATCAGTGTGGTCAGTAGTCTGCCTTTTTAAAGATTTATTTATAACAGCTTTGTTGAGATATTAGTCACATTCCATAACTGTCTTCCATTATGTTATTTCAGGTAGCAATATCTCCTAGAAGGTAATTTTTAAAGACTACATTGAATTTCCGAGTGTTGTATGTTGCTACACATTATTCAGAAAGAATACCTAATGTCACAGTTACAGGGAACCTAAAATTAGAGATCCCCCAAACCAGACTTATTTCTTAACTGCTTTTCCAGTAGAGGAAATCCCCCTAAAACTTGGATTTCTTTTTCAAGGAAGTGCATACACCCTTCTTCTCTCAAAGCCAGAGCATCTTGTTTTTCCTTATGACATACTGGGGTCTGCTGTCTGGTGTGCGTTGACTGTAAAGCTGCTCTGCTGCGTCTTTCCTGAAAATTGCCCTCACATGGCAAGGCTGGTGGTCTTGTCAAAAATGGAAAATGTGCAATTTCAAATCTAGGGAGAAGCTATAGCGGCAACTACTAGCAAGTCAGTTAGAAATGATCTCAGTTGCTGTGTAATCAAGCTCTTGGCTTCTTTGTGCACCTTCTTCCACCCACCTGGCTTTTGTCTAATTTTCTACCCATCTTTGCTTCTGTGATGGAAATTTGCGCAAAGAGATGTGAAGCTGGAATCGCTCAGGTTTGCTAACTCTTCTTTAAAAGACTTAGAATGGAGAAGGGCAGGAACTACAATCTATGGTGAAATAGTTATAATGAATTCTGTAAATCTGAATAGTTGCTTGTTATGTGTTCCTTGGGTTGTGATACACACGACCCAACTTTCCCGTTGCTCTCAGCCAGATGGATTCATAGCACCAACCAATATGGCGACCTCTGGCACAATCCTGAGCACAGAGTAAATGATTCCGAAAAAAGGGCCAGAGGGTGCAGAAATGTAGACATAGTTTCAGAACAATTTTTCCTTTCTTCAGTCATTAAAGCAGAGAACCTGGGTTCCTCTGTAAAAGCATGCTTTTGTCATCCTTAATGTGAGATGGACTTATCTCCAGATTTAAGGCATTTAAATTGTCCTTTCTGTGAGGGCAGCGGCCACAAATAATTGCTCATTATAATATCCCTACCTCGTAGAAGGTGGCTACACATAGGTGACACCTCAAAAATACCTTTGAATTGTTGAATTTTTACCCAGACATTGTCAGTAGTCTCCTGATGAAGCTTTTGGATGGGGATTCAGTGCCTCTTGATTATCTCTTGTTATCAGATAGGTAAATTGAGTCTTCAGGATTTCAGAGACTCCTCATGGAGTAAATGGCTTTGCTAAGGACATGAGTTGTCACTTGAATGATAATGTGAATATCCTCACAAGTGTTATTGACTGCCAAGTGTCATCTAGATGCTGGGCCCTGCAGTAAGCAAAACAATATCCTTGCTCTTACAGAGCTTGCTACTGGGTGGATAGAGATAGACAACAAATAGATGCTTGAACCTGAGAAATTTCAAGTGGTGATAAGAGCTGTTGCATGGCCCTGAAATTGGCAGATATGTTTGGCATAGCTTCTTGCTGGCTCCTTTCAATGTGGTTGCAGAGAAAGACTTTTCTGAATAAGTGACATTTAAGTAAAGGTCTTTTGGTACAAAGGAGCTTGCTTTGTGACAGTGGAGAAAATGCACATTTTAGATGAGAGGAACAGCCATTGAAAAGCCTCTGGTGTAATGTAAAAGTGGAGCTGGCATCTTCCAGGGACAGGACCATGCCAGTAGGGTTGGAACACAGAGGGGATGAGGAGTGGCCCTAACACTTAAGGAGTAGGCAGAGGCCAGATCACAGTAACACAGTTCGTGATTAATTCCAGGTAGGATGGAAAGCCATCAAAGATCTAAGCAAGAGGAGCATCATGATCTGCCTTACTTTTCTCCAGAAGTGGGAAAGTCAATGGGATGAGAGAGTGATCCAGGTGAATGGGATTTTTGTGGGTGGAATGTAGTGTTCTGGGGTATATTTTAGTTAGGTTCAGTTAACAGCTCTTGCTGATGGAGTAAACAAGGAGGAGGAAAAGACAGCAGTTGAGGAAATCTCTAGATGTAAAGGTGAGTAAGTCATTGATTAAAACATAATAAGGGGCTACCGATCATCTTCAAACTCACAAGATGCTGAGCAGTCTACTCTGCATTCACTGGTCCCAAGGGGCAGCCTTCATTGCCAAGCAGAGATGATATTCCTGAAATTTCCAAGCCCTGGACCACCTTATGTGCAGAGATGTGGCCATTAAAGATGCCTGAAAATTCAAGTAATAGGAAAAGGACTCCAAACAGTGAAACAGTCTTACATGGAAAATTAGAATGTTCAAGCCAATAGAAGACAGAACATTTTGCCGAATTTAGAAATTATTGCACTTACGTGAGACAAGGCAGACTCGTTCATTTTCAGTCAGGCTGTTTCGTGACATTTTCAGTTTGCCCAGAGCAATATTAGTATTTTGATTGGTATTAACATTTTATCACTACTTTTTCCTTAAATATGTGACTTTAAAAGGTTGTTTGTGTTTTAAGTGTGATTTTAATATATCCAAGAAGTACTTTCTTTTTACCTTTGCCATGCATAATCACAAGTGACTATTTAAAGCCATTAGGAAAGTAAAATTTTCTTTTCAGAATTTTTTTCTGCAGTAAACTTTTCTGGAATACAGCTCTTCTGTAAGGTAATAAAGGAACCATTCCAACCTCGAGTTGCCAGTAAAAACCTCTTGGTATCCTGATCATTAAAGAAAGGATGGGATGTGTTCGTCAGGGATGAAAAGGGCATTACTGAGACTGTGTTCCTATCATAAATCAAGCAGAATTTCACATTATCCCACATCTAAACCTATCTAATGACAAGTAACTGATCTGCTATTATCATCAGAAAGGAATTAGATCTCCAGGGCAGGGAATCTCTCTAGTCCCTTTTTGTTTGTGTTTTTATAATCCCAAATAGAAACAATACATATGTTTTCCTTCCCCACAATTTATTTTTAGGAAATCTGGAAAATGAATGCCTTCAGTTCAGCCACATGACTCACATTAGCCTTAATGGAGGAAGGCGTCTTCATGGAGGAAAAGAACAATCCCAAGTGGATAAGCAAGAGCAGGCTGTGGCCATGAGGTGGCCTTGCCGCTGTGTATGTGAATCACCATCTGTGTCCTTGAGTGGGGCAAACCTACCCATGTTAGACTCTTAAACAGGATGAAATAAAGAATTAGAGTCCCTTGGGAGCTCAGTGCCAAAAGGTCCCTTTTCTGTACAGCTCTTAGCCCTCCGGAGCTGGGTAGGGCAAGGGCCTGCAGTGCTTATTTGGAAACTCCATGCATTTTGGATCCCTCTCACCACTTCTTACTGTATTCTCTTCCCAACTTTATAGCAAAGCCGTGGGGTCCTAGAGCTTGTTCCTTTAACTGAACTCTTCTGAGAAATTAGCATCATTAATAATCCATTTCAATTCAACTAGTATCTACTTGAGCCCTGGCTGGGTAGAAGGCACATCAGGAAGCCACTCACGTTAGAATAAAGCACAACCCTTCCCTCAGTGGTTAAAGTAGAAAGATCTAAATGTCTCTGTCTACAACTTGACCTTGGACCACTATGTTTATCACTTGTTTAGGGATAGGGTAGAATAGATGTTAAATCCAAATCTCAGTATATGCTCTACTTCTCGACTCACCTTGGTGTAAGTACAGTATGCAGAGGAATCTAACTAATGCTCAGGCACATTTCTAAAGGCAAGAAGGTTTAAAGTGTGTTCGCCAAAAGGAGCTTGTCCAAGCAAAGAGAGTATCCCCTCTTGTTGCCCATGCATCAGCCCCATTTTTACATTTAAAGTTCACCCGAGGGTCATAGGTCTGCTCCAGCCCCTGCAAGTAGCTGCATATGCTTCTCCCGTGCCTGCTTCCCAGGCAACATGACACAAAGAGATATGGCACATTCAAGGCCATAGGTCTTGGTTGTTACCCCATACCTGTGACTGAATGGGTTGGGTGCCCTGTGTGTAGACACATAGTTAATGGGTAGCACAACCAGCAAAACTCTTGCCCTAGAGCTCCTTGCTGGTCCAGGAATATGGTTCATTTTGCCCCACTCAAAGAACATCTTTTATTCCACCATTTAAGACCATGATATCCCAATTTACATTAAACTTTCCCTTGCTTTTATCCATTAAACCTGGCAAGATGGGCAGGAAAGAGCAATCTTTAGGCATGATGATGAGACACTGGTCTCAGATTTAGCCAACTCTTTTCCTGCCTTTCTGTGTGTATATTTCCCTCCAAGATTTGAAATGAAGATCAAAGTGTTCTCTTGTCACTTCAGGACCTTATTTTGAAGTGTGCACTGAAGGCTACTACTCTAGGGCCAGGTGAGGACTCACCTTTAGTTAGTGTTTCCACTGTTTTCAAGTTTCCCTGAGTCTCATTTCCTCCTGTTACTGGAGAATGGTTATTTCTCCATCATGAGAAAGCATGACCTGACTCTGGATGAGTTGTGTGGGCTGTACACCATTGCACAATTAACGGGGGCAGAGCCAGGCAGAAGTAGTTATCAGATCTCTGTGCCTATACATTTTTTCTGTAACCTGCTAGCTTTCTGAAATGACATCCTGTTGCAAATTCAGCCACCCTGGGAGATTTTACATCAGGGACTTCTGAGTAGCTCATGACCCTCAGATTGACAGAAACTGTAAATCAGGGTAAGATCACCTTGCTGTTTTAGTAAATACAGTTTTGCAAATATGTTTATGCATTTCTGATGAATCACCAGATTCAGAGATAGTCATAACACAGAGAAGTGGCTTTCACTACTACTCTGTATGGGACTTTTCTAAACCTATCACAAATGACTATTGGTTTTAAATGTATAAATGTGTACTAATTTTAGTGTTAGAGAAATGGGGTAAAAATAGTACAAACTGCTCCCTGTACCCTGGCCCTGCTTCCTCCTAATGCTAAAATATAAGAGGTTAATAATAACCATTTAATTTTGTTTCTTAAATCAACAAACACTAGTGCAACCTAAGTACCTACTCCCTGAAAAGTCACTTTGTAAAAGCAGTACAAATTCAGTAGACTGTGACCCCAAAGATTCTTTTGGAGAAGATATAAAGAGGGAAAACAAGATGGCTACAGTTACAGCAGGCACAGGTTGGACCCAAAGGTATGACCTGAGGCTGAATTACCTTCCTAGAAAAGCTCTGGTGTAACTTGACTGGGATGTTCAGAGGTTTAAAAGCCCAATGGAAATGCAACTGCCATTATCGTCTGCTCTCCAGTGTTTTGAACTTGTTGAATATTCTTCCCAATATTAGAGGGTAGAGGTGGAGGGTGGTGCTATGGTATAGGGGGAAAAGTACACATTGTAAGTCACTGTGTATAATTCAATGCCAAAATGAAAGTTTATAGAAATATTACTCAACTCTATGCATATCAGCTGAACACTTAAAGATGCTACGAGGTAGTTACTTCCACTCCCAGCCCTCATTAGACCCCTACCAAGAACAAAATACACAGAACATCTTGTCTTTCCCCAAGCTTATAGCTTAAGCAGTGGTTCAGAAAAAGCTTATAATTTTACTTTGCTTTCTCTTCCTTGTTCCAAGATGACGATTTTTTTTTTCAGTAAGATGGTGATTCATTTATTTTCACAAAGACATTCCTCCTTTCTTTAGGGCATAAGGGAAATGGTTTTATGAGACAAAATATTCACAGTAGCTTTTAAGAAACAGTTAAATATATTTCTGTTTTTCCATACCTAAATAGTCTCACAAGGCAAGCCCATAAACAAATTATGTTTTGTTTCTTATGACTTGCTTTTAGTGAAGAGAAATAAATAACTCAGAAAGTCTACAATAAGGGGGAGTGATTAGAAAGCAGAGCATTTGATGAGACACCACCTGTTTATTTCATTGGGAAATGATGGTCATTTAGGGAGGGAATGGAATGAAAGGACATTAAGTGTCTAAGCCTAGAAGTCGCAGGAGACAAAGGCAGAGAAAACCAGCCGGTGTCAGTGTCTCCTTTGCATCCCTACTGTGGCCTGGCCTATGCTGATTCAGCCTCTTTTTGTCACTTGATTTATTCCTGGTTACTATTTCCATGTGGCATGTGCTTCTCTTCAGAGGCCCTTGGGAATGTTTCCAATTGTGATTGTCAAAAATAGTTCTTCAAAGGGCACAGCATTCTTAGGAGAAGATGTACGCAGGGCCGTGTGTTTCCAGCTGAGTCAGGCCTGACTGACTGAGGTTTGCAGAAAGTGTCTGAGTAGACCACAAAAGGGATGTCATCCTGGGTAGGAAGTGTGCCCCGCTGCCCCAGCAGTGCTGAGAAGTGGAGCTCAGGGCCTTTTCCATGGGAACCATAGCTTTGGAATTCACTTCCTTTCTTCACATGGATTCCTCTGAGATACTTACATCCTCTTTAAATGGGTTTCCAAGTCTTGCAGTAGAAATGAGAGTCCTGACTAGTTGGAGGGAGGAAAAGATGACTGGAGAGGCAGGAGGTGGAGGAATGATGTGGTGTGTAAGAGGGAGGGGTGACACAATTCCACAAGTGAGGCATTCCTGGCAGCTGATGTTCTGAGAACACATGTGGAAGGTGAGTAGGTACAGAGAATCCTATGATTAGAAATGGAGTCTGCCACCAGACCCCTCAATAGTATTACAAAATCGCTCATTGTATATCTCACACTTTTAGACCCCATCTTTGGTCACATATATCAAGCATTTCAAATTGGCTCTTGAGTTCTGTTCATTTCCTTTACAACTCAGCACAAAGTCAACCAGGTCCTAGCTTAATAAGTCCAGGGGCCATGACTTAAGGCTTGAGATTTTCCTCTTCCAGCACCTGGCGAGTTCCATCCTCATCTTAATTATGACCGCTGAGTTCATGAGTGCCAAGTAGTCTCACATACTCATTTGCTTTTCATTTTCATGAAAAGGGGGAAACAGAGTATATGTCCAAGTTATTGCCAGAAAACAGCTGTCCAAACAAGAATGACGCTGACGCTGAAGGCAGAATGTGGGCATGGGCTGCAGGTTTAGTGTTTGGTAGCTGATGTGCCAACATTCAGAAGCAGAGTGTGGATGTTGTTGTGGGTATTGTTCTAAGTTAAGGGAAGCCACAATTAGGAGCTTCGAGGTGAGCCTGCAGAGGACCATGCAGTAGCTTAAGCCTGAGTGAGGAAGGCCTGTGTCTGTATTGATGGGCCTGCACCCCCTACCCAACTGCCTGGAAGAATAGTCTCATCCAAGATATCTTCTGTTTGCTGCTTTTTAGCTTTCCAAATGGTCTCTTCTCCACCACTTTGACTATGATTCTTAGCCATAGGACCTTATTAGGCTTTCTCCATGAGGTCTTCCATGTTGCATTTATTTATGGTTTTGTGCTAAGAGCTGTCAGGACAGCTAGCAACAGCCTTGGCTCAGGACTGCAGCTGGAACTGTCCAATTGGAGGCACTACTTGGGTTTCCCAGATATAGATCAAAGTGCTTTCCATCCATTCTTGGTGGCACCATACTCCTCAATAGCCTGGGCCCTTATCCTTGGGTCTGTGCTTCTTACCCTTGGATAGAGGACAGGAACAATGAGCCAGTGTTGCCCAGTGAGGTCTGTGGACCACTTTGGATCCCTGCTGTGGAATTCTAACAGGGGGCTGCTAGGTGCAAAGGTAAGTTCATGTGTACCTTTGTCAGGCATAGCCCAAATTCCTTTGCCTCACAAGTCACACTGAAAGTCTTTTTCTTTTAAAGCATAAGTTAAGTCCACTTGCATGTATTCATATGGCTGATATTTGGTGTTGATTCTGCCATTTTATAATTATAGTGTTTCTATTTTGTCACCTTTTCTCTATTTCCAAGATGTGTATTCTCTGCTTTGTTATCTTTATATGTACCTACATGTGCACACATATATGTAATAAAGGTGTGGTCAAAACTATGAATGCTTACATTTAAATATTTATTACAGTAAAAGACATAGTGCTGTTAATCTCCCTCAAAAAAGAACTGTCACTGGGCCGGGGATATAGCTCAGTGGCACAGCGCTTACCTAGCAAGCATGAGATCATGAGTTCGATCCCCAGTACCACAAAAAAAAAAAAAAAATTAAAAAAAAATTCTCACTTTGAACACACTTATCCCATCATTCTTGCCACTTTCAGAAGCACTTCTGGAAGTCCTCTTTCATGTCATTAGTTGTACTGCCATGGCTTCTTCATTGATGTAAACTGACTTAAAACATCTGTGTTTCATGATCTTTTTGACTCTGGAGAAGAATCAGAAGTTATGCAGTGCCAGACCTGGTGAGTGATGATATAAGTGTGTTTGAAGTGACGGAGAATATCTTGAGAGGGATTAATGACAGTACTTTTCTAACTGTAATATTCTTTTGTAAAATTTAAATGTTCACTGTATATGTTGATCACTCCTTGCATATGTGTGTGTTTAAGAAGTTTTGTATTTTTGTCCTAGTGGTTACCTTTGTACTTAAGTTTTTTCATTTTCTTGATCCCTAGCCTCAGAGTAGTTGGAGGGAAGGATAGGCAGGGAAGTCAGGCGGGCTGTGGCACCTTTAAGGCTGGTCTTTACCATTCTGTTCTTATGGGCACCTGGCTGGATTCCATGCCCTCTTTGACATTAAAACTTTCACAGTGAAAGTTGGGGTGATGTAAGTGACTTGTGAGTGGAGACCTCAGTGACCAGTGCAGATTGCCTGCATTCCTTTTCCCAGCCACCATAGTCCCAAAGCAGTGGAGTGACAGTGGGGTCCTCTGTGACCCACACAGGCCCTTGTAACTCATGCTGTCCTTCAGACTTGGATGTGGACAGAGCCACCTGGAAATCAGCTACAGTGCAGATTCTGACTTCATGCTTCTGGGGTTCTGCAGCTCTGACACATTCCCAGGTGTTGTCAGAAGATGTTAGTTAGAGAGCACATGTTCAGTAGCAAGGAACCGAGCCACTGAAATTTGTCTTCTTTTGCTCTGCTGTGGATCTCTGGTATATACTAGCCTTGTGGTCCTCACATGGGCTTCCTGGGGAAAGCACATCGGTAGCACTGGGGACTTGAGTGCATATTCCTGGGCCCCATTCCAGATCAGCTGAACTGGAAACTCAGAGGGGGCCCAGCAGCCTGAGTTTTACCAAACCTACTATGTAATTCTGTCATATATTACCACTAACTTGTCCTATCCAGACCTTGCCAGATCTTTAGGACTTGTGTTGGCTTTGAGTAACTAGACCATCAAAACAACTTGGGTTGAGCCTGTAAGAAAAAATGGAAGTAATCCAGGGGTGAGTGGTCTGGAGCAGGTGTGGTAGGCCTACAGTGTTTTCAGGAACCCCACCCTGGTTTGGGGCTCTAGAAATTTTCCTGATAAAATAGTTGCCAGAACTCCAGCCATCACATTCATGTCCACACTGAATATCAGTGGGCCCATCCCTTCTCTAGACTATGTTAGTTCTCCCAAAAGACCAACTTATATCTCTTTGCCCACAACAGTAGTATATACTACTAAAATGATGTTTTTAGCCAGGCTAATTACCATTTTGAGCAAAAGGAGGATTTTGTAACTAAGTAAAAAGAAGAAGCATGGCTGTTATGTACATAACCAGTCACGTGTTGGGGACACGAAGTCTCCATCATGCTGGATAAAACACATGGACAGAGTTGCATTCTGTGAACTAACCCTTCTGGAAGGGTTTGTGGACATGATTATAGACTCTAATTTACTAGTTAAGTGGGGAGCATTATTGGGTACAGATCCATTTCCAACTGAGATGGTAGGAGTGGTGGAGAGAGTGGACATAAACCATAAACAGTGCTGCTGGGAGGGGGAGTGACGGCAGTAGACAATGGTGGTAGGGGGTGTGGTAATGGAGGTGAGGGATATTGGTGATGGGGGTTTGGAATGGAGGTGATGGACATGGCGGGGGTTAGAGTGGAGGTGTGATGGGCATTGGTGATGAAAGAGGTTCAGTGTGGAAGTGATATATATTGGTGGAAGAGATAGACTAGAAGTGATGCACATTAGTGCTGAGAGAGTTTTGGAGTAGAGGTGGTGGATATTGTTAATAAGGGGGTTTTGGAGTGGAGGTGATGGGCATCGGTGGTAAGAGGAAGTGGGGTGGAGGGGATGGATATTGGTGAGGGGTTGGGAGTGAAGGTGGTAGACACTGGTAGGGGGATGGGAGTGGAAGTTTTGGACTTTGGTGGGAGGATAGCATGGAGGTCATGAACTTTGGTGGTGGGGGCTGTGAAGTGGAGGTGATGGACACTGCTGTGGGGTCAAAGTGGAGATAGCCATTGTTCAGGGAATGTGATAGGCTTTGGTTTGGGTGAGTCTGGAGTAGAAGGGACGGTTATCGGTTGTTGAAGTCACGAAGACAGAAACTTTGAGTTTTCACTGCTCCATCCCAAGTGCCCTCCAAAAAAGCCCTGCACATCATAGCTACTCAGTAAAAAGTTGCTGAATTGAAGTTTAAGAGGTTGGGACATTTCCTCAATAGAGTAGAAAAGTCCAATAACCAACCTTGTTTTTCCTCCCTAGATTACTAAAAACTCCAGGTTTCAGGTGTTATGGTTTATGTCTGTGTGTCCCCCCAAAGCCTCGTGTGGCCATGGGGCGGGCTTTTAGAGTTTGAATATGGGTGTGAGAGCTGCACCCGCCCTCGAGTGGATAGTTTGCATATGTAAGGGAGAGGAAAAGAGTGCTTGAGGCCATTCCTCCCAATTCTGCCCTGGTGTGTGCTTGCAGCTTAGCTGTGTTCTGCTGCCCTGAGCTGTAGCTCTTTGCCATGTCCCACTCTGCCTTATAATCTGCCAAGTACGGACTGAAACTTCCACAAACTGTAAGTGAAATAAACCTTTCCTTCCTTAATTTTGGGCATCAGGTATTTTGTCCCAGCAACGAGAGAAAAGTAACCAAGACATCAGGGTAATGGAGTAAAAGTCTGAAGTGGAAGCCTCTCTCTCTCTCTCTCTCTCTCTCTCTCTCTCTCTCTCTCTGCACATGCACACACACACACACACACACACACACACACACACACACACACATTTGGAGGTGAGTGTCTGGCCCTGTGCAGACAGATCACTTTGCAGGAGCATTGAGCATGATCCTCATCTGCCGTTTCCTTTGACACTTAGCAGATGAGTTTATTTTTTGACCAAATTTTAACATATAGCACTATCCAATTGGTAATGTTGGATCACCCAAGAAGAGCTAAAGGATGAGGAGGGATGAAAGCACCTGAAATGATCAGGCAACACAGTAAGAGTGGCCATTAATAGCAATGCACCACCAACCCACCCCTCTTCCCTGTGGTCCCACCTTGATGAACCTGGAACTTATGTCACACTGAAAGTAGAGAGCGTCTTGTCTCCTTATGAGCTATATCCACAGTGACAAGGAAAGAATTGCTTGGTGTATTAGCCAGGTTTCATGGCACATGTCTGTGATCCCAGCACTTTTGGAGGCTGAAGCAGGAGGGTTGCAAGTTGAAGCCCAGCCTGGATAGCTTAGCAACTTAGTAAGACCCTGTCTCAGCATACAAAATGGCTGATGATATAGCTCAGTATCACAAAAAAGAAAAAAGGTCATGAATTAATGCATTAGAAATATGCCCTACCTCTCCAGAACAACCACTGTGAACATTTGGAGGAGTGTCAGATTATCAGTATACTTTTCTACAGTTTAAGGGTTCTTTATTTTACAGTGATCATTTATCCCTTTTATAATTTAGAAAAAGTTGTTTTAGTGAAAAATATATTTTCATAAAAAATTTACTGATCACTTCAACTGTGACCACGTTTTGAGAAATGCTTAAAGTGTCCTTTTTCTATGTGCTCTGGAATCTGAATCATGCTTTGGGATGAAGGGTTATGGGAGAAACTAATAATCTGGGACTATTTCCTGTGTGGAAGGTCTGAATGAATAGTCTAATAGTTAACCAGAACTTGTGTCTCTTTATCATCTTTTCTAAGGTACTTGAGGTCATCCTGTTATTAGGAAACAGGTATGGGGTGTGTGTGTGTGTGTGTGTGTGTGTGTGTGTCTGTGTGTCTGTGATTTCTACTTTCTAGGTACTTTTTGTGTGTTTTAAGATTTTGATCATCAGTCTGAAAACCTCTAAGATTATTATGTAATTGCAAAAACAGCTCTGAGAAGTTATCCAGCATCCTTGCTGGATATTCTTGGGGAAGGGGGATAAAATGTATTCCTCCTTTGCAGCGTACATATATGGGTATTACCATAAATGAAAGCTGTGTTACACAATTCTCCACATACTATCTTGAAACGTGACCCTTGTGCCACAGCAGTGAGTATACTGGGATTTTCCTTTTTCTCTAAATGCACAATGTGTCTCTGATGACTAGCCTTGCACATGTGTGTCCTGATGCCACACTGACATCTGAACAGCAGCCCTCCCTTCCCGACTGTCTGCCCTCGCTTCTAGTGGGGGAAGCTCTTTTTGTAGATCACAAGTGACTGCTATCATTTTTTACAAGTCAGTCTGATTTCTTGGTCGTCGGCCCCTTTCTCCTTCCGTCTTCTTTTAGAACTTGTAATGGTTGATGTTTATAGCAGAAGAAAACTATGTACTGTCTAGGAACTGCTGGCATCTGCAGGAAGTCTCATTTCCTGCACGGGAAGGCCTCACTTATTGTACGCTGCATCTTTGGACGCCCCTCATCCTTTCCAGCTGATTTGCACATGGGCTCATCCGTTGTCGCTCCCAATTCTTTGTCTTTTTTCCTCCCACCGGCACCAGCTCCAGCTCTGTTGTTGCTATGTGAATCATCTTCAGGACTTTGTGGGTAAACCAGCTTACTGCTCTTGGCCTCTCAGCTTGGAGCAGTTTCTCCCATTTGCTGTCTGCCTCCTCCCCCTTTTCCTTACTCCCATCCTGGGCTGCAGTGTTGCTATATAGAAACTGGACAGAAATACCCTGAAACAATTATTGGTTAATTTTAAACAGAAGGGGATGGTGTACAGGGGTAGCAAATGGAGATACATTTCTACATGAGGCAACTGTTTTACTCTGTGGACAAAAGATGAAGCCTCAACCAGTAAAAAGGCAGAAAAAAATATCCTCCAGCCTAGCTAATATAAAAGGCTTGTTTGCTCTTGTGTTTCTCAGAGACCATATGCTACTCCATTTCTTAAAATTTCGTTTTCCTTGAGCTGTAATTGAAGGTAGTTTCAGGTTTTCTCCCTCTCTCTTCTTTGAAAGGAAAAGAATAAAGCAAACACTACTTAGAGAAGTTGTGCATTTTTGAGCACCTATTTATCCTGCCCTTGCCTTCCTCTTGCATGGTTTCTGTGTCCATGAATTAGCATGCGTCGTGCAGAAAACTGAACTGCTGCTCCTCTGCAGCACCCTCTCATGTTGCACTACCAAAAGAAGGGCCAGAAAAGTCTTGCAGAGGAGGAGAGCATTTGTGTGTCCTCTATTAGCCCACAGGTGCTGTTCAGAACAGGCATCTACCTGACCAACACCCTGCCCCTTCAAGCTCCCTTATTTGATTTCCAGTCAGATGCTGTAGTTATAGGCTTGCTGGAGGAGAGCCCACAGGAAAGGGAGAGGAAGGTGAGGTAGGCAAGCTTAAAAAAGAAAACAGACATGGAGCTTTAAGAGGTGCTGCGAGTGGAGGGCAGATGGAGGCTACTTATGGCAGCAGCAAATAGCCTCAGGACCTTTAGGAGACCCTGAGGCCCACCAGGCAGCGAGTTGAAGAATCAATGTTTATATAATGGCCCAGAGACATCAACACAAGCTTCAGCTACTGTATTTTCAACACATAAACAGCTTTTGAGGTGGGGGGAGCAGTACCCACAGAAACATTAAAGTACAGGGGAAACGTGTCTTGAATTCATGCAGGGAGGCCCATCTTGTTCAGAAATGTCTCTTTGGTTGATTGGTTTATTGGAGTCTGTTTTAAAGAAGGTGGACTTTGTTTAGGGCTGTACCCTAAACCTACAGAAGCCATCCCTCTCTACCAGGGTGAGTGTTCCAGAGAGCTGAAATTTCATCTTTAACACCAAAATGCATTTAACACAATTTAACCTAATGTGGATATAAATGCTTCCAAAGTGAGTTCTACCTGTTAGTTATGTGCTCTGGGCTGAGTGTCCCAGATAGCTGTCTTTGGTGAGCTTGTGTATCACTTTTCATGGTGACGCTGCTCTTCCTTTGAGATTCGACTAACAGGGCCCTGCTGCTGTGCTGGTCCATTTCAGCCGCCATGGGGCATTTGCTAGTTGTGTGCGGTAAACCCAAGTGTCACAGTTGCCAGAACCGTGCCCATGAGGAGAGTGGTTCAAGAGGGGCTCACCTAAGAACAACAAAGGTCTGTGTGTCTCCTTAATATTGGGAAAGAATAGGTAAAGTATCTTTTTCTGTCAAATTGGTTTATTATAACACTAGCTAATGGCAGTAAAGCATCCTGAGGAAGGGACACCTGATTCTCATATTGCACATGGGCTGGTATTGTCCCATCCCTGGTCCAGATTTGTATCTTTCTCAGCTGATCTAGATGATCTGTTGGTGAGATCCTCTCTCTCTCTGTCTGTCTCTCTTTCTCTCTTTCTCTCTTTCTCTCTCTTGTCCTTGCCCGCTGCTTGGCTCAGCTCAGGACCCACATTTTACTATAGAGAGCATCCTGCTCAACCTGTCCACGGTAAGGTTCAGAACTTGTTAGCAAACTTCCCTTTGCTGTGATGAAATGCATGAGGAAATCAACCTAAAGGAGAAAAGATTTATTTTGGCTCAAAGTTTCAGATGTTTTAGTCTATAATCACGAACCCCATTGTTTCTGGACCTGTGGCAGGGCAGAACATCATGGCAAGGAGCACATTTTGGAGGAAAGCTGCTCACTTCATGGTGGCCAGGAAGCAGGTGGAAGTGGAGGGTGTGCAACAAGGACATGCCCCCCAAGGACCTACTTCCTCAAGCCAGTCCTACCTCCTTAAGTTCCCACCACCTCCCAATAGCCCATTGTCATGAATCTATCAAGGGATTTATCCATTCATGATGTGAGAGCCCTCATTATCAGTTCATCTACCTCTACACCTCTGAACATGGCTGTATTGAGGACCAACCCTCCAAAACATGAGCTTTGAGGGGGAGCATTTAAAATGCAAACCATAATAAGAACAAAATAGTCCACTTCCCTGAACCTATTCTTCAGCCAGCCTGCATGCCTTACTACATGCCAGCCCTGCCTGACACCCCTCAGGTTAGCCCCTTGTGTTCAGGACATGACTTGCTACTATCTTCCCCAGAATTACATCCCATAAGCTCTCAAATCTGCTGAACTTTGAGAAGCTTTTGTGTAATAGATACAATGACATTTTACATCTTTACCTTTGTGATTTCTTTTCAGTATTTTGGTACTAAGAACACACAGTATTGGTTAGGGAGACTTGCACAGGTAGGAATGTTATAGACAGATCAATGAATGAAGTAACACTTAATTCAGGTATGCAGTTGTATCCAGTGGCACATGGATGGGCATCATCCAAGAAGGTCTCAGAGATGATGTCTGAAGCTCAGGGAAAGTTTTACCTCTTCATATAGGAGGTGGTTTGGTGAGCACCCTCTTTAATATCTTTCAATTGTAAATACAGTGCATCTCACAATGACAATGAGCTTGACGAAAGCAGAACTTAGAACTGCGTATTCCTTTCTTGTGAGTCATGGATATGAAGATAATAGAAACAATTTTGTTGGGCAGAATGTTTTTGTTGGTTTTTGTTCATTTGCTGGTACACAGCTCAATTCTGGGATAAATAAATTTGCTGGATAGTTGAGTTATAGAATATCACACGTTTTAGAAAAGGGAATATGAGAGTATTACTATTTGGAAGAAATTTGTGGTCCCCAAGCCCCTGCATCTGCCAGACTCAGAAAAGAAGTGTTGAACTTCAGTCCATGTAATAGATGTGCTTGACAGAGAGTGCTTCATTTTCTTGCTTGAATAGGGGCAGAACCTACAGTAGAAATAGATCTTCACTGGGTGGAGACCTTTTGAAATTTAGGGCATGAATGCAGGACCCTAAAGTCCAACCTGAGTACATTGTGTATGGGAGCACAAGACTGTGCTGCTGTGTCCTGCAGAGGCTGCTAACAGACATGTTCATGGCCAATGACTACATTTCAGTAGCCACAAGAAGAGAACAGATCAGTGAGTTGTCTGAAAAGTTCTTCTTACCAGCATATTTTTCTTTTCTCCTGTAGTTGTACATTAACTACATTCTTTCTGAAGTTGTTTTAACTCTTTCAAGTCACAAGTAAAATATCTAACTCACACTGAATCATTCACATAATTTACATCAAACCAGGTACAGTGTATTAGTCAGCTTTCTGTTACTATAACAAATACCTGTCATAATAGACTTATAAAAAGAAAAGGTTTATTTTGGCTTGCAATTTTGGAAGGTTCAGTCCATAACCGGGAGGACCCACTGCTTTTAAGCCTCAGTAGGGGAAGAAGGCAGACAGCACTTGCTGGCAGAAGCACATGGTATAGCAAAACCACTGACTTCATGGTTAGGATGAAAGAGAGGAAGAAGAGGGGCTGGAGCCCAACTCTCCCCTTATGCTCCAAATGTCCAGAAAACCTCTCACCTGGCCCATCTCTTAAAGTTTCTACCACCTCCCAAGAGCACCACACTAGGGACTAAGCCTTTGATAAAAGGGCCCTTGGGGTGGATATTTGTGATCCAAATCATAGTAGATGGATGGATAGATGGACAATAGGTAAAAAGCTTGATAGGTCATAGATGTCTGAAAGTATTGATTAATCTCTATGAATCTATACATAAATATCTTAGTTTAAATTATTTATCACAAGGATAGATCCATATTACATGACAGACTAAGGCTGCAATCATTAATCAGTAATTTGGTTTTTTTATTCTTTAAGAGAGCATTTTAATGAAAATAAGTAATATGGAAAGGAATGTATATTTTGGAGTTTTTTCTGCCTACACTATTTTTCACTTAAATAGAATTGATGATATTTGACATAAATTTAAGAAAGATTCTTCTCTATCATTTGTAAAATGAAACCTTATGATAGCTAACAAATCCTCTCTCCAAATGGCAAGGTCCAAAATAAAAACTGCCATTTCAGCACTTTCAATATATCAAACCCTGGGATATAGTAGGAAGTTTACCTACATTTTGTTTGTTCAGAAGAACATGGAAAACTGAATTACTCCCTTAGTGAATCAGGAAATTGAGAGCTGCCAATCTGAAGGTTTACCTGGGCTGGATCCCAAGAAAGTTATGGGGGCACTGTACCCTAGAGTCTATGTTATTCTTTTCACAACTGTACACACCAGAGTCTCCCATACTCAGATATTCTCACTTGCTGGGACACTAGAAACTTGGGGACAGAGGCTCAGGAACAGGCTATAGACACTGACAGATTGTTGAGAAGTCAGTGTTCTTATTGGAATAGGTGATTGTGGGCCATTTATTTTGGGGTAGAAGAGCTTTGAAAAAATACAGTGAGAATCATCAAGCTAATCCAGCGGATCTCAGGATTCTTTTAATTTTTGGCCCAACACACAGGAAGGCTAGGACCCATTCTCACAGGCAGCCATTCCCCTTAAGGGTCAGGGGGAAACTAGTGAAGGGTCACACCCTTATTTAAAATAAGTAACTCTTTCAAAAAGTTAGAGTATACTACCAGAAAAGAAGTTTAAAACCTCAACACGTATACAGTGGGTGGTGTCAAGAAAGTCTCTTCCACTCGTGTTCCTGGTCCTGCCTTGTCCTCTCCCCGTGCAGCTTGATTTTCCATCTCTGGGGCCTTCCAGAGATATTCTATGTACAGAAGCACTCATTTGCTGGAAAAGCAAACCCAATATACTGTCCCTCATTTTACTTTATTCATTTAACAATATACCTTAGACTTTATTCCACATCTACACAAGAGCATCCACCTCATTTTTTACCTGCTATAAAGCATGGGTACACTTAGCTTATTTAACTAGTCCCCTGTTGAATGACATAAAGTGATTTCTAGGTATTAGCTATTACCATGTAGAAATAAGCCACATGTTGTACACATCTATAGATCAATCCATTACTACCTCTGTATTCACTATAGTACATGATTTAGAATCGGTGTTTCTGCAATAATGATAGCTAACATTTCTAAAATGTTTACTGTGTATCAGCTACTGTGCTAAACACTTTACATGCATTATTATTTTACTATATTATTCAATTTTAATATCTGGTATTTATATAAGTAATATCATGTGGTACCTGATGACAAGATATAATTTTTAAAATTATAGTGTATCTGTATATTACATAAAAGTAAATTATACAATAAATGAATAATATTTAATAATTATTAATCCATTATACTCTATCACCTAAATTTTTACAAATGAGGCTGGCTAGCTTAAAGTAGTGGAGGTGGGATTTGAGTCCAGGTACTCTGGTCTGAGTCAGGGTGCTAAGTTATCTAGTCTCCAGGTCACTATAGGACATATAACATGAGTTCCTAGGAGCTCTGTAGAGCATATGATAGTAGTGTATACAAATGGAGTTCTTATCCAGCCTTCAGGGGCAATCTTACAAGAACAATGCAGAGCATACGGTGAAAGTTTGAGAATATGTGGGCATATCGATGCCGCAAGTCCCCAGAGGCATTGCTATTACCCACCAGCTTGCCTCCAGGACAGCAGTATGGACAATAGATGTCAGCACAGTAGGCGTGGGCTTGTTAGATACTTTGAGTACAACTCTCATTTTATCTTTAGTAGAAACAAAAGTATTTTCTGGAAGCAGCAAGAAGCAGCAAGGTGAAGCACGTGTGACTCTGTCCGCTCCTCCAGTGGAGCAGAAGCACATTAAACGATTCCTTCCTGATGGGGACAGCTCCCCAAACGATGGCTGTCTGTCTAGTGACCTTTGTAAGCCCACAGAGAGACGACCTCCAAGCTTCCTGAGGCCCAGAGTCACCTTGCCTGGGTTCCTTTGCCCCTTACAAGATTCATACAGCTCTCCACAAGAAGACAATGGTGCCCAGATAAAAAGAGAGCTCCCCAAAGGTAAGGAGTGAGGGTGGCAGTCAAGAGGATCCTTTCTTAATTCTCTTGTGAAAAATGGAGCAATGTCTTCCTGGGCACACAAGCCTCACCTTATTGAGATATCAGAGAAGAGAAGGAGCAGAAACAGCTCACATGGTGGGACATTTAGACAGCACAAGCAGCCAGAAGGCAGCCTCCTAAGGGCCAGAGGCTCTAGTCCTGCTGGGCATAAGGATAGTACCAGCAAGGTGAAAGGCCACCCTGGAGCACAGCAGGTTCTGGCCTGAGCTCAGGAAAGTCTGAGAAGTTGGTGTGGCTTCTCTGAAGCAGCAGGTCTACCAGGCTGACCTGTGGGACTCAGTGCTCTCTCAGTGGTCCCCAGGAGAAAATGGTGACAGAATTTAGAAAATAAAGACAAAAGACAATAGCTGGGGTCAGGTGGAGTTACCTCTCTTGCCTGATGAGCACAAGGACTGACTTCAACATTAGGGGCATTTATTTATACCCTCGAGAGGCTGGTTAATTTCTGCCTTGCTGCCCACCAATCGGTTAACAAGTTACAACGGCTTGTTTACATGCTTTGAGGTGCTTCTGTGTTCTTGGGGCTCCCGTGTTCTTGGGCTGGCTTCATCCTGCATGTGTAATTATTTTCTAGTGTCAGCAGCTCCCAACACTGACCAAGCACTCCTGTGACAGACTAGCAGGACAGTGGCTCAAGGGTGTAACCCCACATGTTGCTGACACTTGACATGAGCACTTTAGACCCCACAGTGCCCATGAGGCAGGCCCAATCTCACCTGTCACAGAGAAGGAAACCAAGCAGAGCACAGGCATCATTTCTCTGGAGGTCATTCTGCTGGCCATGTCTGGATAGTGCAGTGGGTGGTGATGTCTAAGAAAGAGGCAAAAATGAAATGGTCTCTGGTCCCCAGTATGTCAGTGGGATAGTTTAGATTTTCTATCACTCTAATAATCTCCTCAAAGTATTATGGAGAAGGACAGAAAGAAAAATACAATATTATATAGCTTTGTGTTGTAAAAGTTAAAATGGTTATGGTAATTAATATATGAAAGTGTCCCTTGGAACTCATTAATCCCTAGCTCCTCATTCATCAATCCATTGCACAAGCAATTGTTAAACATCTACTGTGTGCCATGTATTGTGATCAGAGCATCCCACCCTCCAGGCTCTCAGTCCAGTACAGGACAGAGTGAGTAGCACTATTCTGTCTATGAAATGGGCTCGTAGGAAGCCCAGGGTGGCCTGGCACTCTGAGAGGGCCTGGCAGAAGTGACTTCTCCCTGAAAAAGATTCTGAGCAGGAACTTCAAATGTAATTAGAGGTCTAAAAATCAGGCCAAGAACAAAGAGCATGGCAGGCTGAGAAGGAGGCATGCACAAAGCAAAGGGATGGAATGCTCATTTGGGGAACTGCAAGTGAACCAGGGGCCAGAGCCCAAGGGTGGTGTCTGGTATGAGGGACCACACCAAGGTACCCATGTTTTCATGGAAGACCTTTCTAAAACCAGTGCTGGGGTCTGACTGAAGGCAATGAGATTTTCTCAGAAGGATACTGTGTCATAAGCAATGTGATAGACAGAGGGCAGAGAGCTCTTAGCCCAAGCAAGAGAGGAGAATGGACAGTTACTGGGTAGGAGACCGTCTACTGTATAGATGTTTTGGATTCAATGGGCGATCCTTGTAATGGAAGTGGAGAAGATGGGAAAATTAGGGCTGTCTTTGGATTACTGTTCTGGTCATGGTGAGATGGTGGAGAGGGCTTCAAAGAAAGTGCATCTTCCCTGTGAGCTACAGGAAATGTTCACAAGAAGACAGGGAAACAGTATGGTGGAGGGGAGAACTGATTTGCTAAGGAGGGGGTTTGGAGGGTAATAAGCAAGCATGGGCTAATCTGGATTGATAGTTAAGACACTGGCTAACCTGGGTTAGCAGTTATAAGTATAAAGAGGAGATGGGCCAACAGGGAAATCTTCTAGAAGGAGCAACAGCAAATGCTTGGAAATATGAAAGAGAATGGCATGAGAATGTCTAGGTAGTGTGGTCTTGGTAGAGCATGACAGTGACAGGTGGCAATGGAACATTCACCATGAGGAAGCCACGCAGAGTCTGGTCAGCTTGCACTTGTCAGAACTAGGGAACATTGATGGATGTTGAATAGAGATAGGACAGCTGGTCTAGCCAGTGAGAATCTAGGCACAAAGCATGACAATGACAGAAGATTCAGATGAGCTGCATCCTGGGGTCAGGTGAGCTTTCTGATGGCCACTTCAGCTTTCCCAAAAGAACCAGCTCTTCAAGGCACCTGGCTTGGCACTGTGGAGCATAATGTGGTCCAGCCCTTGAAAGAGTCACAGGCTCATGGGGTTAAAACATCATTTTATGGCTCCACTCAGGACCCATGCAACTGAGTGTGTGAAAGGTGTTTCTCTTCAGAAGGATAACAGAGTCAGGGACAGGTCCTGTCTTGGGGAAGGGAGACAGTGCCCTGAAGGCTGGAAGTCAGCCTAGAGATGGAGGTCACTGGGCAACAGAGCTAAGTGGTATGTGGGGACAGGAATGCAGGAGAGGTAAGGAAGACTTTGTGCTGGTTCAGAGCTGGAGAGTTTGGTGAGACTGTAGTTGGGCTACAGAAAGTGCAGTAAGGAGAATAAGGGGGCTCAGATTGGAAGGGTGAGCTAAGGATAGACCAAAGGATCTATACTTTCCAGGCTGAGGCATTGGTCAGGAAGTGGCCAGTGAATTCTTACTGATCTCCCTTTTACCACCCTAAGTGCTGAGGAATCATCTCATTTCCTGACCTTTTTCCAAAAAGGAAAATCAAAATGGCCCGAGGCAGAGACCAAAAAAATGAGCTCTGAGAGAGAAATCATCCCAATTACTTATGTAAAGCCAGTGGTAGACCCAGGCAAATTAAGGGGAGAGATAAATAATTGAATGCCATCCCCCATCTTTATGTCATTAGTATAGCAAACATGAGACAGATTAATATGCTGTCCTGAAGCAACCCAACTGTAATAATTGTACAGGACACACAATATGAAACAGAGAAGAGAGTTTCTGTTCATTTTCAGCAAAGGCATTGTAAGCATCAGAAGCCAAGGAAATACCTCCATGGCATAATTAGCCAGTCTTGAAGTGTGGCTGACTGTGAGTGCTCCTCCCTGTGACCAGGGCAGCCATGATGAGGCATGATCTTGTCAGCTTAACGAGGCCCATTAATAACCCACTGGTGTTTCTATTTTCAAAATTGTCTTCTGTGTCTAATGGTGTTGAGGAGCCAGGGAAAAATCACTCAGTGCCCTCTAAATGGAATTCTAAATCTTCTCTCCTAGGAGATTATACATGCTGTGACTTGGTTGTAAAAATAAAGGAATGTAAGAAGAGCGAGGACTCCACCATGCCTGAGGTCTCACCAGCACTCCCCTCACCAACACCTCTCAAGGGACCTGAAACACCTGGTTTGTCAGAAGACAGACCTGATCCTCAGGAAATACCTGCAAACCCTTTGACCTTGCAGGTAAGGCCTGCTGAGCATCCCAGCTTGATTCTCACCCAAAGAGGGCCATTTCTGGGGTATGGCAAAGAGATGTACAGCCTCATTTCTGCCTCTGAGACTGGAAACTTCCTTTCTAGTGGCTGTGTGACCCTGGCAGGTTCCCTAACCGATCTGAGCCTGTTTCACCATTTGAGAATGGAAATGATGACACCACTCTACCTGCTGAGAATGAAGGTCAAATACTATAAACAGTGACCATGATCGTAGCAATGGCAGGTGCCCAAAGGCTGCACAGGTCACTGGATAGGCATCTCCACCTTTGATCCTCTAAATACCCCTGACAGGCAGGAGCCCCCATAGGTTGTCTTTAGATCAAGACACTGAACCTTTGAAAGACTGTGAGAATTAACAATTCATATGGCCATGAACTGCAGGAAATGGAAGCTTTTGTTTGGCACCTTTCATAGTTATAGGAGGAATATGGACAATTTTATTAAGTTATAAAAAATTAGGAAGACAAAGAGCCTTGGAGAAACCCCACTATGGTGTATTGCATAGCCAGCCACAACCTTAGGGAAGGTACTTAGTATGCTGTGAGTCTCCCTGGGAATGTGAAGATGGCTCCATTGGTGAACTCCTGCATCCTTGGGGGCCCAGTAAGGCCCCTTGGTGTGTTCACTGTGCCCCTAAGCATCCTAAGCATCCTAAGCCTCCAGGAATTTCCTTGGAGTGATGCAGCAGTCACACATGGATGAGCAGGGCATTCTCAGGAGCTGTCTTTCTAGGCCTGGGCTTCCCATGAAACTTCAGTATGTATGGTGATTGGTGGCTGTAGTGCCAGGTAACTAGTGGTTAGCACTTGGCGAGAAGACTCCTTTCTTGACACATCTGCCAGAGGCAGAAACGTGGCATAGACAGAGCCCACAATGCCACCCTGGAGAACTCTGAGCTCCCAGTGGACTGGGAGAGGAATGAAGCAGAGGAGTATTTCCACCATGGCAGCATACCCAGTAAGCCTTTGCTGAGCACTTGCTATATGCAGAGTTGTATGCAGAGCTGTAAGCAGAGCTGTATGCAGAGCTCAGGGCAGTGTCTGTGATCATGACATGCAATATCAGTGACAGCATCTGCTCATGCTTTCCAGGATCTTACAGCCCAGGATGGAGATAGACATGTGCAAATCACTCTTGCATGAAGTGATCTGTAAAGTCCCACAATGATAATGCTGAACAGGGGAGATCCATCAGGGTTTGCTGGGATAGATGGAACTTGAAACAGTGGGAGTGGCTGTGGATTGTCCTCCAGGAAGGGGAATAACTAGAGTATGGGCCATCAGAGAATAGAAAGTTAAGATAATGATGGGCAGAGAGAGTAAAATATGACTCTTATAGGAGAGGGTCACCATGTGATCTACTGAGGTACTGTGAGCCTCTGTGTTTGCATCTGTCCAATGGGAATAAATACACTTACACTGTAGAATCCATGGGGGTATCCCAGGAGAGGACCTAGCCCAGTGTCTTGCATGGCAGCAGTCTTTTCCAGCTGACCTGTGGCTTGGTGTATGGACGTGGTAGGGATGAGGCAGATGTGGAATTTAAAGGCTTTTGACCCATTCTATGGAGCTCATGGAACCATTTTGTGTAGGCAGGTATTTCCTCCTCATTCTACTGAGGACGAATGGTTTCCTAAAGTCAGTGTTATAGTTTTTCCTGAAAAGGCCCATTTTTCACCCTGGGAGGATGATGCTTCTGCAAGTCTGTACCTTCCAAGAAGCAAGTGACTCACTGTGTCTACCTCCCACCTGCATCCATTTTCCTTTGAATTTTGGATGCAGGACCTATTGGCAATTAGGGATTTACTGAAGGACAAATGGGCAGATGTTTGCCTTTCGCACTGGTGGTCTCACAGTTCATTCCTGCTTGATGCTGTGAATGCGACCCTTGGTGCTGGCCAGAATTGACTACCACCACCTGTGTCATCAACATATCTGTTCCCATTTTTACACACGGTCATGGGGAAAAGCAGTGAACTATTTTGTACAAAGCTCTTAGTTTCTGAGTAAAATATGACTCTTATAGGAAAGGGTCACCATGTGATCTACTGTGTACTTTTTGTACAAAGCTCTTAGTCCTGCTTTTGATTGGCTTCTATTGGCTAAATTGGATGGATGTGTTGGCTTTTGGTATGATTTCTCTTAAAAATAAAATATTTTCTTTCTTCCAATTAGGAAGCTCTGGAAGTCCATAAACCTCAGTTCATTTCTCGCTCACAAGAAAGGCTGAAGAAGCTAGAACACATGGTGCAACAGAGAAAAGCGCAGCGGAAGGAGAGCCTGGGGCAGAAGCAGAATCTCCTTCCTGTCCGTGCCAACAAGAAGCAATTCACTGTTCCCCATCCTCTTAGTGGTAGGCTGCAGGTGGTGGGGGAGATCTGGAAAGGACCAGGGGAGAGGAGTGCTTGGGGATAAAGTCATTACCTAGGTTCTAACAGTCCCACTGACATAGGAAGAACTAATTGTAGGCATCCTAATGCCTGTTCTGAGAGCTTGCTCATTTTTGAGAGATTACATATGGGCATCAAACTTAGCAGGAATAACTTGGGACACCAATTTACCATTATAGCTGGGAAAGAAGCCACACCACTGTAGCAGCCAGGGTAGCAAGTTCAAATTCTTGGCTCCTGACTGATGTTTGCAAGAGATCCCCTTTGCCCTTTATAGATTGCAAAACAGATCTCAGGGTGAGAGGTTGACTCCAGCTTGTCTACATCAACATTCGTCATCCTGAAACCCCTTCCTGCTGTGAGCTCAGGGAAAGGATGGCCAGCTTGCTGAATACTGTGAAGCCAGGGTCAAGCTGACCCTTGGAGGGAGGGCACTCACTCACTCACTCATGGGAGAAGGAGTTATCAGGAACCTTCTCTAGGCCAGGCTCCATGTGGAGGACTGGTGATACCACAGGGGGCAAGACTGATCTCAGTCCTTTCTTCATGGAGCTAAAGAACAGACCATTTAAGTAAGCAAAAATAACAAGAAAAGATAACAGCAAGGATGCATGATATCACAGCACATACTTATGGCCTGCCAACCCAAATCTTAAAATCTGCAGGCATGGAGAAACCTCAGTATGATTCCTTTGGATGAAGGAATGAGATCTCTCTTCCTAGGAAAATGTTTTGTTCCCCAGAAGGTAAAATCCTGAGTATAATTCTGAATAAAAGTCCTCTGGGGAAATAACTATATTCAGTAAAGTGCAGCTTAGCAAACATTACCAAGATCCCATAAGGGAGAACTGGAGAACAGAGGAAAAGAGGTGTTGTAATAGAATTCCTGTGGTCGCCCATGGTCCATGGGCAGGCAGTCTTCTTCCTGTAACCAAGGTTGCTGTGGAAGAGTTGTCTGGTGGCGCTGGCAAGGGTGGGCATGAATGTATCCTTCTCGTGCAAAGGATTGGGCAAAATACCTGCTGCTTCTTTCTCATAGCACTTTCTAGTATGCTAAGGAATGGAGACACCAAGATGCCCCCCTTTGAACAGTGAGTATCTAGCCAGCATTCCAAACCAGGTAACAGATACAGGCTCAATCTGTATGTGTTCTTCAGGGGCTGGTTAGCCGCTGGCTCTACAAAGAGAGACTGGGTTCAGGTACAGACTTTTGAAGATACCAAGAGAACCAAATGCTGGCCACAAATGGGAGGGTCCTTGGGCCTCCATGCCTGCACTTGCCCTGAGGCTGGCCAGGTGTTGGTATCATGCTGTGGGTCTCTCAGCCTCAGCATTTCTGAAGACACTGCTTGGTAAACATGGTTAGGCTGATGCCAATAAATACAAAACAATGCTGCTTTAGAGTACAACACATTTATACACACACTTAATAGAATCTAAGCCAGGAAGCCCAAGGCAGTGGGGAACTCATGCAGCATGGTGCTCTGTCAGCCAGCCTTTCATTGCTATGGTAAATGGCTGAGACATATCAAACTAAAGAGAAAAAAGATTTATTTCGGCTTCCAGCTTACAAGGCTTCAGTCCCTGGTCAGTTACACCCGTTGCTTTTGGGCTTATGGCAATGTAGTACATACTGGTAGGGAGTGCACAGTGGGGCAGAGTCACACATCTCATGGAGAGACCAGGGTCCCTCGGGCCCCTTTGCAATCAGACCCCCAGTGGCTGACACCTGCTCCTAAGTCCCACCTCTTAAAGGTTCCACCCCATTCCAGTAGCTCCCAGCTGGGGCCTAAGCCTGAACAGATGGGCCTCTGGAGACATTGCACTTGCAAACTACTGTATAGGAGGTGTCCGTGCTTGGTCCTTCTTTCCCAGAGAAGAACTACCTGTCTGTCCCACACTGCTGGCCACAGTAGCTCAAGTGTCAGAGATGATATGGCCTTAGTAGGCTGGGTTACCTTCCTAGATTGATGTAGGAAATTTACACACAAGGTGGTTTAACATAACAAAAATAATTGTATTTTCTCAAAATTCTGCAGGCCAGAAATCAAAATCAAGGTGTCCAGGAGGTTGGTTTCTTATGGAAGGTTGGAAGGAAAATGTGACATGGATCTTTCCCAGCCTTTGTGGCTTCTGGAAAACTCTGATGTTCCTTGGCTTAAGGATGCCTCACCTCAGGCTCTTCCCGTTTTCACATGGCCTTTCTCCTGTGTCTGCAGGTCTTTGTGTCCACTCTTCCTCTTCTGTTTTCTAGGTTAGGGTCCTTCTTACACAGTGTCACCTTATCTTTACTTGAATACATTTACAGAACCACACTGTCAATAAGGTCAAAATAAGATCCCATCCATAAGCATGGGAGGTTAGGACTTGATCAGATCTTTCAGTGGGAAAAAATTCTACACAGCACATCATCCAACTTTGATGTTTGTCCTTACATGCTCACATTCCTATAGATGAAAGTTTTAGAATTGTACATAATAATAGGGGATTAGGCCATGTCAATAGCATTAAAATAACCAAGGTATCTTTTTATTCTCCAAATTCCAGAATAGTCCTGGTGACTGGAATGCTTGCAGGGGACTGGCCAGCATGGATTTTATAGCCATTTTGCTGTCCCTGAGTATTTATGTGTTGACGAGAGCTTTACTTTCATGTTTATTTGTGTTAGGTCAGTTAAATCAGACAACTTCTGAAACCAGAGCCTCATGTGAGCTCAGGCAAGTGAGAGGGAATGTTTAAGGCCCCATTAAACAAGTCTACAGTACACATCTTGTCTTCAGCCTGTCTGCTGGCAAGATGATAAAAGCAAAATGCAGATGTTTTTCTTACATGCTAAATTAGTTAATAAATCATATGCGTGAATGAGCTCTGGCTACAGTGTCAAGGCGTCTGGTAAAAAGAAGACTCAGATTTGCTTTCCTGCTGGGGTAGCTGCCTCTGATCTGGGCTTGCAGAGCAGTCTTGGCTGAAGGACAGACCCGAGAGTTTCAGGTGGGAACCAGTGAGAAGCAAGTTGCTGATTTACCGGGACAATTATAGCAAGGACCAGGGCCAGTTCGCTCGTGTTGGTTGATGAATTCTGAGCAGCCTCTGAGGTTCCGGGGCAGAGTGCTGTGTGTGTGTGTGTGTGTGTGTGTGTGTGTGTGTGTAGGTGTAGGTGTGCCTGCATTTGTATGTGTAGGTGTTAATTACAGTTAAGGGCTCCTGTCTAGAGACAGGAGAACTTTTGAGAATAATTGGGGATGACAGACCAGAAAGTAGCACTAGAAATGTCTTGGCCACAGCCCACACCTTCTGAAGATCTCCCACTTGAATACAGTGAGTAGCAACCATGCAGGTAAATCATGGTGCAAGTTAGGGAACAAGTCACTGGTGATGCTCAGTTCAGCTATGGGGCTGGGTAGTAGGGGTGAGACCCCGGGAGGAAGATGAACTCAAGGGAAATAGAACCCAAGGAGAGCAACAGGCATTGTATCAGTAGGTCAGCCTGAGCAGGGAGCTGGGTTATGTCACAGGCAAGATGTGACAAAGTCTGGCCCAGAGAAGAGAAGTGGGTTCAGAAAGGTGATAGATTCAAGAGGTACTTGGGTAGAATCACTGATGGTTGCTTTGTGGGAGACAGAAGCTGAGACGGAACTGGGAGAAAATGGTAGGAGGGTTTTCCTTTCAACACTCCAAGCTCTTTCTTCTTCTCATGCCAGGGCTTTACCCCATCAGTTCACCAGTTACCTGGGAGCTCTAAGCAAGGCTTCTTTCTCCCTCAGTCTTGAGGTGCATGGGTCAGGTTCAAAGGCCAACCCTGAGGTGGGAAACAGTGTTTCAGAATTAGTCATTGCTTCTCCCTTGCAGATAGACTCCAAAGCAGGAAAGCCCTTATAGCACGTGTGGAGCATCAGGTATACTGTGGGCCTTGGGATTTCAGCACCTGCAGGTAGTATGGGGGAGCAGTCAGTGGAATCCCTTACCATCCTCTGTTGACAGATCTGTGGCTTCATCTCATGCTCACTGCAGCTCTGCCAAACTGGCCCTGCCCACTTCCCACTGAGCTTCAGCCTCTATGGATTATGTTCCCTACCTTGAAACCCAGACCCCTTCCTCCCTGACTCTGCCACTCGCCCACTCTACCTAGTTGGTCTTAACTGCTGTCTCTCCAGGGATGTTCATCCTCAGAGACCCCAAACCACCTAATAGAAGTTTGTCTGTGTGTCCTTCCTCTGTATCACATCATCCTCTCAGCCCTCCTGAGCCCCTCTCATGTCCAGCTTCTCCTTCTGTTCCCTATGTCGTATAGCCTGGTGTATGCTGGCTTCATTTCTCAGCCGAGTGCTTTGCTAATGATGGATCACTGTTCCTACCAGTACCTAATGCTACAGCCAATTCGGAGAGCCCCACACTACCCAAACACTGCCTGAATGGCCTGGCTGCCGTCTCAGCTTGTTTCCTAGCTGCCTGTCAGGGTCCTTATCCATAGCTCTCCCAGGCTGTCTCTTCAACCTTTAAATGTGCAGGACACCGACCAGCAACCTCCTCTTCTTCTTCTAATTCCTCCCATATCCCCCTACACACACTGCCACTTATGACTCTTGAATGTATGTAAATCACGTACTGTCTTACCTTCTTCATTTTGGATTAAGTCATGTAGCTTCACTAGGAAAATCTGCCTAGATTGGAAGCCTTGGCAGGCACACACCATGTCAAGTCACTGTGAGACTCCCTGCTGGATCTACCAAATCAGACTGACTTAATCTGAGTTGCATTATTCACACTTCCCAATGTGAGCCAAGTCAGGGCCATTCAAATCATGGGCCAGTGGAGGAACGGAATTCTCCAGAAGCCATTGCAAATTTTCTTCTTTAGCAAATCTGCCTTCGCTGATGAGTCTTGGCTGGAGCAAGTATTAACATTAATTTGCATTCTGAGAGCGTCTACGTGGAAATGTGACCTAACAGATATGAGATGGCAGCAGAAGTCACTGCAGTAATAAAAGTGTGCATTTCATCACACAGCTAGCAGAGCAGAGGCCACACTGTCCTTACTATTGCCCGATCTGATCTCATGAATGTTTTTCTGTACAACACTGAAATAAATACTTGTGGTTAGTTCTCCCAATATTAGTCACAAAGGAATTTTAAAATGTGCTGATCAGATAAAAATAAATTTTTACTTTATCAGTTTGCAAAGAAAATAGGAAGCTTAAAGACAGTTTCTCTGATTCAAGACATTCACAGGAACATTGCTATTAGTGTCCTTTAGCACTGTGACACTGTGTTGCTTAAAAAAAAGGGAAGAAAAGACCAATTTATGTCTATTGATTAGAATTAGACTTTAAGGACAATGTCACTTCCAATTAAAATAGCAAAAAGTACAAACACTGAGTTTCAGAATGGCAAGGAAAATGACTCTATGAGAGATTACTTTTGTTTTTTGATTTTGTTTTTCAGTGATTTCCCTTTATCTTTCACAAAGAAGTTAATAAACCCTGCAGGAATACCAAGAGTATAAACCTACTTGGCCACAAGCATTAAGCTTATCAATGATCTATAAATCACCATATTTGTGGTTCTTTGAAAATGCTGGGAAGCCCTAGAAATGGAACAAACACTGACTTTTATGAACAGTTACTACACTACATTATAATAGACACAGCTGTTTGATGGTGGGGAATGTGATTTGAGTTTAAATTTGTCATTTAAACACACACACACTTTGTTTTACCTTTATTAAGGTTTAATTCACAAAAATGAATGTGATGTTCTATGGGATGCTTCCATATATGACTGCATTGTAAGATCATTAAGCCAAGATCATCAACATAATTATTGCCTCGCATATTTATTTCTTGTGAGAACATTTAAGGTGTACACTTAACAATCTTTAGGTAAAATACTTTATTATTAACTACAGTCACTGTGTTATATAATAGGTCTTCAGAAGTTACTGAAGACTAATTGAAACTTTGTTCCCTTAGACAAGCTGTGGCTCACCTGCCACAGCCAGCTGTTCATTATCATTGAAAGCTCTAAAAGGTTTACTGTCACTGCCTTAGACCAACATGCCCTGACTCTCCTAATCCCTCTGCCCTTGATAACCACCACTCTACTCTTTCCTTTTATGTTATAGTTTGATGGTATGTTTAGCGGTAGAACTTTTGGAAGGAGATTATATCATGAGACCACTAAGATTATCGCTGAATAACTCATACTAAATGTGCTAGTAGGAAGCTAGGGGGAAAGGACACTAGGGAGGTAACCTAGAAGGGTATATTTTTGTCCCAGGTCCCTTTTTCTCTCTTTGGATCTTTCCCAGTTCTCTACTTCCCACCTGCCATGAGATGGATAGCTTTCCTCTGTCACACCCTTTGACTATGATGTTTCTGCTTTGGAGCCAGCTACCATGGCCTGAAGCCTTGGAACCCATGAGCCAAGAAAAACCTTTCCTCCTTTTAGTTGTGGGCAGTAGGTATTTTTCCCAAGAGACAAAAAGCTAATACAGTGAGTTAAACTTTTTTAGATCCCACATGTATGTGAGATCATTTGTCTTTCTGTTTCTGGTTTATTTCATTTGATATCATATCCTTTATTTAGGTTCATCCATTCTGTCAAAAAGAAATAACAGGATTTCTTTCTTTTTTAAAAGTCAAATAGTTTTCCAGTGTCCATTATGAGTGTATGTGTATACACATTTTCATTATCTATTCATTTGTTGATAGACACTTAGGTTGATTCCATACCATGGCTGTTAAGTATAATGCATCAATGAACACAATAGCACAGGTAACATTTCTACATGCAGTGGTACCTTGGTTCACACACTTAATTCTTTCCCTGATTCTGCTGGCAGCAAAACTGCAAGAATTGTGGAACAAACTGTGCAAGCAGAATGGTGGAAAGAATTAAGCTTGTGCACCGAAATACTACTGTATGGCTTCATTTCCTTTGCATATTATATATCTAGAAATGGGATTGCTGGATCATATAGAAGTTCTATTTTTTTATTTTTTTGAGGAACTTCCATCATGTTTTCCATAATGGCTGTACTAATATAGATTCCTACCAATAGTGTACATGAATTTCTTTTCTCCATACCTTTGCCAAGATTTCTAGGTTTTTTTCCTATTACAACACCATCCTAACAGATGTGAAGTGTCATTTCACTGTGGTTTCAATTTGTGTTTCCCTATAGATGAGTAACTGTTAGCCTTTTTTTCATGTACCTCCTGGGCATATTTGTATGTCTTCTTTTGATAAATGTCTATTTCAGTATTTTGCCCATTTTTTTAATCAGATCGCTTTCTTACTACCAAATTGGTCTGATTTGCAAATATTTTTTCTCATCCCACAGGTTGTCATTTCAGTCTGTTGATTATTTCCTTGGCTGTGCAGAAGCTTTTTTAGTTATGAGGAAATCTACCTTATCTACTTCTGCTTTTTTAAACTCGTGTTCGGGGTTATAATCCAAACTATTATTGTTTAGGCCAGTGATGGTAAATCTTTTAGAACTTTCAATGATATAAACAGCCCGCTATGTCATGGGTGCCACAGGTTCACCACCTCTGGCCTAGACTCATGTCCTACAACTTTTCTCCAGTATTTTCTTCTAGTAGATTTATAACTTCCATCAATTTTGCATTGACTTTTATATAGGGTGTGAGATAAGGATTCAGTTTCATTCTTCTGAATGTGACTATCTCAACATCATTTGTTGAAGAGATTGTCCTCTTCTTATTGTGTGCTTTTACCACTTTTGCTAAGAATAAGTTGTATGTAAACATGTGGATTTATTTCTGAGGTATCTATTCTGGTCTTTTGATCTATTTGTCTATTTTTATGCCAGTATCATTGCTGTTTTGATTACTGCAGTGTTATAGTTGATTTTGAAACCAGGTAGTACAATATCTCCAGCTTTGTTATTTTTGCTCAGGATAGGTTTGACTATTGAGGGTCCTTCCTTTTCAATTTCTTCCTTGACCCGTTGGTTTTTCTGAATTTACTTGATTTCCACACATTTGTGAATTTTCCCAAATTCCTCCTGTTGTTCATGTTTAGTTTCATTGTGTCTAGGAAAGATACTTGATATGATTTCAGTCCTCTTAAATTTGCTAAGACTTGTTTTATGATTTATATAACCTATTCTGGAAATGATTCTGTTTGTTCTTGAGAAGATTTTTTTGATGCTTTCAGGTGGAATGTTCTATATATGTCTGTATACTATTATATATAGTTCAAGTCCATTGTTTCCCTGCTGATTTTCTGTCTGGGTGATCTATGCATTGTTGAAAGTGATATATTGAAGTCCTCTGATATTATTATATTGCTGCCTATATCTCCCTTCAGACCTATTATTTACTTTGTACAGTATATATTAAGGAGTTCTACTGTTGGGTACATATATATTTATAATTGTTTTGTCCTCTTGATTAATTGGTCCCTTTATCATTACATACTGACCTGTTTCTTTTTCTAGTTTTTGGTTTAAAGTCTATCATGTCTGCTGTTGTTTAAATATTTACAAGGAATTTACTGGGAATATCTTTCCCTTGCCTTCACTTCCTAAGTGTGTCCTTAAAGCTACAGAAGTCTCTTCTATGAAACATGTACTTGAATCTTTTTAAAAAAATCTATTTATCCATTTTATGCCTTTTGATTGGAGGACTTAATCCATTTACACTCAAGAAAATTGAGTGCTTGCTATTGCGATTTTGTTCACTTTTTCCCCTGATCTTTTCAGCTCCTTTGTTTCATTTTTCCTCCTTTGGGGTCCTCCTGATGCCTTTTCCTCTCACTGGAGAAGGCATGGTCAAGAGGATGTCTTTTGGCACCTGGTTTGGCTCTTAGCACACTCACAATGATGTTGACTCTGGTGGCCATGGAGCCAGTGTCTGAAGCATAGGCACATTTGTAGGGACCACAGCTCCAGAGTCAGGGGCAGCAACAGTACATGTGCTCAGCAAACATCCTGCTGCCATGTTGGTAATGACATATACATATTTTTCAGAAAATGTGGAGAAAGTATACAAGATTTTCTTTTCATACATACAGATTAAATCCTATCCAACAGAAGCAGGTAATTCTGAAAAATGAAGATTGATTCTAGCTGTTAATGTCCCATAGTTGGTAAAGAGAGCATGACTCTTTCTTCCTAATGTCCTTTAGCCAAAAACTATTCCAAATTCTGAGCAGGACCACTCCTTCAGCTTTCTTTGAGAAATGTTTTATGCTTTGTATTTTGTATTCTCTTGGAAGTTCACACTGCCCAGTGTATGATAGAGACACTTATAAGTCCTGCAGCAAGGAAAACTGCTTAATTCACTTAACATGTTTCTCCTAAGCTTCTTTTTACTTTAGAATACTTTTATCTAATTCTCAAAAGCTCACTTTGGAAATACTGCTCCACGATTCTTTGCTTATATATCTATCCCACTTTTCTAAAGAAACCTCTGACTGGAATTTCCAGTTGCCATTTGTCCATGGAAATCTGAGTCTGTAGGAAAGTGATCTTCCTCTTTACCTGTAACACTTTAGTCAAACATGGCTGAGGGCTGCAGGAACCGTCTCGGAAGTAGTACATGCTGCCTATTTTCATCTATGTCAGGCTTTGCCCCACTAGACGCTTGCCTAGCAATGGGCTCTGCCATGCTAGAGTGTCCATGTTGGCTATCCTAATATCGTAACAATGCCTCCATGACAATGCCCAGTATAAAGTCTACTGGAAAAACAAGAGCCAGTCACAGTCCCCCTAGTAAAGAGCCTCAAATGTGTCACAATGTAAAATAAGCACAAAAAAGAGAGAGAATCAGATCAGGTGGAGTGTGGCTATACAAGTGAACTGAGGTAGCGACAGGAAGCAGCAGTGAGCCACCTGGGAAATAACTGCATGGAAAGGGCAGAGCTTGCCTCCTTCTCTCCTTCCCTTCCCTCCTTCCCTGTTGCATTCATACACAACAGCTTCAGTCCATGACCTTGTGGCCCCATGGCATGGGCCTGATGCTTTGCTGCATGGCCTGGAGAAGCTTTTTAAATGCTAAGATAGAGCTGCCAGATTCATCAAATGAAAATATAGGATGCCAGATTAAATTTGCAGTTTAGATCAACAATGAAGAATTCTTTGCAAAAGTATGCTCCATGCAATATTTGAGAAACACTTATATTTTTAAGGTTTCTTTATTTATTTGAAATGCAAACTTCACTGCACTACAATGGCATGTAACGCATGCAGCAGGCATTGTATCTAGCAATTCTTCCACAAGGTTATGAAGCTCATGGGAGGACTTGTCTTTGTTTTCCAATCCCTCTTCTTACCTTCTATCAAAGTAGCAGTGACCTTTATGTACAGGAAGGCATTCAAATTACCTATAGGGCTGTTGACACAGACTATTGACCTACCCTCAGAATTCTCTATGCAAGTGACCTAGCATGGGCATAGAGAATTTGTATTTGTAAAAAGCATCCAGGTGATGCTGAATGTTGCCGGTTCAGTGATAGCAAGGTAGGTGGAAGCCACACAGATGTTGGCCTTTATGTGAAAATTAAAGCTCCACTTTGAGAACTGCAAAGTTGTATAAAAATCCCACTGATTCTGTTAGTGCTCAATTCTCAGGTCTACTTACTTGGAGACCTCAGATAACTTACTTAATCATAAAACCTCTGCTTCCTCATGTGTAAAGAAGAGAGCTCTCCTTTACTGGGTCATTGTAAGGATGAACTGAAACATAAATTAATTGAGAGCCTGGGGTCAGGTGTGGAAGAAAACACTTGGGGAATTGTGGCAGCTCTAATTTCTTCATAGGTTATAGAGCATATTCATGCTCATAGGTTATAGAGCATGAATCCTTCCAAGAATCTTTAAAACAGATGCTATGCACCTTTGAGCAGAGGAAGAACCAAAGGTACCAAGCTCAAGTACCTTCTCCAGGGTACATAGCACCAGGCAAAGGCTTAAACTGGCCATGGGTTTTCAGGTTTAGCTATAAACCATCAAAAGAGTCATCATATGTATAGCATAAAAGCATAGTATGTAATTTATTAATACTCATATTATCTTTATGTAAACAGAAAGAATCTCTGAATTTCCCATCATATTGAGTGAGATCAGGCAGAATTGGGGGTCATTCAGTCCTAGAGGCTAGATGGAGCCACCCATTTTACAACTAGATTTCTTTCAGTATCAGCAGTGTGCTCAGTGCAGAAAATACTGTGTGTCACTTCATAGCCACTGTGGAGCTCCCTAGCGAGGAGTGTGGGGAGCTGGGGCATGCAATATTTTACAGAATGACAGGAGCCCTTTATTAGAGTTTGCTTGGGGAGCTTTTCTGATCCCAGTAGGGATCTGGTTTAGTTTGGCAGTCTCTAACCCTGCCAGCAACAGATGAAAGGAATTCACGCAAGTGCAGCTTTTTGTCTCATAGGTCCTTTGTAGGTTCACAGTCCAAGTTAGGAGCTAGTACAAGCCAGCCTTCTTTAGCAGTCCCTGTGGCTTTTATGGGGAGCTCAGGAAGAACTTGAACCTCTTCGTCCTTCACTGGATCTCTCCAGTAGTAACCAGCCAATAAATATAAATAAGAAGCATGTAGTATCTTTTGGCCATAGGAATGAAGTGGGAATGGGAAAGAAGCAGGGGGTACTGGGCTGGAGAGGAGGAATACATTAAAAAGAGACTTTTTCTATGCTCTACATCAGGAACTTGCATTTTATCTGGGGAGAGAGTTGAGCATGGAGACAGCTATAAGCCAAGTCTACCATCCTGTAGAAGACACTTTCAGAGTCAGACAGAGAAGGGAACTGACAGTGCTCCTGTGGAGGAGAGGGCCAGAGAGTGCAACAATATTCCAATTCTCTCCAAAAGTTGTTTTCATCTCTGTTTGTCTGTGGGGGTCTGGGATCTGCTCATGGCTGTGGTCCAGGACCCATCTGCCCTTGTTGATTCATTGTTCTTCTTCAGGAAGGTCTGTGAGGGCTCCCAGGCTCGTGTTCATGGTGGCACCCTCTCATCAGCTTCCCCTCTCCCAATGAAGTGCAGCCTAGGGAGGACATCATACTCCCTAGCACTCTGTCTTTTCTTGGAAACTCTAAGGTGATGACCCTACTCCAGTTTGAGGGGAAATTTCTGTGCACAGGAAGTGAGCTCTCCACAGAACTTCCTAAACCAGAAGCTCCTTCCCACTTTCTTTCTTGAACTGAGTATGCAAACAAAGAAGCTGTTTCTGGAGACCCTCTGCTTTATTTTTCCTTTCTTAAATTTGTATTCACCGAAAGGGTCAGAGAGCCTTCTTGACTTTCCAAACTGTAACATCATCATCACTCTCTCCTGTATCCAGATGATAAGCAGCACATGGGATCATTTTCATGTAAATATCGGTGCCTGTGGCACTTCCCCTTAGTTTCCTGACCTGTAGACCAAGCTGCTCATCATATGTGACCATCATGCCGGGATAGGATTCCACAGAAGTGGGGCGTGCTTTTAGAAAAATGGGAATGCTTATCCAGCACAGGATTTTCTCAGCACAAGAGCACTTCAGAGGCCAATAACCTGTGTCTTTAACATGCCTTTGCCTGGTGTAATGTGCACTACTTAATTTCTGGAGGGTTAATCAGTCCAAGATAGACCAATGAAGTAGAGATTCCACCATGGTGAGCAGAATAGAAATGTTGTTTATGTAACTGGATGTGAATCTTGAAAACCATGATGTGCTTACTTCAGGGGCAATACAGCAGCTGCTTAATGGCTTTGAAATCTGTGTGATGAACAGCTTTGTGATTTAGCATGCATGCACTGGAGACCCCCCTAAAACACTTCCCGTTGTCATTTTTTGTGGAGGACCCAGTCATTACTGGAAGATTCCGGGAGGGGTAAACTTGTGCTTTATTCCCCAGCTGGCTTGTTGACTCTGCTGCATTCTCTCCAACAAGTATGTCTTAGTTGTGGTGTATCTGAGGTAGGGAAGCAAATTTTTGAAACATTCTTCAAAGATCTTAGAGTAAGTAAAGAAAACAGGCTTCTGAGAGGGCATTGTCCTAATAAATGCTGCACAGTTGATTATCATTTAGATTACTGTTCACCAAGGAAAATGGAGCTTTGCAATCAGAGCTACAGATGAAGGTTGGAGGGCAGGAAAAATAGGCCCAGCCCCATAAACAGCCAATTGTGTTGGTATCCCCGAGGTCCTTGGTGCTTCCTAGAGACACTCAGCTGTCTGAATGTTGAGGCCACCTGCCCCTCTGTGTGTACATGCATGTGCTTCATGCACAAGCATGTGAATAGGGATTGTGATAAATATCTTCATGTGTTTACGGAGACTAATGGGATGCTGGGACTTCACTTTTATAACAGTAGCCTCATAAGCTCCAAAATCTTGGTACCTGGTTATTTGTTGACTTTGAAACATGCAGAGGCCTAGGGAAGCCTGGCCTTGCCAACTTAAAGTAGCAATAGGTCCTATAGTTTGTATCTAGTAATGATCCAGATAGGAAGATACTCAGTAGAAAAAAAATAGTTTCCAGAAATAACAGACATAGACAACTTAGTAATCTTATTGGGGAAAAAAAGTTCCTCTATTTGAATGATAATGGGAGGTAAATACAATTGCAGTCTCTTTCCTCCATATTGGTGAATTAGAATACCCAAAGCTTCCAGGAAAATCCATAAAATACCTATAAGTAGTCTGAAAATTATTCTCACCAGTCACTTTAATTTTATAAAAGTAGAATTTCAATTAAAATGGAACTGATAGATGGGATTTCACTGTATTTTTTTTTAACAAAGTGCATACAGGATGGTTTTCCATGCCATGAAATGAGGCCTCCATGGATCCTGCTGCACGTGTCCTTGAGGAGCCCGCTCTAGCTTCTAGCAGATCCACATGACCCCTCCCACTCCTACCACCACTGACTGTTGAGAGCACCTCTTTCTGGTTCCACCATGGAGTCGTCCCAGATCCTTCTCTCCCCTGGTGGACAAGACCCTCCTCCATGAAGCTTCTCCTCTTCTCAGGCAGATACTGGTCCTGACACTTAATGATCCTATTTATCTGGCTTTCATCCTGAGCTGTGAGCTCTTAGTCTTACTTATCTTTGTGTCCCTACTGCCTAGCACCAAGGAGATAAAAACTTAGCAATTGTCAGATGAATGGGTTGCTTAACCCAAAGCCTGGGAGTCATCTTGATTTGTTTTTCCTGGCCCCACAACTCGCTGTTCACCTGTCCAGTGTAAATGAGTTTTGTGGCTATCTTGCATCCAAGCATTGCCATCTTTCACCCATGGGACTGTGATTGCCAGAAACATCTGCCTGCTGCCACTTTTTGCCTCTGTTCCACCCAGTTCATGTTCTAGAGAAGCACTGCAGTCATCTATAACCAATAAAAGTCAGACCTTATGTTTAAGCCTTCACATGACTCTCCATCTCTCTTACTGTGATGGCAAACTCCATTCACAGACATGTATATCTCCTTAAATAGATTTGCAAAGTCCAACAGTGGCTACTCCAAATTCTGGTGCATATTAGAATTACCTGGAGATTTCAGGTTGGATTCCAGTGCATATGCACAGGAATTTTTGTCAAAATCCCCAGGTGGCTGGAAAGTGTAACCTGGGTGGAAAACCATGCTAGTCTCTGCTCTCACCGTTGCATTCTTACTCACACTACAGCTGCATTCCTACAGCAAGATCTCACTGTTCCCTTCTCCCAAGTCTTCCTGTGGCTGCTTCAGTGATTATGTGTGTGCTAAAGGAGACCTCTTAACCACTCTCGTCCCCCTTTACCATATGACAGTGCTTCATTTTATTAGAGCACCTGCCAATATTTTGCAGCCTGCCTCAACAAATGAAATGTCATGATGGCAGAATATCATCTGTTATATCAGCATCCTCTGGAGAGATAGTAACTGCTTACTAAATTAAAGAAAGTAGGAAGGACTGTAAGAGAAATGAAATTTGGATTATTTTATGAGAAATGAAAGAGCACCTGCTCAGGGCTCCCAAAATACCAATTCTGCAGCTATGAGTTGGCAGCAGTGTCCTGAGGTAAGAGCATGTGTGGGCATGGCTGGGCTGATATGGACTGAAGCCCTGCTCTGACATTCACTCATGCACAGTGTGAACCTGAGCAGGTAACCCTCACTCTTTTTTGGAGGTCAGTAACTTCAGTCCTGAGCTGCAAAATATCATGAGCATATCACAGGATTGGTATGAAGACGAATTTAGGAAGACATCCATAAATCCTGGCATTATCATTACAAACCATCACCCTGACCAGTCAGGTGTAGAACACAGCTCCCTCTCTCTCCCTAGCCACTTTCCCTCCTAAAGTGAGAAAAGCTGCTCCATGCTGCTGTGTTCTTTATACTCTAATGAGGTCAGAGCTACTCACATTACACTTGCTGAGGGATACGTCCCCTTTTTACCCACCCCCTGCCCCTCCCCACTAGGAAGGCCCTTTCTGTTTATCAAAGGGGCTTGGTAGTGTTCAGAAAACTCAAAATCAATAGCAACCAACATGCAAGCACTTCCTCAGGGGGTTGGGATTGAGCCTAGCACCCAGGGAGCCTTCATGGATACAAGCAGCTTGTTTTGCACTGAACATGGGCTGCTGGGGCCGGAATTTAACCTTCTGCTGCAGCGCAGCAGGCAGAAAAGAGTTCAGAAAGCAGAAGAGTGGAGGTATCAGATGGCTCATATTTTTCGTTTCCTCTTGGAAATAAAACCAAAGCTTAATTGTGGGATCAGGTGCTCTTAAGAAAGACAAACTGAAAAAAAAGTGTCATTTCAAGAATATACCACGTACAACTGCATTGAGATTAGGAAAGTTGTATGAATGCAATTTGTCATGTATTTATCTTCTTAGGGCATAATCTGTCTACCTCAGGCTCACCCTAATTTTGAGTGTCTCCAGAGGAATGCCGGCCCTGATCTGTCTTTATATATTTCTTCTCCCTGTCTGAGTAAGAGTCTTGAAGCAGTCACATATTTGTTTACCCAAGATGTTGACTCACTTTAGATGACACTCTTCTCTGGGATTTTGCTTATTCCCTCCATCTGGAGCAGAGACCAGGGTGCAGGACTGGAAGGCATCTCGGCCCATCTTGGTCTTGCTGGTGTGTCATGTTCTCCTTGCTCTCACAGCCTCTCACCTTTCTAAACACTGGCAGCATTTTCCATTAAATGGTAATACTCCGATTTTTCTTTTTTCTTGTTTCTTGTGTGAGTCTTGTCTTTGAAGTTAAGTAATGGTGTCATACTGTTATCTAATTGGTGTTTGAATAACTAGACAGAATGCAAGCTTGGCTGTGGCAGCGTTTTCTGTATTGTAAATCAATAGCTGCATTCTATTTCTCCAGGGGAGGAAACATTTCTTAGTAGCCTTGTCCCTTATCCCAGCATCGTGCATATTCCTGGGAAATTCTTCATATTCTCAAGCCTAAGAAATCTTTCAGTGCTCCACTGCTCGGATGTGCAAGGGTTCTGGCCTGAGGGTGGGGGACAGATAAGTACAAACATGCAGGTCTTCATTGGGAATCACAGAGTGCCTGCTTCAACTCTCATGTTTAGCAATGATGCTGAGTTGTCTGACTGCTTGTGTTGAATGAAGGCAGTAAGCTGGTCACTGGCCAGTCCAGTATTCAGGAAGCATAGAAGCTACTCAGATATATGTCCATGCAACACACACCTCGAAGCACTTATGTGTATCATATATTTGGCTAATCTATAGGCTGACATTCCCAGGAAATTCCAGAGTTGTTGAAAAAGGCCCCATTTCCACTATTGTAAAAAGGGTAACAGATATATGCTATTTTTTAGCCCGTACTAATTTTAAGTATGCCATATGTAAGCATCATGATGACTGGTAGTATGTATTTAAATTGGAAAAGCTTCCAGTCTCACAGTGTTTTTGCCATGGCGTACTTTCTGAATCAAAGGACACCAAACGTAGATGAGTGTGATGTTGTTGCTATGACCTCTTCTGACACGGAAAGGGCATAAAGTGTCTTCATCTTGCATAGGCTGAGCAGCTTAATGGGGGATGATTGGGAGAAAGTGAAACCTCCTGCTCTCAGAATGCTGTAGGGATATCTGGGAGATTTACTTGTCCTTAGAGGCCTTGAAATCCAAGTGTGGAGATTTTTCTGTGCATGAGACGGCTTTAGAACGTGGAATTTCACCAGAATACCATGACTCTGTTGCTAAAGGAAGGATTCAGCAGTACCCTTCCATGAAGTAGGTCAGATATAAGTACTCTGTTTTATGCCTGTATTTAGCTGTTGTCAACACCAATGCCATTGGTTAACCAGTTATCAATCCAACCATTTAAGATGTCTAAGTTCTATAGTGTTTGTCACAGGCTGTGATTTACAATAATAAACCAATCACAGAGAATATACTAGATCTACTACAATAAGTCCATCAAGACGTGGGTTCTGTATCTTCTTGTTTTATTTTAAAGACCCATAATAAAAAAACAAAAATGACACAAAACTTCAAAACAAGATGATAGGAAATTAACAATGATTGTTGTATTGCATTTTGTTATCTTGAAAGTCATCGCTCAGATTACACATACAGGCATGTAAGATTGATCAAACAATATAAACGCTAATTTTCCTTTCAATGAACTAATAGAAATTAGTAGTACAATTATTTTAGCTATCTTGTGTGTGTGTGTATATATATATATGTTATATATCTTCTTTACTTCTTTTCTCTTTTCCACCATCTCAGTTATTCTTTCCTTTTTGAGCAGTTTCTTTCCATTTCACAATGTCTGTTGTACCTTTTGGATCTTACTCTTGTTTCACTTTCTTATACTAGGGAAACAATACGATGTTTACACATGCTAGTCTGATTTATTTCACTTATGAATATGGTCTCTAGTTGCATCCGTTTACCTATAAAAGCCTCAAGTTTATCTTTATAGCTGAGTAATACTTCATCGTATAAAAATACCATATCTTTTTTATCCTCGGTTGGTGGGCATTTGGATTGTTTCCACAATTTAGCTATGACAAATTGTGCTGCTATAAACATGGTGCACATATATCGCTACAGTGTCATGTTTTTCATTCTTCTTGGAAAATACCCAGAAGGGGAATAGTTGGACCAAATGGAACCTCTAAACCTAGTTTCTTGAGGAATTTCCATATTGATTTCCACCAGTGTTGTAACAGTCTACCCTCCCACCAACAATGAAGGGTCCCTTTTTCCCCACAGTCCCACCAGCATTTGTTAGTGGTTGGTTTCTTGATGACAGCCATTCTTTCTGGGATGAGGTGGAGTCTCAGTGTTGTTTTAATTTGCATTTCTCAGATGACCAATGATGCTGACCATTGTTTCATGTACTTATTTGCCATTTGTATTTCTTTGTCTCAGAAGTGTAGAGTTCTGTACCTTCTAAAATTAATTCTCTTTCTATTTTTTTCCAGATAACTTGTTCAAACCCAAAGAGAGGTGTATTTCAGAGAAGGAGATGCACATGCGATCTAAAAGGTACTTGGCTGTTGTGTGACAGGGGAGGAAGTTGGGGAGGAAAGTGGAGGTGGTTTGGTGGATCCGCATGGGGACCAGTGGGGCTTCTGTTTCTGGGTCCATGTTTAAGGTTGTGATAACACATCCAAAAAACTGGCTAAAATGAGTGCAGTTGTCAAGTTGTACCTCTGAATATTTGTGCCGCTCTTGGAAAAATCTTAGGAAAGTGGTAGGTCTTGGATTCTGGACTGAGCCAGTAACTGGTCTCTGAGTGATCCCTAGAGTCTGAGCTGGAACTCCTCTGCACATTTTCATCATCGCTCTGGGCAGGAGCTGTGCCTTTGAAGGTAACTTTACAAGGAGGAGAGAAGCTGTTTCTCCTGAGGGCCTTGACTACAGCCCAAACTGGAAGTTGGTGGAGCGTGGGAGCCAGTGAGGCCTCAGAGGGGCCACAAGCCGGCTTTCCTGGCACTCCATCTCTGACAGGCTTGGCGGCCCTGCTGCCAGCAAATTCTCCCTGTTCTGCTTGACTGGTTGCTTCCAAGACTCCCACTAATTCTCACCAACCTGGTCCATACAAAGACTGCCTTTCTTCCTGAGACCTGGCCTCTTAATGGCAAAATCTTAGCAATGTTGGCCACCTTCATGCAAGTAAAAAGCCAGTAGGTTGTAATGAAGTATCTAGTACTGGGAGGAATTACAGTAATGAAATTGAACTGATAGTGCACTTAGCAACTCCATTGAAATAGGAAGAATAATACCCCCTCCCCACTCAAGGCCCCAAATCTCTGCTTTAACCATGATTATGTTTTTTCCATAATCAGGTAATTTTGATCGTCTACAGGAAGCTTCTTTGTGAGGAGGTGAAAAGAGAGGATAAGGGGGACTTTCCCATTAAAGACTTGATTCAATAACATTGTAGTTGTGGTTTCTAAAGGGCTGCTGGGTTTGAAGACTTGGGTCAGAAGTGCAAAGTTGTGTAGACCTTATGCCTCAGGCATTGTTTTTTTCAATTTAGTGGGGGAAAAAGTCAGCCAAATCTCCTCCCAGTCCCCAAAGCCAAAACTACTGTTATGGAGGCTTGCAAACCAAATAATTAAAATTATAGATCTTAAAGTAGCATTAGTAGACAAGTGTTGCCCTATTGTTTTCATGAAGAGAAGAGGGAAGATCAAAGAGGGCCACTGAGGCAGGTGGTACTGTGCTCAGGCTTTGACTTTCCCTGGCTGGCCTCTCTGGATGACCCCAGCAGGTGGATCTCCCTCTGCTCTGTGGAATGTGCTCTTTCTGGGCTCTGACCCTGGCTCACCCATAGAATCACCCTGAAGCTTTTCTGCTTTGTATTCTTTGTTATTTTGCTAAATTATACTTTCTTGAAATTTTTTTTTATCAGTATATGCTTGCAAAACATGATTGCATTCATCATGCAGTGTTGTATGTAACACATCTTAATAATTTCTTCTTTCCCTTCCTCTTCCCTCTCCCCCTCCATCTCACCTCTCCCCCTCCTCCACCCCTCCTCTCCCCCTCCTCCCTCTGTCTCTTGCAGATGGCAAGGGGAACCTCCATCTCTTGGTTTCCTTCCCATTTGCAAAAGCTCTATCTCCCATTTTCCTGTTGTCTTTTATTTTGCTGTTTATTTATACTTTGGGTTTCTCATATAAGACAAAATACATGATATTTAAGTTTGTGTGTCTCACTAATTTCACTTTAATGTTATAGTCTCAAGGTGTATCTTTTGGCCTACAAATGACTCAAATTAATCCTTATTTATTTTGCTAAATTATATTTTCATTCAAAAGCAAATGGAGATAAAGTTCCCTTACAAGCAGCTATTCTCCTCTCCCTTTCGACCCGCTTTCCCAGCCCCAGATCTGTCTGCTATGATGCCCAGTCATATTTCTGTGTTAAAATAGACTTCTATTTGTACATACACAATTATGTAATTGCTTTTTAATCATAAGTGGTATTACACTGCATATTATCTTTCAATAGCTTGTTTTTTTTCTTTTTTACTACTGTTTTTCTTCTTTTTTTTTTTTTGGTTTGTTTGTTTTCTGGTACCGGGAATCGAACTCACGACCTCGTACTTGCCAGGCAGGTACTGTGCCACTGAGCTAAATCCCCAGCCCCTCTACTGTTTTTTTTTTTTTTTTGACTGTGCCACTGAGCTAAATCCCCAGCCCCTCTACTGTTTTTTTTTTTTTTCCTTATTGTCTGTTAGCTTTTCTTTCTGTGTCAGAAGATGCAGATTATTTTCCTTATCAGTTTCAATGTCTACAGAGTGACCCATTATGTGGATGTACCATGAATGATTAGGGGATCTCTGTTAAGAAATTACCAAACCAAGTAACAGAGCTTGGACCTAGGAATTCTTATGTGAAACTCTCCTGTTGATTTGGATGGCCAGTTTCAGGAAGAGAAGTCTATTAATTTGAAGGACTTTCCTCTGTGGAGCTTTGGGACATGTTGGCTTTACTACGATTCCCTTATAGAATCTCCTGGTCCTTTCCAGAATGTTCCTGAATGCATCTATTCATGTATTCATTCAGCCCATGTTGATGTGCACAGTGTGCCAGAGGACAATCGAGCACACAGACCTCATGAGTTGATGCTATATAGCTGGGTGACACTGTGGCATAGCAAGTAAGAATCAAATACAATGCGGTTCAAATGTCAGCCCACCATTCATCAGCTAAGGGACTTCATCCTAGTCCCTGATCTTGCTGGGACTTGGATTCCAGCAAGTCTTCATTTAACAGTGAAACACCGTGTCCCTTTTCTAACTATTGCGAGGATTAAATGAGTTCATATCAAAAGATATGCTGTCTGATAATCAACACATTACCTGCTGATATTGTCACATTATTTTTATACCTTGCACATACGATTTTAATGGTGGAACATCTTAAACAGATTTTGTCTGGCTTTCAAACACGAGAGAAGATGAAAAGGAGATGTTTTTAGCTGAGCACCATGTGTGTAGCAACACAAAGGCTCAGGCTGCGGGGTCTCCTACATAAGTCAATGACTTCTAGTGGGAATACTGGTTTGCATCAGTATATAAACAGTTTCTACTTGGAAAGAGGAAAGCAGTATCCAGAAGAAAGGTCTCTTGGGCCCTGCTTATGAGTTGGAAGTTCCTAATTTTACACCAGGATAAGGACATAGTACTTATGCCCACTATGTTTCCAGAAAGAGCTTAATTAGAAATGCAATAGGTTAAGAGGAAACACACACATTTCTGTGTGCTTTGTTCTGACACGATAATTCCTGCTACTTCCATATCTGCTACTACTCCTCTAAGTCACAAAAAAGGCAAAAATTATGTGTCAAGATAAAGGAATTTGGTGGCAGGTTTATACTCAGAATGGCAAAGCAGTTAGTTCAGAATCCCTCAGTTTACCATAAGTAATTAGACTGAGAAGAGAGGGACAGGAAAAATGAGTTTTGAGTAAATATCTATCCTCTCCAGCTTGCTTGTTGTACGGGCACTGGAAGCACAGAGATGTGTGCCATTCCCTGCCATGCAGCTGCGTTCTGGGGACATCAGGGAAGCCCTTCATGTCACCGTCTCACGATGTGGAGAGAGCCCACATGCAGTGCTCTTCCTCTGAAATGTGGGCGCCTGCTGACACGACAGGACGCGCTCCACCGCAGGCACGCGCAGCCTGCTACCATTCAAAATGTTCTCTGCATCTGTTTCAGAATCTATAATAACTTGCCGGAAGTTAAAAAGAAAAAAGAAGAACAAAAGAAAAGGGTGATCTTACAGAGCAACAGACTCCGTGCTGAAGTCTTCAAAAAGGTAATGGTTTCACACCAGCAGGTGTGATGCGTGTGGCACGCAGATGTGAACTTGAACTTGACATCTTTGTTTCCCTGCTTCTCCAGCAATTACTGGACCAGCTTCTTCAAAGGAATGCAGTCTGACCCCGGGCTGCCCTGCTGACCACTACCTGGACCTGAGAAGACTTCAAATACTGGATAAGCCATTAAACTTACCATTATCTTCATGACATGAAAATACTTATTTTGCTTTTGATTTTTTTTTTTTTTTCATAAAGGAAAACACCACTTCTTGAATGACTGACCCAAACAAACAGAAAGAGTAACCCTCAAGGCAATAGGTCAACAATCTTGTGCAGAAATCAACTCCATGTAACCTACTAGTCTTAGTCCTATTCATGTTTTGACTTCTGAGTTTTCCCTTGTACTGTCTCCAAGCAGAAAGTCCTATACACTCAAGTGTGCTTGGATCTCCAAGGAATATTTTTTCATCAAACTTCTGGCACCAAAATCCACCACTTTCTAAAACCAATCCCAGCACTTGCCAGTTCTGCAACTCCATAGTGTGGGTCATCAGACACTGTGTCTTAAAACGTGTGTCCTGTAATACCAGAGGCTCACTTTGGGGATGAGTAGGTCATAGGCTGCAGACTGTGGAGCAAGCAGGCTGTGCTCTGTGACCCAGAGCAATCAGAGTAGCTCCCCCATGCATAGCTCTGTCTTGGCTGAGCCAAAAGAGCTTCTATTTCAGTGAGAGTTTTGAGGGCAGAATTAGCTGAATAAATGTGTAGGGGATGTCATTGTTTTCTGTAGCCCAACCCCTCTCCCACCAGAAGCTATGCTGTTAAAATGGCCTAATGGCTCCAACTCTGATGTTTGTTCTTCCAAATGCTTACAGTATCCATTATTTATAAATATGTATCTGGGGATCTGAGAACTAGATTTTACAACAACAAAAAAAAATTGAAATAAATGCCATTGTTCAAACATTCAAGTGTTTGTCTGTGACATATTCTGATCTACGTGGAGCAGTGGCAATAGATAGATAACACTCAATATGAAATGCTTACCATGGGCTGGGTGCTACTGTCCTCTACCACCACCTCTGGCCATCACAGAGCCCTGGTGATTCTGGGTGCCCCAGTGGAGAACGTTGCCTCTCAGGAAGCCTGTGCCAGAGAAGCAGGGGTCCTGAAGACTACAAATCTCATTTGATGTGTCCCCAGGAATGAGACCAGTTTTGGGGATGCAGCATGTATACGGTGACAACTCTGTCCCTTTTTTAAAGTTGCTACCTCCCTTGTCCCCCTCACCACTGCACACACTATCCCTCTGACTGGACCACCTGTCCTTCCCATGTCCGCTGGCAAACTACGTAAAACCACTGCCTCTGTGTTCTCACCTAACACTGTTCCCTCCCTACTCTGCCTCCAGTAGAAGTAGAAGCTTCACTCTCACTTCCCTGTTGCCCTCCTGTTCACAAGAGGGGGTCTAATAGTGCCTCTAGGTGTGGCAACTTGGGAGCCCAGCTGCCTGGATTCAGATCATGGCTGCTACTGTTGAACTGTGGCCTTAAGCAGAGTTATCTGTCTGGCCCACCCAGGAGAGAGAAACCACACAGTAACTTGAATCAGAAAATTTGATACACATAAAAATTAACCATACAGGGTATAGGCATAGCAAGGGACTAGCTGGTGAGAAGTAAAGACAGCTCTAAAGAAGACAAGTAGGGAGCTCAGATATAAGGAGCAGTAGTAACCCTAGGAAGAGGGTTGGCTCCCATCCTGGCTGAGAAAGAATGGTTGTAGTGCCACAGATTACAAGAGAGCTTTCTGTGCCGCCATGCTGGTGGAACTGGATAAAAATACACCCTCTGGAATTTGCCAGAAACAGGGCCTCTGGGATGCACAGAGAGCTGCCTCCTGAGGACCTCTGTTTCAATACAGCTCAGGAAGGCCATGGCTCTGGAGCCTACTGAGAGAACACAGGATCTAGGAAGCTACACTTTTTTTTTTTCCCTCCTGTGGCATCTCTCCAGCGCCCCCTACTGGCAATACTTTGCTAGAAGACAAAGGGAGACCATTCAAAGGGCCTGGATCCATTTTCACAGAGCAAGCAAAAAAAAAAAAAAAAAAGAACTTGGAAGTAAAGAGAATACAAAGATCGACGCAGTAAGTCATTTAACTTTGCCTCAGTTTCCTCAACTGCTAGGTGGTGATACTTGTAGTACCTTCTTCAAGGAATTGCTGTGGAGACAGTAAGGCAGTGTAAGTGGAGGGTATGTGAGGACACCTGGCCCAAGGCAAACCTGAGCACTGTTTTCTGTCCTAAGCCGAGGGGGAAGGAAGCACATAGGGATTGTGTGTTGCTGGTTCCATGAACCCCTGAGCCAGCGTGAGATGATCCAAAAGGCCATTGAATCATGGGCACAGCCAGAGCCAAAGTCACTCATGCATGCAGCATACTTCATCAACTATTTTTGTCCTCATGTTCTTCTGACCCTTGGAGACCATTTCAGCAGCATGGCAAGCTCACCTAAAGGCTATTCTGGTTTTTTTTTTTTTTTTTTTAATGTTTAGGCCTCTTACATGATGCTATACTGAATTTCTCTTTGCATTCTAAGTGCCTTTTAAAATAAATACTTTAAATCAAATATATGATATGTAAGAGAAATCCTTTTTAGGTAAAGTTCTTGACACACCTTTTCTTGTTTTTTCTTCAATATCTTTGGAGAGTTTCCTAATCATTTAAATATAGGGTGCTAACACTTCTAGACTGATCTGTTATACTTTTCCAAAAATGAATTTATGTCAGCTAGCATTCTAAAAGGAAAACGCCTGGGTGGAACCAACTTTTCAAAAAACATCCTTAAAGAACTTGCCCTCATTGCAAACTAGTGTTCAAGTTCTAAAATCTAAAGAATAAAAGTCAATCTGAGATTAAATGCATTGATTAATGTATTTCTGAGGACAGTTCTTAAGCAACATGCCTGAGGTGAGGAATAGACAACCAGCTCAGAACAAATAGAGTCTGGTTTTCTGTTGAACTGAATTTTCTTTCCTATTGTTGCAGAAATAATTTTGAATGCAGACAGATGAATGTTAGATATCAAGCGTCTCTTCTCTGTTGTAATAAAGTTATGATAGAAATATAATAATGTAATAATGCTATAGTAAATATGGCAGGAAAAGCCTGATGAATCAAACAGCCATTCCTCAGATTTCTCTCAGGAACTGGCCACTACTTCTTGTATTTTTTTTAAATTAAAATCAGACTTTAGGAAAGACTTTGAAAATTCTAAGTAGAATTCACCACTGGAACGTTAGTAAGTGAGCTCCATCCTAGGGTTGCTCTCTTCACATCTGTATGTTCTGGTTCTGGCACAGAAACAGTTCTTTATGATGCAGCAGGTAGCAGGGGTTAAAGGCTTGTAGCTGAGGTTCCTGAGTCAGGATCAAATGACGTTCGGAATAACTGGAGACGTCCAGGTGGTAACAGCACCAGGCTGTCTCACAGTGGTCTCCATGACTTCATGTCAAAGGAGAAATTACTATTTTCGTTACTCATCCTCTCTGCCAGCTGGTAATGGAATAATGGAAAAACAATGGCCTTGGTTTTTCAGCCAGTGTCTATTGCCAACCCAACTTCCTGGAAGTTGTGTGCTCCCTGGGTGAGTCAGCAAATGCCTGCTCCGATGGAACAAGGCTTTTTGAAAGAACTATTTGTAAAACATCCAATCATGGGAGAGTGGTTGAAAATTCTGTCTCACAGAGTTCTCTCGTTTCAACACGTACTGGTTAAAAAAAAAAAAAAATGCAGGTAGTTGAGCTGCCTCTAAATGCATCAGATGACCAGTAGTCTGATACGAGGCATTAGAAGCAGGGTGACAAGAGAAGGGAAGAGGGCAGGATGTGGTTGCCCGGTGTGGGTGATCTGACTGTTGGTATGTGAGAGTTCTGGGTTAAGGAAATAAGAGTGTGATAAAAAAATGAGAGTGAGAATGTTCGCGTGTTCATTAAAAGCAAAGGAAATGATCTGTTAAACGATTAAAATGAGCCCATCAGCAGATGGTTCCACATGATAGAGTTCATGGAATTGATACTCTCATCAATACTTGGTAATTGCCCATGAATGCCTAGCTCTGTATAAACCTTTTGGAATTGTCTATCACTGGCTGGTGCAGCCTGCTCCAGGGATTAAATTGCTCTGAAAATCCCTCTAACCCTCTCTGTCTGTCCCACACTGTGGGGACATTTCCCAGTCCAAGCAGGACAGCAGGCTGTTCGAAAGCTGCTTAAGATTCCATTGGAACCCCCTTTTCTCCAGACGTGGGCTGCTTGTCTGCGAGTGCAGGCTCCTTCACCCAGGCAGATGTTGTAGCCACATGGAACACAGCAACAGCTTCTGCAAGTATCCCCAAGAACCAGGCTTTTATTTCATGTTGTGTCAGTTGCCTCAGGCACAGATCTGTTGCTGAGATCCCAGGAGACCTTCCAAGGTAGTTGTCTGGGGTGTGCGTAGGGGACAGCAGGAGGGTGTTTTCCTTGTTTCTCTAAGAACGATCGTGTACACATTCCAGATGATCCCTGACTTGCCAGGGTGCTACAGGAAAGGTGATTTTAAGCCGCAGTTCTTGTCTCAGATCTTAGCAGAGCAGGAACTAGTAGTAGAGTGTGGGAGGATGCATCTTTCCTTGACTTGAGCATCATAAATGAATGCTGTGTTGTTCTTATCAAAGCTTAAAAGGGAAGAGAAAGACACAGGATCTAAACGACAGCACAGAGGAAAAATACGAGCTTCTTTAACTCATTTATTAAACAGCACCGAGAGTGAATGACATAGAAAAATATGTCCTTTTGATGACCTTCACGGCTCTCTGTGTTTCAACATCTTTCCTGGCATGCATAAAGTGTGCGACAGCTGTGACTGACATCAGGGAAAAGATATTACAACTGGCACCATGTTAACTCCATACGACGGCAAATATCCTGTCATCAAAGCCAAACGTGCTGCCTGATGTACCTGCCCCGTGATGTAAGTGAGGGGGAAATCACAAATCTTTTCAATGTTGCTGATTTCTACAGAAAGAAATGCCCACTTCTGCGTTATGTCCCTGTGGTTCCTTCTTGACTGTTGTTACACCGACACCAAAACGATTAACAATGACACCCACTTAACAGGCCCATCTGGCCAAGTATATGCTGACCATTAAAAGCTGCTATGTGCACACACACAGTTTGTATTTTTGTTTAAAAATATACCTTCAGGTGAGTTAGGCCAGATTTAATTGTTATATGCCAACATAATTATAGAATCTGGTCTTGCTCTTTTAGTTGCAATGTTTTTGTTCAACCAAAATGATGAAATGACTCAGAATTTCTTTGTTCTTTCTTTCTGTCTGTCTGTCTTTCTGTCTTTTTCTTTCTTTCTCTCTTGTTGTAGCCTGTGACATTTCATTTGTAAGATGGAGGCTAGTTCTTTACAATGGATAACTTTTTTTCATGGATTAAACTGGAGTGTATGGATGTTCCTTTTCTAAGATTGGTTGATTTAGATGCATGAATAGGCTTTTTGTTAAAGTGTTTCCGACTTGGGTGTTTCAACTCTAATTCTCAATGAGCACTTGAGCAAGATTCTGCCTCCTCCTGCTGGCTGATACACAATAATTGGCTTCTTACTGGCAGTTGTTGAGGCACTCCTAAGGAAAGAGAGAATTTGAACAGAAGACTGCCTAACCCTGGATGCATTCTGAACATTTTTAACAATAACAGAAAAGTTTCAAGAAGTGTTAACCATGTGCCTGTGATTTACTTGTTTCTTGTTTTCTCCCAGCACCTCAACACATGCAGATAAATTGTAGCTGCTTTATGTCCCTCTACTGATTCACCCATGTGGGGAGCTTCTACACTACCACTAACTTGGGAAACAGTGAGTTAGCATTTTGTTTATTCAGAATCAAACTGTCCACCTTGAAGATTCTGTCTGTGTAAAGTGTGATAGACTTCCAAAGGTCTTTTAAATCTCACCTTCCCGGGATGGTAACCACCTATAGTACTGGTTGGCTTCCCTGGGGGAAAGATGCGTAGGAGAGAGCTTCTGGTCTACCTTTTAGGTCCTTAGATAGTAATAGACCTGTTATGGACTGACTGGGTGATAATATTCAAACACTGAATATACTGCTGTGTTTGGAAATGGTCCTTCAAGGAAGTAAGTTTAAATGAAATCATAAGAGTGGGTCTTTGATTGACTAGGATTAGTACCCTTATAAAACAAGACACCAAAGAAGTCACTCTCTCTTTGAGAGTGCACAGACATGAGGCCAAATGAGAACACAGAGAGATGATAGGAAAGTGGAAGCCAAAAGTGGAGACCTTCAAATGAAACCTCCTTGTTGGCACCTTGATGTTGGCACCTTGTGAAAAATACATTTTGTGGTTTAAGCTGCTCAGGCTATACTGATTACTACAGGATCCTTGCTGTCCTCTTCTGGTGTTTCTTGCCTATTCTCTGGCATCCGCTACCCAAATCTACAGCCAATAAACTCCCAGGCCTGAGGGCTATTGGGGGTTCTTATAGATAATGCTCCAATTTGCATTTGCAAAGACTGTATATCTCACCTAGACTAAAGCACCCCAGGGTGGTCACTGTGTCATGTTTCTCCCTAGAAACTGGTGCCCTCAGGCTTGAAGATGTTCCTTTCACTTTGATGACGTGAGCCAAGGGGACTTAGTTTGCCTGTTACACTACCAGTTGTGTGAAATACTTCTTTTATGTTTTGTTCCATCTAAAAAAGCAGATTTTGCTCACATTCTCTCCCTGAAGTCAAAGCTAGTAGGATATATAGATGCTTCTCAAATTCTAAACGGAGTTGCTATGTTTGAATCGTTATTCCAGGGGTGAGAAAGGCCTCAGATACACATGTAAATAAGTGCCATTCGTAAGCCTCAGGCCCATTCTTCGTGCAGACACATCGCATTGTCTGTGTGCAAGGCTGAGAATGAGGTGCTCAGAGAGCAAAGAAGGGAAGGAATACTGTCAGCAACAATCAAGACCAGAAAGGAGAAACAAATTCCTGACTCTCAAGCTGCCCAGATTACATCAAGTGCATTGTGATACAAAAATTCAAAGTTTATGACTTTCTTCTACAGAATACATGCATTTCCCTAAAAACATGTATTATTAATAACCCATAAAATATTAACTTCATCTAAAATGCATTTTAACAACATAATCTGTATAATGTACCCACTGGTTTTCCCCAGACACTTTATTTAGAATCCCAAGCTCCCTTTTTCTTGATGTCGGTAAGAAAAGACTTTTCTACAAAATGGTGATTCATAATGATTAAGAAAGTTCATGGAGTCATGGAGTCAATCCAGAATCAACAATTCTGGCCAAAAAGCAAGAATTCAAATCAAAGATTGTTTCTTAAAATTGAAAAAGCATAGAGGCATTGTGCTCATGCATGTCTTTAGGAATAAACTACTTTTCTGTTTGTCTTATCTTGTTGACACTCTTTAAATGAGTTCTCAAGTCTAGGGACCACAGCAGGGCCCACCACAATGATGTTCTTCTTGTCTCCCGTGTACATAGTTAAAGTCACAATAAAAAGATCTGCCGTGACAAATGATTCATTATTGGGGGATGTGCATACAACTTTCATGTTAAAGCAAGGCTCTGGCTTTGTTCTTTGCAGGCAAATCCTGAATTATCAGCTGTGGGTATTTAGAAGTTGCCAGCATTGGGAGGTATACACCATAGTACAACCCTCAGAAGAAGAGGACAGAAGATGTTTTCAGTCTTCTCATGGTCCTGTCTTGGAGTTCCTGGACTCTGGAAAAACTCAGCCCTGAACAAGTAGAAGATGCCATCCCAGCAGAAGCAGCTCCCACATCATTTTGATTAATTAGCCAGGTCCTCCAGGAGGCACTAGAGAACCACCAGGGATGTTGCTTCTTGAATTCTCATTTGCAGCCTTGCAAATAATTTTCAAAAGTCATGAGACCATAAAGGGTTTTCTTTACCTTTTATTTAAGTCAACGGCAAACATTTAGTGATTGTTTCCTTAGTGCACTGTGCTAGTTCCACACCTAAATATATCCAACAGCAGATGCAGTGCAAAAAGTTAAAGTCAAGGCCAGGGTGTGGCTCAATGGTAGACCACTTGCTGAGCATAGCTAAGGTGCTGCGTTTGATCCCCAGCACGGCCAAATAAATAAATAGCCTAGAAGAAAATACATCAATAAACAACTGATAAGCATATGGCAGGTAAAAACCATTCTAATGAAAGCAATGAAAGAAACATTTCTACAAATGTTGAGGTATAGCAGAAATAAGAAAATAATGAACAAGTGAGACAACTTAGACTTAGTTATACAGAAGTCAAAAATGAGAAACTGCTTGCTACGTCTGAATGCATCCCCACAAAAATTCTTAGGTTGGAGTTTCATAGCTAAAGTCATAGTATGAGGGACTTAAGAGGCAATTAAATCATGAGGCAGAGCTCTCAGGAGTAGGATTGGTGACCTCATGGAAGAGGCTGTGGGGAACTATTCATCTCTTTTACCATGTGAGGACAGAGCACGGCACTCCCTCTATGCGGCAGAGAGCAGCCTTCACCCGACACGGAATCCGCCTATGCCTTAATCTTGGACTTCCGGCCTCCAGGACTGCTATGGTTGAGACCTAAAATATCCTGGAGGCGGGTCCTGGTCAAAACAGCCGGTTCACTGGTGCCATGACTTAAAAGAGTATATTCTTATTCCCAGTCTCTCCCTTTTTGCTTCCTGACTACCAAGAAGTAAACAGTTCTCCTCTACCATGACTTCCTACCATGCCATTTCTGCCTTGGGGCCAGCTGACAATGGCTTGAATCTAGAAACCAAAATAATCCTCTTTTTTTTTTTTGTACCAGGAATCAGACTCAGGACCTTGCGCTTGCCAGGCAGGCACTTGTGCTGCTGAGCTATATCCCTGGCCCTAAACCTCTCCTTTTTAAAATTGTCATTGTTGTGTATTTTGTCCGAGCCAGGGAAAAGTGACTAATAGAGAAAATTGGTAGCAAAATGTCTTAGTTACTTTCTCGTCACTGAGACAATACCTGACACCCACAGTGTAAGCAAGAAGAGGTTTATTTTGGCTCACAGTTTGCAGAGATTTCTGTCCAGGGCAGGGTACTGTGGTAGAGAAAAAGTTCATGGAATGGCAGTGGGAAGAAGAAAGAGATCAAGGGAGCAGGGAGGGAAATATTCCCTCCTGGATCGCTTCCACAGTGACCCACCTCCTCCCAACATCAGATTTCGCTATAGACTCATCAGTGAACTAATCCACACTGATGCATTTAACACCCACATGATCCAGTCACCTACCACGTACAAGCTCATGAGGCTTTGCTAGGACATGTAGCTCCAAACCATAACACAGAGAAATGGAGTTGTTGCTGTAACTGTATGGGTTTGGAGTTGGCTTCTAGAGAAGTCTTAGACTGCTGTAAGCTGGGTTTGATGGAAGATTTTGCTTAGATCTCAGAAGACCAGACCAGAATGCTGAAAGGAATACAAATAGTAAAGGCCAGCCTCAGGAGGTTTCAATTGGAAACATTTAGGATTCCTTTAATTTGCAAGTGTCAGGTATTTTTCCCCATCAGTGGGAAAGTAACTACCACATGAAATTAATTCTTTTTATAAATCCCCAGTCTAAGTTATTTTGTTTAGCAGCCTGAATGGCCTAAGACATTGCCAAATGCCGAAGGACACTGTGAACAAAATTCAAAAGGCAAATGGAAAAGTGAGACAAATACTTGATTTTTAAAATATGGTGGATGATAAGATTTTTTAAAAGTATTATAATAAAAGGCACATTGGAATTAATCTACCTCAAAATACTCCTTCTCAGTACTGACACACCACTTATCCTATCCTTATTGCCACTCTGCGAAGCAGTTCTGCAAGTCCTCCTCTATATCTTTAGCTGCATTGCTATGGCTGCCTTAGCATCCCGAACTGGTTCAAAACATTTAGCTTTCCTCGTCATTTTGAGCTAGAACCAAAAGTCACGTGGCACCAGTTTTGGTAAATGAGGTGGATGATGACATACCAGGGTGTTCTCAGAATCTTGTCTTTCTGTTGGATGATAGCTGGCAGTGGTATTCACTCTCCTTTTGATCACATCTCATACGCTCAAGAAAATGAACTTCCAGAATTGCTTCCAGAAGTGGCAAGAATGGTGGGATAATTGTGTTTGAAGTCAAGGGAAGGATTTTGAGGGGGATTAATGGCAATTTGTCTTTTACTGCAGTACGTTTTTATTTATGCTTCACCTTATGTTGGATCACTCCTTGTATATGTCAGAGAGTAAGACCCTTTATAAAAGCTCTGTGAAGGAAAATACTCCAATGGAAAAAGTCAAAGGATATGAACACACCATTGACAGAATGTTTGATGACAAACATGCAAAAAAATTACTAGCATTGGAAAAAATGCAATTAAAAATAATGAAACATTTAAGCCTATCAAATTTCCTTCCCTCCCTGTTTCTGTTTTTGTTTTTAAGATACAAAGAAAACCTTTATCAAAAGCTCAGGGAACACATGTGATTTGGAGGAGTGGGTCATGACCTCCCAGTTCATGCCTTGTTTTAGGAAACTCGTCCTGTCCCCAGCCCTGCAGCTCCTCCACTACCCCTCTGATCGCCTCACCATGGAAAGCAGCTCTCCCGCCAGGCCCTGGACTGTGGAGTAGAGTTTATACTGCAACAGCTCAGAGGCTCCCCAGAGTTGAATGAAGAGTCAGAACTCAGAGCCTGGCAGAGAAGATGCCTGCCACCAGTAGGAGGATGGCGCAGAGAAAATCCAACACATAGATGGTCACTCAGGCTCTCCTAAGGCCGGGCTGAGCTTCTTGCAGCTGGAGGCCTTAACATTACCCATCACACACCCTGAGCCTGCAGAAGACCCAAGCCGCCTTTGAGAGGCTTTGAGCCAGACTCTGCCCCTGGCTACAGAAAAGGAAGTGCTGCTACCGTCTGAGGACAGAGTGACTTGGAGCCTGTGTGGGGTATTTGGCAGTTTGTGCTAGGGGCCTTTTAGACAGGCTGCATTTCAACCCCCAACTCCCAGTAAAGGAACTTGTCAAAACAGTGACTTAGAATGTTTATCAGGGGTGCTTAGGGAAATACTAATTTTATCAGTAAAAAATTGGAAACAACTTAAAAGTTCCACAGGAAGGAAATTGCTTGCATCTATAGAACGATATACAAAGTCATGGCAACCTAGTTATAGTAGACTGACATTGCAAAACCTGCTGCTGAAAAGCTAAATAATACAAACCCTAAGTTGGCAGGAAATGATACTTTTATGCATGGGGCAGGGGGGACCCTGAAAGTGTATCACCCAAATCTACTAATCTTTTATTTTGAAATAATATATTTATAGATTAGTTTATAATACTACAAAGAATTCCCCTATATCTTCATCTAGGCTTATCCATTAACATTTTAATACATGTGGTTTATTGTTCTTTATCTCCAAACACATACACACATAATTTATCTTATATGACTATATGACTTACATAAGCCACAACTTTACATAATGTATGCATAATCATACTTTTATGCTTTTATGAGCCTACCTTTCCATTATGGCCCTGGGCAGCAGCATTCATCATACTTCTAATTGCACCTCAAAAAGAAATTCATGAAAGAGGACTTGCAGAACTGCTTCAGAAAGTGACAAGAATGATGGGATAAATATTCTAAGCAAGGGGGAGTATTTTGTGAGGGATTAGTGGCAGTGTGTCTTTCACTGTAATAATGTTTCAAAGATCTAAACCTCTACCATATTTCTCAGTCATACATATTTAATTTTATGTAATCTATAATTTATATTGTGCATGTTTGTATGTAAATGTTAAATAATGTTTATATATGTAATATTTCATGTGCTATATAAAATTACATATATTATTTTTTCTGAACTACTTAATAGTAATTGGCAGAAATCATGTCTTTTCACTCCTACTGACCTTCATATATTATTTTTATTTTTTCTTTCTTATTTGCCCATATTTTAAAACTTTCTACCTTTGTAATTAGACAAAAAGAGTAACTCATGTCACACTAAGAAGTACATCTCAACTGTTTAACCTCTCACATTTTTAAAGTAAGGTTTAAATTACTGGCTAGATAATAAGTTGACACAACTCTTTTGAAATCAACTTAGGAATAGTTATGCAAGATTTTAAAACGTATATTTCTTTTGAATTAATAATCCTTTTTCTGTTAACCTTAACAGCGTTTTATGTACAAAATGGACTAGCAGTGTTCTTTTTAAGAGAAAAATGTCAATAAGTCAAATGTCTTATGACATAGTTAAAAAAGTAGTGTATGCATTTGAAGAATTATTATATAATCTATTAAAGTGGCATTTATGAAGTTACCCCTTCCTACTGGAAAATATTTGACAGCATTTTGGCCACAGACTGCACTGGCTGAAGGCTCAGGTGGGAAGGGGGTGCCTGTGTGTGTGTGTGTGTGTGTGTGTGTGTGTGTTTGCAGCTTGTAATAAGGCTGCCCTCCCAATCCAATGTGGGAGCACCTGCTCTGTAAACAGACTTCCCTCTCCTGTCAAGAGCCTTGGGTCCCAGTTCCTGCTGAGAAAGGGGAGAGTACTATGGCAGGAACAATATTTTTCAAGGTTGAGCAGAAACTTTACTTCTCCCCACTCTTTCCCAAGGCAGACGTCACGGCCAATGTCTGCCTTCTCTCCTATAAATTCAGGTGTAGCCTCAGGATCATTCTGGACATGGCATCCCTAGAAAACACTGTATGGATGAAGCAATCCTGTGAGAAAATCTTATCCACCCGCAGAGCTAAGCCTAGAGGGGAGAGAACCTTGGGAGTGAGTCATTGCACCTGGAACACTTGGGGCATGGGAGACACAGTAGGGTGCCGGTTGGCAGGGAAGGGGAGCCCTCAGCACTCTGATTGTAAAAAGCCACCTCCAAAATGCCAGTTTCCAAGAGCAGAGGTTACTGGCCTTGGGGAAAAATGTTTTTAAACTATGTAAGTGATAATAATTTCAACTTCCTCCCTCCCTCCTTCTTTCCCTCCTTTCCGTCCTTCCTTCCCTTCATTCTTTTTTTTTGTGGTACTGGGAATCAAACTTAGAACCTTCTCACTCAGCAACACCCCCAGACGTTTTATGTTTTAGTTTGAGATGGGGTCTCACTAAGTTGCTAAACTGTCCAGGCTGAGCTCAAACTCTCAATCCTCCTGCCTTAGACTCCCAGAATGCTAGGATTACAGACGTGCACCACCATGCCTAGCACACGGTTTCACTTTCCATCTACGCATGGCTTATGTAACCCTCACTGGTTGCCCTCAAACTTCTTTGCAAGGCTGCTTTAATAACCTGAAAGATTTAGTGCCCTTTGATTCGGTGTTAGTTCAGCAAACGGGAATGTAGCGTGACACAGAAATGACCGGCAAAGGTGGGCTGCTATGCTTGCCAGTCTTCTTGCCAGGGTGCAGGGTAGGTGCCTGGACGCAGGCCTCACTCCTGCATAGACCAAGAAGCCAAGCCTGTGGACCCCAAGGCTCAGAACGTGACTGCATCAGGGCTGCAGTGTGGGCCAGTGCAGGACATGATGAAATCACTTGTCTCTATTATATGTCAAATCTTGCAAAATAAGAAAAAATTTCTAAGGAGAACACAACCATAACTGCTGCTTGAAGAGAAAAGAAAATCATTAAAAAGAAGAATTTTCTCAACCCCTCCTTCCCAAGTGCAGCGGTAAATGTCCTCAGGGATGTCTCTCCAAGTTCAGGGAGGAAAGATTTAGAAATGGCAAACCGCGCCAGGATTTGCAAGAGAGACCTGTATGTCTGCGTCAGGGTATCAGACCTAAGGGGTGAGCCAGTGGAAAGCAAAAAAAGACACAATCCCCGGGAATAAACCTCCAAGTGCAGGTTTTAGCTTTAAAATCCGTTTCACTTATACCAAATGAGATCTGCAAGGAAGTGACATTTTAAAGGTTCCAGTCATGCAGGAATAACAAAGACAACCATTATGTTGAAAAGAGCAGCTGCACTTTGATGTCTTAAAGGGCAGCAGACAGAGCGCCCAGGTGGAATTAGGGTTGGATTAGGTGGTGAGGTGAGGGAGGAGGCTGGGAGAAAGGGCTCTGTTTCAGACTCAGCCTGTAGACAGTGTGGCCCTAGAGCAAGTGTGCCCACTTCTTCCTCAGTGTAGCTCATCGTCCTAGATTGGAGGCAAGAGTAGGACTTCGTTAATTATTCCAGGGTATACTGCCTGTGAATGATTGTGAGCAGAGAGAGACCTTTCTGTCCTTGTCTTCTGCTTGGAAAAGAGCTAGAAAAAGTGACCCCTGGTAACCTCCTTCTTTATGACAAAAATGGGCTGTGCGAGACCTGGGAGAGCTCTTACGAAAGGACATTTCTGTGTCCCAGAAGATAAAAATGAACTTCCCACCTGTCTGCTGCCATTTAAGCATCTGCTCAGAATTCCAGATTTTAAAGAAAACCCAGATCAGAAAGCGTACTGCAGCTTGTAGTTTCAGAATACTGTATATAAAGTTGGTACATCACACCTAGTGACACCTGTCGTTCTGCCAAGCCTTGCTTATAAGTTGGCAATAATTAAATATGCTCATTCTGTCAGCCAGTTTCTGCTCTGCTACTGTCAAGTTTAGAATGATCTCTGCATTTCCAAAAGGCTCCTCAATACCAATTGTGTGGCTGCCATTGGAATGTGGTGTTCTGGTGTTGGACATGCTTCTAGGAAAACCTGGTTTGCATGATCCCTTCCTGGAGTAGAGATGGTAGCACTTTCAGAGAAAAGTTATAAATCATTTGTCAAGAAGGAATCTCCAGGAGGAATTAGTGACCAGCCCCAGATAAGTGGATGACCTTTCAGAAGTTGCTTTCCAAATGCTTCAGTGGATACAGCCAGCCTCCCCAGCTCCAGCTGCCACTGCCACTGCAGGCAGTGCACTCTGGGCTTGCGCCTGCAGTTTTTGTTTGCTTGTTTTGCTTTGCTTTTCTGTTTCTTTGGTACTGGGGATCAAACCCAAGGCCTTATGCATCGTAGGCAAGTGCTCCACCACTGAGATACACCCCCAATCCTTTTTATTTTTGAAACAAGCTTTCACTAGGTCGCCTGAACTGGCTTTGAACTTTCAATCCTCCTGCTTCAGCCTCTTAGGTAGCTGAGATTACAGTCAGGCGCAACCATGACCAGCTCCTTCTGTGTCTTTACTTGTTCTCCTTCCTCTGCCAGGAAAGGCATGGTGATGTCTTCGCCACTGTATACCCACTCTCTCCTGTCTTCCAGGAAGTAGTTCCTGCCCCTGCCACCAAGTTCCCACGCCCTGTCTGACCTCTGCATAAACATCTTCATAATCTGATTAAAATTCTGTTTTAAGGAACAGAAAAGACAGTTTACTGGCATGGGAAACTGTCTGTATCTATTCCATAAAAACAAAAGCATCATTTATAATTATGTACAGTATGATCCCCTGTGAGTTAAGGTTGCTAAAAACTAAAAGCATATCTGAACTAAAACATAATCTAGGGATAACAGGACTGTGGATAGTTTCTGCTTCTTTCTTTGCACTTTTACGCGGTCTCTAAATTTTTTCTCCTGAACAAATTGTCACAACATAAACCACACACAGGTAAACTGCTTTAGTTCTGTAGGTCACAAGTCTGCTGGGTTGCGTTGGACAAATTTCAGGGTGAGCAAGTTAGGCAGATGGAACCACTGCCCAGTGCTTTCAGGTTGCCGGCAGAGATCAGCAGGTCCCCTTGGCCTGATCTGATCTTAACTTCTGGAGGCCACTCGCAGTGGCTCCCTTTCTGCCGCTTGAAAACCAGCAATCATGAGTCAAGTCTCTCTGAAAACTTGAATTGCTCCTGCCTCTCTGTTCCTGGAGTTTCTGTGGTAGGATTCTCTGCCTCCTGATCCTGCTCAGAAGGACACTAGGTTCCCTTATTCTAAGGTCACCTGATACCAGCAACATCACATCATCTGCTCCCTGATTCTCTGTTGTCCTGTAAATGACATAATCACAAACACTGGGGGTCCAAATTATGGGGACCCAACTCCTGCCTACCACAAACATTTAATTAATGAAAAAACTATAAATGAAAAAAGAGCCCAGGTCAATGATCTGGGCATAGTGGGACACACCTGTAATCCCAGCACTTGGGATGCTGAGGCAGGGGAATGGCTATGAGTTCAGAGGCCAGCCTGAGCTACATAGTGGTTTCAAAGCCAGCCTAGAGTACACAGTGAAACTGAATCTCAAACAAATAAACAATTAAACAATAAATAAATCAGGGAGTCCCCACTAATCTTTTGACTTTTAAAACATAAATACATGGTCAGTCTTGGCTGCAGATGGCTCCTTACTTTCTGAACTTCTAATTATCTTTGAAACTCTGGCTTCTTGCAACTCTTAACCAAAATTTTCAATCTGTTGACAAGTTTTCTTCTCTGTACGCATAGTCTTTAAAAATGATTTCTGTTTGCTTTCTGATTCCAGTGGCGTTTGTGTTTCTTGGAACAGCCTCAACTTCCCCGCCCTGTGAGCATGGTCCTTTGTAGGGTGGTTCTGAAGTGCAGCATCTCCTACTCCACTCCGTCAGTCCTGATTCTGCATGTGACATGCTTGGGCCAACGCATAGGAGCAAACATGATGTGGGCAGAGGCATGAGGAGAGCGGTTACCTTAGGACATGACCTCTTCACCTGCTCCTTGGACACTGAGTCCATCACATGGTGTGGGCTATGCTGGCCCATGGGGGAATAAGAGATGATAGGGTGTAGATATACCTGTGCTGGCTCGAGTCTTTAGACAATAATCCATACGACCTCCAGCAGTGTGACGGTAGCCTCACCAAAGCCTCCTGACCACAGGACCCATGAATTCCATTGACCCACAGAATCATGAGAAGTGAGAAATGTTTCTTGTTTAAAACCATTCCATTTTAAAGTAGTTAGCAAAGTCTAACTGAAATACACTTTAAGAAAAATTCATGACTGCAAAAGTCACTCATAATTCCATCAAACCAAAATAACCAATCTTGTGAATATTTTGGTACATTTTTTATGATTTTTACATTAGTCACATAGCTGGAGAGGACAAAAAAATGAAAGTGAGAGAGATACTGATGAATAGAAAGATGATGGAAACCCACACCAAATTTATATACAGATTTCTTTAAATGTTGCTTCTTTTCTTTATCTAATTATCATTATTTTATGTCATTCACTATTTGTGGGAAGCATGGATTTCCTTGACTTGGTAACATCCTTTAAACATTTAATTTCACTAATAGTCACTTTATTAAATAATATCACCTGCGTAAGCCCTCATCAATATCTGTACCTGTGAATTCAAGCACTGCAAAAATTTGGTTTAATTGATTTAAAATGAAACAAACCTTCACAGACTATCTGACCTTGCTCATTTTTTTTCTAGATAATTTTCTAGTGCTTGAGCTTCAGTTGGTCTGGTTTGGCCTTCAAAACAGGAAGCAATCCTTGCTGCTGTAGACTTCCTATGAATGCACAATTTCCTTTGCACCAGGACAAGAAGGGGCAGGGTAGACAGGAAGAACAGCTGATCACCAAGGGTGCTGAATGAAGCCCCTTCCTGTGTGTACATTGCTTTTCACTGTACTTGAACCAGTGTAACTCAAGGCCTGCTCACTAGAGAGACATCAGTCCAGCTGGGGAGATGGAGGGACAGCCTCCTATGCAGGCCTTGTTCTAGGATGCAGGTACAATAGGAAGGTGTGGGCTGTCTGAAAGGATGGGCCATTCTGAGTGCAGCAGGCTGCTGCATTTTCAGATTCATTCACATCTGAGTCCCAAGAGGAGAACGGACTAGGTAATTGTCCCATAACTACTTATGCCACTGCTGGTGTCACTTTCAGGAAGCATGGCCCCAACTACACAAGCACATCTATAGGAAATCCAGCTCTTCCTTTGGGAGATCCAAATCACAACACTCAGGAACTTACACCCCATTCTTCGTAGTCCTCCATTTTAAATACCCCTTACTCCAGCTGTTCTCCACAAATTAGATGCCACCCCTTCCCAGTCTCCTTTTCCCAGCTCCTCTCCGCTCCCAGCTCTTTCTTATGTCTGTAGTACCTAAAGTCAGGGACACCCTGGGCTTCTAGGTGAAGTCCTCAGCTGTCTTGCAGGCCTTCCTCCTGCCCTTCTCTTCCCATCCCTCCTGTAGCACCAAGCCCAGGACTTTGCCTGGTTCAAGCAGGAGATACATAGCATAATCACATAGGAGTTTCTTTCCTTGGGGTATGAGGGGAACCTAGTATGAGAACATTGAGAACGCTCCCACAATAATCAGTTTTCAACCACAACTGATAAGCGCTATCTCCACTAAAATTCCAAAGAAGCTTTCCAAACAAGGCAGCCTGACTGAGGTCATGTGTCATGGTTCACTGTCAGAGCCCAGCGCTGGCTATCTGGCCCCTGCAAGGTTTCCTGTGCACAATTTAGAGAGATGGAGCAGAGGACTGTGCAAGGTGAAGGCTAGGGACAGAGGAAGCAAAGGGTGTTTGCTCAAAAGCACACACATGACAATCCCAGGGATAACTTGGAAGTAAAGGACTGAGTCATGTGCCCTCATCTGGGCACAGAACCTAGTGCAGGACATGCAATAAAGAGCCAGACAAATGCAGAAATGCAGTAAGAATGCAGCCTTTTGTGCTTCCAGGCTGGTGTGAGGGGGTCCTTGAAGGAACCCCAGTGATACTTTTTTTTTTTTTTTTTTTTTGGTTTTTTTCTCTGGTACCAGGAACCGAACTCACGACCTTGCGCTTGCCAGGCAGGCGCTTTGCCGCTGAGCTAAATCCCCAGCCCCCTGAACCCCGGTGATACTAAAATTACACTGATCTCACTTTCCTTGGGTTCTTACAGCTCCACTCTTTCAGCACTTTGTTTCTCTTCTATTTTCATTTTTTCATTCTGCAGCAGCGCCTGCATCTAGATACACTCACAAATTACTCACAATCCAAGCTGTAGATGTCAGTCCACTGGTGTAATCATTTTGTAGAAGTTCGGTGAAAGCCAAATATTTGCCTGAAAGATGGGCCTTAGGGTTTAATTGCTGGTGGTTACAATGAGCTACACAGGCACCTAAGTTATTTTAACCCAGCAGTGAATTCTCAATCTCCCCTTATATAAATGTCAGCCTTTCTGTGGACATGTCTATCAGAGAAATCCAAAATAGCATCTCTGGGATAATTCTCTTGATGTGTGCACCTAGAAGAGGAGGTCACTTGTGAGAACTGCTCAGGCAGAGGTAGGCTCAGGTGTAGGGAAGCATTTACATCCCCTCAAAGCTCCACACAGAGACCACACAGGCCTGGGCAAGAACTGAAAATGCAGAATGTGTAAATGCTGTGTTCTGTGATCATGGCAATATAATGGCCTGAAGGGAAGAGGTGGACTTTTCAAAACAGGGCTGCACTAAAGTAGGTGCTGGCTTGTATCTAGATGTCCCCCCCACCTCTCATGTAGTAATAGGTGAGGAGTTTCAGAGGTGCCTGGGTTAGGGTGTGAGAATATGGCTTAAGGGTGTGATGCTTGGATTAAGAGTGTCCTACCCTGGGTATGGGTGGCACAAATCAAAAATCATGTAGCAGCCTGCTGCTGCTGCTGCTGCTGCTGCTTCTGTTTTACTGCTTGCTGCTTATCTGTCTCCTGCCTGCTTGCCATGGACTATTTCTCTGTGATGCTCTTCTGCCGTGTGCCACCCTACTTTGGAGCCAGCTGACTATAGACTGAAACCCTAACAAACTGTGACCTAAATAAACCTCTCCTCCTTTAACTTTGGGTGTCAAGTATTTCATCTCAGCAATAAGAAAAGTAATAAAGACAGGTGCCAGCCATAACAGCTTCCTCCTGCAGCCCACCTTGCTGCTTCATCCCTCCAGACCCAATGTAAAAGCGGCTTTGAAGGTGGAAAATAACTCCTGCTCCAGTGATAGTGAACTTTTTAGAGCTTTCAATGATACAAACAGCTTGCTGCAGCACATGTGCAAGAGATTTGCCACCATTGTCCTAGTCCCTGGGAACTCTAGAAATTTCAGGCCAAATGCTCCCTGTGTGTTACAGCTATGTAAAAAGAATGACATGGGCCAGAAATAAAAGCTGTAGCCAAGATATGGAGAAGGTGCTGTGGGAGCAGGAAGTACAAACTCAACAGAGAGCATGGTATATCAGAGGTTTTATGGTTTGTGTCTAGATGTCCCCTCAAAGCCTCATGATGTCATCGGACTTTTTCACAATCTAGAGTGTACAATGCTGGGATTATGGATGCTAGGATTAACAATGAGTGATTTCTGGATCCACTGATTGGATTGGCACTGCCCTAATCCAAGCAGTCTGGATAAGATAAAAGGGGCAGAAAGAGGCTTGTCTCCCCCTGTTTTGCACTTATCTCCCCCTTTTTTGCCCCTCTGCCATGTGTCACTCTGCTTTAGAGCCATGGATTATGGACTGAAAGCTCCACAAACTGTGAGCTAAATGAATCTTTCCTCCCTTAACTTCAGGCATCAGGTATTTTATCTCAGAAGTGAGGAAAAAGTAACTAACACAGAGGGTCCCAACACAGCACAACACCAGGACAGTTAAAATAGCCGCCACCCTAAGTGTCCCTGTGAATGTGAAGTAACTGGGGTTCTCACACTGTGCCAGTGGGGGTAACAGTTGACACAACTGTACTGGAGACTCTTTAGCAGTTGCCTGCTAAATGTAAGTATATGCTGATCCTTTGAGGTAGAATTCTATTCCTGGGTTCACACCCAAGGAAAATGCATGCAACTGTGTTCACAAGAGTTAATAATTGAAAGGGACTAAAATTTCCACTAAATAAGAGGAAGTATGTAAGTTGAGATATATACAGACAAAGGGACTACTATGCAGCACCAAAAATAAAACCTTAAGTGTAAGATCCTACTTCAATTTTTTTCAATGAGAGTTTTTTCTTAACTTTTTAATTGTGAATATAATTTTCAAGAATATCAAAAAGTAGAAGGAAAGTCTAACATCCACATTAATCAATCCAATTTAAAAGTAGTTAATATTTTGGTATATTTGCTGTATTTTTTTCTGAGTATCTTTTAACTATCTTACTATGGAAAGTTTGAACATTAAAAATAAAAAGAGTAGAGGATTATGATGTATTCCCATGTGCCCATCACTCAGGGTCAGTAATTAGGAAAACATGGCTAATCTTGTTTCAGTTATATCCCCACCTCCAGTCCCAAATTATTTAGAAACAAATCTCAACCATGGCATCATTTCATGAACAAGTGTTTTAGTGCCTATCACTAAGAAAAAGATCTTTTTAGAAACATAACCATGAAACTAGTATTAGACTTTAAACAAGTAACAACTTCTTCAAATCAGTTATGAAGTCTATGTTTACATTGCCCTCATGAAAGATTTTTACAAGTTGTTTAAGCCAGGAGCCCAACAAAATTTGCATACTGCATAAATGTTTCTAAAACTATTTATTCTATAGGTTTCCTTCCAGTGTTCTTACTGTTCATTTGTTGAAGAAACAAAGTTGTGTGTTCTGCCGTTCAGTGGTGCTCACATTTTGGCATTCAAAGGAATCACCTGAGCAGCTCATTAAAATACCAAGTCCTGCGCCTGGGCTACAGAGAGTCTGAATCAGTGGGTCTGCAGTGGGGCTTGAGAATGTACATTTCCAAGGAGCTCCCAAATAATGCTTATACTGCTGTGTGAGCCACACGACAAGCTTTGCTCTAGGTTCCTACAGCCCACGTTTAGCTAGCTACATCCCCATAGTATCTTTGAACATGTTGTCTTTGCTTCTGACGTATTTTTAAATTCAAGATTTGCATGAAGGGTTGTATTCTTTCATTTGGAAATACAACTTCTGGTTGGTTAGTAGCTGCTGCTGATTAGTCCTAGATCTGTGGTTCCATCCATGGTTGCAAAATGTGATAATGCTCATTCTGTAGTTCGTTCTTCATTTCCTACCTGGCCTAGTTCAGGGAGACTCTCACCAGCCTAGACAGGGTTCACACAGGAAAGTCAGGGTAGATGCTCAAACCTCGTGAATCACTTTAGAAATAATGATTTGATTGTCTAGCATCCTGAGCAACCAAAAAGACGTTTATTTTTTATCTATTCTAATGGAGTCACGAATACACATTTGTTTGGTGTATTTCAATACAATAAGTTATTATTGCTCAAATTGTCCAATCTTTGACTAGTGGGGAGTTAGGTTAGCTCTTTGGTCCCTTTGACATGATTCTAGCAATCTTTGGTAGCTTCTTTACTTCTGATGTGATGAGATACTGTAGGGTCACTTTGTATGTTTCTTGCTCCAGACCTGGAATCAGCCATATCTCCAAGGAAGCACAGTTCCATTTAGAGGAAAGAGTACAAAGAGATCACAGTGTGGGCTAGAAGCATTTATTATTGGTGGGTTGGTTGGAGTTTTCAGGATGTTTTAGTGCACAAAGCTAGAAAGTGTTTTCTTTTTTGAAAATAAATATATTATGAATTTATACAAATGATTTTAATTGGAATGTAGGAGGCATTTTTCTTGATTTCATCAATCTTAAATCTTACAACAACTACTCTAACCCTACAGCCAATAAGAGGATTGTCAGAAACAATTTATCTTGCTATTTCTTCGTTATGTTCTTTTTGTTTTTAGAATACATTTTACTAAGGACATAAATCAAATTAATATTTAAAGTCACATGAAATTGTTTCTTTGTGGTCCTGCTATAAATCAGCATGTGTGTGTATATATATATATATATATGACTTTGTTTCATTTTGCCATCGATTTCTAGAAACTGTTTTTTTTTATTTTTAAAGAGATAAAAAACACTAAAAACAATTATACAAAATTTCAAACCAAAGTAGTCACTCAGATTATTGTTATCTTCAAAGTGGTTGCTCAGACTACAAGATATAGGCATGAAAAATTGATCAAATGACATAAGCACAAACCTTTTTTTTCAGTGACTTAATAGAAATTAGTAGTATAGCTATCGTATATATATTTACTTTTACTTTTCTCCTCCTTCTTTTCTCCTTTCTCCCATCTCTGTTTCTCTTTCCTTTTGAACAGTTAAAACTGATTTTTTAATATTTCAATTTGTTTGTAAAAGTATTTTCATGCTTTTAACCAAAGATACAACCCAAAATATATTCAGAGCAGTCTGACATTTTCTTTTCCCCTATATTTTGATCCTTTTCTTTTCTTCTATGGAATGAGTTGTAAAAGTATTTACAGTTTATTCTTTTATTTAAAAGCAATATAACAACAGTACAGTGTTACACACACACATATTCATATCACTACTTTTTAGATAAATTGCACTCGCTTCTCCCTCTACCTTTTGAAGTTGTAATGTTAAAAATTTTTACATGGGATTATAGTGTCATTTTTGGCATTTGTTCATTAAGAAAATATTTAAGGATAACACTGGACAATGAATTCAGTAGCATTTTTAAATAAATTTAATTGTAATGTATTGATGGGTAGTCCATATGTTTGTTCAACTTAGAGTAAAGAATACTTGGTGCAAATCTTGATTTGAATTGGCTAGATACTCAGCAACCACAGGAGAATTACTATTTTCCCCTTATATTTCCTATTTAAATTTTAGAATAATTTCAGATTTAAGAAAAGTCACAAAGATGGTATAGGAAGTGCATCTAAGTTCCTACCCATTTTCCTCTATTGTTGATTTCTAAAATAATGTGGTACACTTGTCAAAACTAAGAAATCATGGTCAGTATGTTACTATTAACTAAACTCCAGCTTGCATTCCAGTTTTAGTATTGTTATGGCTTGCATCTAGATAGACCCTCTAAAGCCTTGTGTAGTCATAGGTGGGGCTTTTCAGAGGTGCTGAATCTAGAGTGCATAATTGATTCAGGGCTCAGTGCTAAGATTAAGGGTGCTAGGATTAAGAGTGGGTGATTACTAAATCAGTGTACTGATTAGTTTGGCACCCCCCTAGTCCTGGTAGCCTGGATACAATATAAGGGACAGAAAGAGGCTTGTTTCCTTCCTCCCTCATTGCTTTTGCTGTCTTCTGCCCACCATAAATTGTTCTTCTCTGCGCAGCCACCCTGCCTTGGAGCCAGCCGATTATGAACTGAAACTTCTCCAAACTATGAGCCAAATAAACCTTTCCCCCTTTAAATTTAGGTGTTGGGTTTTTTGTCTCAGCAATGAGAACTATGTTTTCCACTAGTGTTCTTTTTCTGCTCCAGGCTCAATCCAAGACACCACATTGCATTCGGTATCTTTCCATTCCTAATTGACCTGAAAATCTATCAGAGTTAAAGAACACTTCCATTTTACAAGTGGGAAGAGGCAGAAACAAAGGAGCTTACTGCCAGTGGGACAATCACAGGGTTTAAGTACAAATCTGGGTAGAATCTATTTTTATTAGTGGTAGTCTGGATTTCGGGGAGAAGATATAAATTCTGCAATTAGAAGGACCTAGGTTTAAGTCGTAATTTTGGTTTCCACTTACCAGTTGTGAGGTCCTGAGTACTTCATTTAAGATCACTAAGACTTTGTTTTTTCTTTAAATCTGTAACACAAGAAACAAAAATATGCCTTGTGGGACAATAGAAAAGTTTATACATACCATATGTGAAGTATTTTGGTCATAGTCAGTGCTCATTAAATGGTGATGACCATTATCATAGAATTACTGTTGGGCAGGCCTAAATAGCACTTGGGAACTGGATGTCTGGTCCTTTACTATCCAAAGCAAATCTCTCTTGTAAAACAGATATGTAATTTTTATTCCACAGGCAGACTGTGGAATAACTGCTCAGATATGCAGCCTCTGATTAAAGTGACGTTAAGCAGAGAGTTTGGGGGGATCTTTGCGTCTGACTCTCCCATGACTCACACATGAGTTGCCTGCCTTCTGTCTGTGACAGGAGACATTCCACCGAGAAGCATTGACATTATCCTGCAGGAATTTTTCCAGAAAGCAAGCATCTAATAAGTTAGCACATATGTATTTTTATTTTTGAAAAGACAGTTAATAGTTTTAAAGTATCCTCTGACAAGCTTTTTGGTCCTGTGTATGTGTGTGTGTGTGTGTGTGTGTGTGTGTGTGTGTAACAACAACTGGTCCTCTGTTGTAAGTTGTTGCAGCCTTGGTTCCTGGGATGTGTGTCCATAGGTGCTGAGTATGTATTTCTTCCTCTTCTTCAGCAGGGATTCAAGAGACTTTGTGTCACTTATCACAATGCAACTTAAAAGTAGGTCAGTAAAAGCAACATAAAATAGGTCAACTACCATAAATCTAAGCAGAAGAAGGAAGTAGGATTCAAACCTATAAACTTCATGCTTAGACACCTGGTCCCTGCTCTGCTGAGGCCTAATGGGCCCCTTTGGGGTGGAGTGACACCAGACACCCTATATACCATAGCTGGTTGCATACATTTTCTATCTCCACGATGGCAGTTACTCATGCTAGTCATCAGGGCTGTGTTGGCAGATTCAAGCCTGATGGTCATGAAGAAAGCCAGCCTGGGGTACAGGAGAAGCATTCAGTTTGAGAATGACTAAGAAGATACTTTATTTCCTCCATGGATAGGTGAGTAAGTGGCTGGTTTTAAATAGCAAAACCATAATACTGGATTATGCTTCTGGTATTTCAGTGCAATGGAGCTGGATGTGGAATCCAGTTTCCCAAAACTCCTACCCAAAGTGATGCCATAGTTCCCTCCATAGTGCTGGAAATGTGCCTACAAGGATTAAACCACTGGGATGACATTTACCTTACTGTGACAGTCCTTTCTTTATGGATGCCACTACTTTCTTACCACTGTGGGTCATTTTTCCATATGGCACAAGAGATTGTTTACATCTTGCTCCCAGGAGAGACAGTATTTTCCTTATGTTTCAGGATTTTGATTTCCCAAGACCAGATTTTGTAAGGCTTCCTGGCTTTGTACCAGGTAAAGGGGCTCTCTAATATATGAGATTGTGCTTTTAAAAAAAAATCAAATTTGATTTTGTGTCCAAGTTTCTTCCATGTGACTTTCTAAGTTATTACTGACACACATTTCTGGTTTCAAATTATTCTGACTCAGGCTCTTATTTATTTTTTCCATTGTTGGCAATATCCTCAAGTAACCACAATCCTTATCCATTGTCTGATTACCAGAACAAAACGCAGTTTGAGGTTGTTTGGAGTCTTAAGAGAGTTCCATTTTGTTTCTATTAAATTTAAAAATAGTACCAGAAGTAATAGACTTAGTTAAAAATCAAGGATTCTAGAAAATAAAACATGTCCCAGTACAGATTGCTTCTCTGTGAAAATCAGTTCTAACTTGATTTGCAATGGTAATGGGCCTTAACTGGAATAATTAGGGAGGCTATTGGGATAATGGTTAGGGAGAGAAATGAAATATTGTCCACTTATCTTCTTGGACCTCAGCAATAAATACACTTACATGGAATCACTGTTCTTGAGCCTGGATTGGAAAACTGTACAGAAAGGAAAATTCTTAAAGGGCCAAGTGGGAACATTGTTGCACACTGGCTCATTTATTCACTCAACCAGAAATTACTGTGCCTTCTCTTTGCCAGGCTCTGGGCTTGGCACAGGCACATCATATATAATAGTGAGCAAGATAGAGGGCTTCCTCCAAGGGCATCTCTGTCTTTTAAGGCAGACAAGTGTGCACAACAATAATTATAACACTGAGTAGTGAGCACATGCTAGCAGTGGCTACACGTAGTTGTGAAGGCAAAACAATTTGCTTGGAATGGTAGAGAAGACATCATAGAGGAAATGATATTGTTTAGGGCCTTGAAGGAAGAGCTTTCTGTCCTTGGGAGAAGCATATGGAAAAATCACAAAGTGTTAAGCATTTTGCATATGCCTGGTGGCTCCAGGGGACTAAAGGACAGAACTGTGAGCCACTGGTATGGCTTGTGTCTAGATGTCACCCACAAAGCTTCATGCAGTCATGAGCAGCAGGCTTTTCATGGGTGACTGAATCTAGAGTTCAGATGTGTGTGATGCTGGGATTAAGGGTGTGTGATTAGTAAATCACTCCATTTAAGGGTATGAGTGCTACACCTGCCCTAGGGTGGGTAGCCTGTATACAGTATAAGAGACACAAAGAGTCTTGTTTCTGCTTCCCTTGTTGCTTTTGCTGTCTTCTGCCACCATGAATGGTTGCCCTCTATCATGTGCCATTCTGCCTTGGAGCTAATTATGGACTGAAACCTCTATAGACTGTGAGCTAAATAAATCTCTCCTCCTTTAATTTTGGGTGTTGAGTATTTTGTCTCAGCAATGAGAGAAAACTAACTGAAACAGAATTTGGTATCAGAGAAGTGGGGTCATTGCTGTCACTACACCTAACTATGTGGTTCAGGAGCCTTTTGGAATGGCTTGTGGGAAGAGTTTGGAAAGGTGCAGAAGCTGAAAAAGTAGAGCTGGAACATCTGAGACTGTTCTATATGGAAGATTGTGGTCAGAGCTCAGAAGACCAGAAGGCTGATAGAAATCTTGCCAGTAAAGACCAGGTTCAGGAGGTTTCTGCTGGGAAAAAGGACTACATTGGCTGCTGGATTCCAGACAATGTGTGTTATGGCTTGACAGAAAATTTGTCTGTATTTTGTTCATGTTCAGAGATTTTGCCTGAGACTGAGATTAGGAGAGTTGACTAATTAATCTTGTAAAAGAAATTTCAAAACAGTCCAATGTTGAGGTGGTGGCATGGTTGCTATTGGGGGCTTTTAGCCAGATCTATGTTGAGAATCAAGAGAGCAAAGAGGCCAGCAGAATGATATAAACCATTGTGAGTTTCATCAGAAAGGAAGCTTGAATAAGGCTGTAGACTGCAAAGATAAAGCAGAGGCCATTTTGATTTCTGAGTAGGAACAGGAGAATTGAAAAGATGACCTGAGGGCATCACAAGAAGCCCACCCTTTGCAGTCTCAAAATTGCAAAACTGAAAGGCTTTGCTTTGAGAAGAGAGCCCTGCAGTATGAAGCTCCAGAATGGCATTGGCCTAGGGAAGTTGTTCCTCTGGATTTGGTTTGTAGGCACTCAACACCTATAACCAAGAGAGAAGAAAGCCTGGCTACTGCTCTAGCTGGTGGCAGATGTTGGTGTCATCCACATGGTGCTGGCTTTAAGTGCATGCAGAATGCAAGAGTTGTGGGGTCAGGAAGGCTTCCACACAGATTTCAAAAGAAGGCCTGAGAGGCCAAATAGTGTGCCCCTGAGAGGGCAGTGTATGAAGCTGTGAGTGTAAAGTCAAAGGTGCAGTGGAGACCCCAGAGGTCTGGAGAAGTCAGGAGGGTGGATTGTCTGAGGAAAACTGCAAGGAGGGAATAGAATGGGCCCAAGAGAGAAGCCATGGGAGCTACAACCACTGGAAGTGCTGTAGGAGCAGAGCCACCCAAGCTCTTTGGACTTCACATGTTGCCTTGGATACTGCACATGGAACTACAGGACTTAATGTTTGCCCTGCTAGAATTTGGACTTGCTTTGGTCCCATTCCTTTGTATCCTTCTACCTGTACCTTTTGGAATGATAACGTCTAACTTGTGCCATTGTATGTTGGAAGTGTTTAACTTTCTTTTCATTTGTATACAGACTCACAGCTTACTTTGACTTATATCTTAGAGGAGACTTTGCACTTGGACTTTTCATCAATGCTGAAAATGTTAAGACTTTGGCAACTCTTAGAGACAGACCCAATGTCTTTTACATAAAGAAATGTGCATGAGTCTTTGGGTAGGCCAGGGCAGAATGTTATGGTTTGTACCTAGATGTCCCCCCAAAGCCTCATGCAGTCATGGGGGCCAGGCTTTCCAGAGGTGACTGAATCTAGAGTGTGTGATGCTGAGATTAAGTGTGTGTGATTAGTGAATCATTCCATTGATTGTTTTGGCATAGTCCTGACTAGGATTAAGGGTTGAGCCCTAGGGTGGGTAGCCTGCATACAATGTAAGAGACACAAAGAGTCTTGTCTCCCCTTCCCTTGTTGCTTTTGCTATCTTCTGCCACCATGAATGGTTGCCCCTATACCATGTGCCACTCTGCCTTGGGGCCAGCCAATTATGACTGAAACCGCTACAAACTGTAAGCTAAATAAACCTTTCCCCCTTTGACTTTGGGTGTTGGGTATTTTGTCTCAGCAATGAGAGAAAAGGAACTAAGACAGTCACTGAGTGGGAAAGAGGAAAGAGACGTGCCTGGGAAATCTGCTACCGGTCTAATCCCTGCAAATTTTGTATCCTATGAAGATTTTATCTATTTGAAAAGGCAGTGAGGAACCACCCATGTTTTGTTAGATCTTTGTTTTACAAGTGTCTTACATAGGAGTAGCCAGAAATACTGCATCAAGTACTGTGTTCCCTCCTGCTACTAGCCTTTGTGACTGTCTTTAAGAAGAGATACCATGATTATCTAGCCCAGTGGACAAGAGGTACAAAGTACTTTATAGTCAGTTGGAAGAGTGTGGTTGAGGGACAAAATAAGGAGCTTAAATACAACTGCTGAGTTTGAGTCCAACATCAGCAGGGAGGAAATGAAATAGAATATCTTTGGAGTCAGACAGACTCAGCCCCCAATCCCAGCTAAGCTCCTACTCAGTTTTGCATTCATGGACAAGGCAGTTCGCAGAGGCTCATTTTCTTCCCTCCAAGGAAAAAAGTCATTAATGGGGTTCATGAGGGTGATGAGATTTTGTAGACCCAGGGCAGAGTGGCTTCAGGTACCAACTGCTGATTAGGATTATTTTCCTTAGGCTCAAAGCCATTCTCTGTATCACAGGAGGTTTTTGAAGATAGGGACTATTGTGCCCTTAATCTTTGGGGATGTTTACTCAACTTTTGGTTCTTTGTTTTTCAGCCCAGTCTAGAAAAAGAAGATGAAAAATCCTTTGTATGGTTGAAGACTACTAGAGGAAAGGAACAGTAGGAAGTCTAGACCCAAGGGAGCAGCACCAGACTGACCCTGCTGATAAGTGTTGGTGGGCTTATGGCAGTGGGATCCTGTTGCGTGGGGAGTTGGTGGAGATAAAAATTCTAAATGCCTGGAAACTGCTAAAAAGCTAAAATTACATCAGATCTCATACCAGAGCTTAGTGTAGGAGGAAGAACAATTGGTCCTAGCATTAGGACTTCTGAGGTTTATGTTCGGTTTGTTTTTTTTTTGGCCTGGGTTCATGTAGGGGTTAATGAGAAAGAGGAGCCCTAGATAAAATGCCCACCAGGATGCAGCACTGAGAAAAATAGTAGCATAGGAAACTGAGATCCAGGAAGTAGATTAAAATAATTATGGTGGGGAAGGGCTGCGTGTGCTACAAGTAAATTAGGCAGGGGTCTTCCATGGGATGGAAGGCCAGCCGTACCCATTGCAGAGTAGCCAACCTCCCTCCTCATCTCTATAACAGAAACTAGGCCAGCCCTCCACAAAAGGATTAACAGTCCAAACTGTGAAGAGACCCCACCAGATGCAATAAAGCGGCATTGTGCTTCTCCTGGACTCCTGCAGACCCTTCTTGGAGCTCTGAGACCACATTTGGCCTCCCTGGTTTAAGAGAAATCAAGAAACTGGACTGGGTCCAAAGGAGAACAACAAATGTGATTAAAGAGAGTGAGAATAGGACCCAAGAGGCACATTAAAGAAATTGGGGTTGATCTGCCTAAAACAGTAAAGATTAAGTGGGAACCGTATTCAAGTACAAGAGGAGAGACCCATGTCCAGTTATTTCCCAATTTCAACAGCACAGAATAAGAGGTAAATGGCCTAATCTGCCACCCAAGAGATTAAGTAAAGGAGTTTCATAACACATACATGTCTTGGGATGACCTTTTCTGTGGTTACTGTAAAGTAGATCCTGCCTCTTTAGCCAGAGGAAACCTGCTGGAGACCAGATATGGAATCCTCAGCTTGTCCCCTAAGTGCCTCCAAGCCTTCCCTGAGTCCACCAACCCTGCTTTCCTAGCCCCTGGGGATCTACTCAGTGTTTCTAGGAACAGAAACCTGGGCGGTAGAGGCATCTTGATCTTTCTACCTAAAACCTAAGATATTTTCCTTTTATGTATTTTAATATACAGCCACTAGCAAAAGCTTACAGGTTCTTTGGCTGTGGGCAAAACAAGTGGCTTGTAACTTTCAGAATGGCAGTTAAGATCAGACTGGTGTGTGACAGTCGAACTGTGTAGTAAGTGTGCTCAGAGAAATGTGTGTAATTTCGTGCCTGAGACAGCTTTTTGCTTCGGCTGCCATCATACTTAGGTTACTGTTCTTCACTGGAAACTCAGCTCTCACTCAACCCATCCATCTGGCCCTGTGGAACAGAGTTAAGACGTAGTGCCAAGCATGTGTGCCTACCTGCCTGATTGTCCTGCCTCCAGAACGCCACATAGGAGACAGACTTAGCCAGTTGAGTCACACACACTTATAATCCCAGCTACTCAAGATTCTGAGGCAGGTAGATCATAAGGGAGGTTGATTCAATGTCAGCTTGGGCAAGTTAACAAGACTGTGTCTCAAAATAAAATAAAAGGAGCTGGGGATGTGTTTCAGTAATAGAGTGCTTGCCTAGCATTTGCAAAGCCGTGCACTTGATATCCAATACTGGGGTGCGGAGGGGTAACAAATTATCCATATGTAGGATATAGGATAACTGTGTCATTTTGTTTTGTTTGTTTTTGTTTTTTTGTGCCAGGAATTGAACTTGGGACCTTGCACTTGCCAGACAGGTACTGTGCCACTGAGCTATATCCCCCAAGCAACTCTGTCATTTTCTGTCAAAGCAGGATACTTGTGAGAGGGAAAGGGTGTGCTACTGATAATTACTTCAGGACAAAATTGGTCCCCGTGGTCACCCTACGTATAGCTGAAACTCAAGCTCAAAAACAAGAGCAGTGCCCTTGGTATCAAAGTGATAGGAATGCTAGGCGAAAACAGAGACATAGAAAGTGTGCTTTAAGTGTTTATTAGTTAGAGCTGGATAACAAATTACACCCCATATTAGTGACTCAAAACAAGAAGTATCCACTACGGCACAGGGCTTTCTGGGTCAGGAATTTGAAAGTAGCCTAGCTAGATGGTTCCACCTCAGGGTCTGTCATGAGGTTTTAATCAGATATTGTCCAGAGCTACAGTGATCACTTCACCACAGCCAGAAGTTCCAGTTTTAAGACAGCTAACTTACAGGGCACTGGGCAGGAACAAACTCAGTTGTCCACTCAGTCCTTTCCTGTGGGGCTGCTGGAGGATCCTTACAACACGGTGGCTGTCTTCCCTCAGAGTGAGTGACTCTGGGGTCAAGGAGGAAACTGAATGTCCATCACAAATTGGGTTCAGAACTCATACACTGTTACTTCTGGAGTGTGTGATAGACACTAAGACCAGCCCATGCTAAAATGGAAGGGGATCAAAATCCATTTCTTCAATGAAGGAGTCTTCTGCATGTTTGATCATTTTTGTTGTGTCTGTTTTTGACCTACCCTGTTTGCCGTTCTCTGAGTACTGCCTCTGCCAGGCGAGAGAGGGAAAAGATGACATGTGCAGCCAGGAGAGCTACCCCAGCACTGGTATTCCTTTGGGTGCTGTTAGTCTCTTGCGGCACTTACATCCGGAGGGCTACTGAGTTTCACTTGCAAATACACAGGTAAGTGTGGTGGTTAGGGTTGAGTGTCTACTAATTGGCTTTGGGCTCCACCTGGGGGATTGGTGGAACACATTTCTGCATGCCTTTGGGTGAGTCATGGAGGAATGACCTTGGAAACTACACACTGTGCCTGGCCTTTTCCTCTTTAGCACTGTGTCCCTGCTCTACTATGTGACTGCATGAACTAAGTATCTTTGCTTCTTCACGCTCTTCCAGCATGTTAGAGCCAGCAAACCATGCACTGAGTTCCCTGAACTGTGAGTCAAACTAAACCTTTCCTCCTTTAGGCTGTGGGTGTTGAGTATTGTTTCCCCGCTCTGAGTGGATTGATATAGGGGGAAGGTAAAAGGTCAATTGGCAGATGACATAGGTAAATACACATGGAGGGTCTTTTCCTGTCCCTCTGACCCAGAGCATCTATGAATGTGCTGCCCCGACCCCACCATTCTTTTATGCCATTAAGATGGGCCATTAAGTCCTGATTCTGTGTGAAAATGGACTATAGAAGTTTGAATCTGCCCAAAAGAGATTTCACTGACAACAAATGTCTGAGGAGGTAAAGGCATGGATTCTTAAAGAGAGAAAATCTACAAAAAGAGAAAGGACTATGAGTTATTATAGGACAAGAGGAGCAGGCATTTCAGTCTCCCCAGGAGATGGAATTAAAAAAGATTTCCAAGAAATTTAATCATGGGGTGATTGTGTTCATTTACTTTTGCAGCGAGCCAGGGGAACTGTGCTGGGAGAGATAAAAGCTGGTCTGTGTGCTTGTGTCTCAAGTTCCATCGATAGGTCAAGCTGCAAGGAGGCCGGCCCTTCGCTTGCTGCTCACATCAGGACCGGCTGCCTGTAGAATCCTGGTGTAGGAAAATTTGTCTCCATTTTTCATCTGCTTGTACTCAAAGAGGATTGAGCTAAATGTGAGCTTGGGTAAGAAATAAGTGCCCTGTTCATTGTGAAGGCTGTTGGACAAAAATAGCACACAGGAAACGGTATTGCAAAGGTCAGTTCTTCTAGCAAGGAAGGGACAACAAGCCATCTATCTGAAATTTTAATGAGCAGATCCTGGCCTCTGACCCCACACCATTACCTAACAATCCAGTATTGAATGAGAAGTCAGCTTCCATTTCCTGTGAACGAGGAGGCAGAATTCCCATCCAAAGACAGACCATCTGCCGGACACAAGCTTTACTCTTTGCCTAGCTGGCTGTTGTTGACATGTATGACATCTTTATGGACAGAGTCAGTCCAGGATCCTTCCTTTGCAGAGATGGTGAATTAAAGGGTTTAGAAACCAGAGTCTGTGGTTAGGATTTTCTTTTCTTCTTTTTTTTTTTTCTCTCTCTGCAATGGCTGTTTTGTTTCATTTAGTCAAAATGGACAGTGTTGGGAGCATGGCATTTTTTGCGTTTTGCAGAAAACTTTGCAACTTCTATGTTTAAAAAAAAAATCAAAATTCATCGTAAAGAAAGATAGCTAAATATCAAGGAGGAAAAAGAAATTGATAATTTAAGAGAAAAAGTATGTAAGGCTCCCAGCCTAGTGCATAACACATAGTAGGTCTATTATGAATAAACCATTTACCTAGTCACAGCAATTCAAGTGGTCAGAAATTGTACTCAGCTGAAAGAAACTGTTGATCTTCGGGGAAGCCATTGTTTATTTCTTGCTCAGTGTCTCTGAAGTTTTATGGAGCACCAGAATCACCTGAGTATAACACTTGCTAAACCCTTCCTTGCCAGATCTTCCTGATCAGAACACTATCACACATGCCAGAGATTTGAATCCGTAGCAAACTTCCAAGAGAGCAGGTGGGTGGGAAGGCCTTGTACTAGTTCCTCTGGTGCTCATCACCTGCCTGGAGGTTTATGTTTTACTTCTACTTAGCAGGTACAAGAGATGGATGGCAGGGGGAGTGAGGACGTAAAAAGAATGAAGGTGTGCATGTACCACCTCCCTGTGATGAACGTAATCCTTATGTACTACAAACATGTACTAGGAAAAATAATTTAAAAGAAGGACCCAGGCTGTGCAGGGAACAGATCAGAGTTTAGATCTCCTCCTCTGGTCTGTGGTCCTTGCAAATTCTGAGACCTGCATATCCTGCCACTTCCTCGTCTGTATCCTCTATACTTTAATGGGAAATAAAGCAGGTAACACACTTTGGCACATTTAGATCACACATAGTAGGTAAAAAGTAATGTAGTAGTTAACAACCTTATTATTAAATAGGTTAAGTAAACAACTCACACTGAACAATAATAGTGATTTATTGGTTTTTCCTCCAAGACAGAAAAGACTTCTTTTTAGTTTACTTCTCAATGCCCTCACATAGCATTGCTAATTCAGAATGAGCGATGAATGACTGAGTGAATAAGCACAAGAAGGACATGCAGAAGTGGTCAGTGGTAGGGCTGGATCTTAGTGGAGGTCTGACCGCAGGCCTTATTTTCAGACTGAGTACTGAGATGGGCTGCCTCTGGGAAGGGACTGATGAACAGTACCTCTGACATGTTGTAGCTGCTGCTCTCTGCTTTTCACAAGTCCTGCCCCTCATTAGGAAGGTTGACCTGGTTTTGGGGAACACTTGCAAACGCTTTGAGGAAAACTACTCTCCAGTAGGAAAAGATGGTTAAAAAAAGACAGAGCTTCCCCAAATGCTGGCTACTAAGTCTTAAGAATGGAGCCTGACAGAAATCTCTGGGAGGTCTGACAGAAATTCTCAGAGTGGAATTTCTGTGGGTGGTTGTGGGCCCTGGCTGCATTAGAATCACCTGGGGCTTTGAAACCTGTCCAGGTTCCGCCTATCATAGAACTCTCTAAGTTCACTGGTCTGGGCCTCTGGCACTGTCTTTAACCCTTTCTATTCTATTCCACTTCCGGGTGGCCTCTTGCTGCTAGCAGCTCAAGTTGTCCCGGTGAAGGCAGCAAGACTTGTGACAAAAATTGACACTAAGGCTCAGGAGAAGGCAGAAGAGGTGGAGAAGGTTAGAGGGCAAAGCCGTCTGTTTCTGTTTCTGTTCCTGGACTGGTGTTTTTCCAAAAGTTGGTACTGGGGCTGGCCCTGCCACCCAGAGGCCTCATTCAGAAGACATAAGAGGGGGCCTGGGAATCTGTACTTCTAACAAGCCAACCCAGATACTTCTTAGGATTAGGAACGTTTGGGAAACCTTACACCCTTTTCTGGGTCCAGGCCATAGAGAAGAAAAGTGAACCAGTCCACCAACATAAAACCTAAAGCAATACATCAAAGCCGTCGTGCCCAGGTGCCTCATGCCTGCGAGTTCAAGCTCACTCCTTAGGCGCAGGATGCCCGCTGGGACTTCGGGCCGGGCCCAGGGAGCCTGCAGCAGCCCAGGACCGCCTTTCAGAGTTGCTACTCGCGTCCCGCCGCCGGCAGCGAGCAGCCGAGTCATCATTTCCAGCCTCAGCCTGGAAAGCTGGACCGTGCGGCCGCGTGTGCTCTTGGCAGCCTGGCGCCCGGGGCCCAGCGGCCACATCATCCTGGGGCGGGGAGGTGTGCGCTCCGGACGCTCAGCCGCCAGCAAGCCACGTCTGTGCGGCCGGCGCGCGCGGCCCGGGAAGCGCCCCACACCGAGCTGCCCCCGGGTGGGCGAGCGGCGGCGCTGGGCTGGACCCGGGCGGGCCGGAACCCGCAGCGGTCTCTAGGACCCGCGGGACGCCTCGGGCGGGCGGGGGTACGGGAGAGGATAATTTGTTCCGTGGTCATGAAAACGGCAACTGTTGGCCGTGGATCCATTTCACAGGCCTGCCTGCTCTCACTAACGACCTCTCTCGTCCCCGGGCCAACTCGGACAGTTTGCTCCTTTATTGCAACGGTCAAGGCTGGCTCGTGCCAGCACAGCGCGCGCGCGCACACTCACACCCCCGGGGGTGGCTGGGTGGGGGACTTTTCTTAGAAAAATGAAAGGCTAGACTTGCTCCTCAGCAGCGGGGCGCTGCGCGAGGGGCTCGGAGCCGACTCGCAGCAGCAGGAAATCCCTCCGGTCGCCGCGACGCCCAGCCCCGGCTCGGCGCCCGCGTGGGATGGTGCAGCGCTCGCCGCCGGCCCCGAGAGCTGCTGCAGCGAAGGCCGG
>NW_004955477.1:4205421-4263290 GCF_000276665.1 Chinchilla lanigera | reverse complement strand
GGGCGCCTCGCGCTGCGCTGGGCTGCGAGTGCCAGGGCTGCCCCGGGAGGCGGCGCACAGGGCGCGTCGCGGAGCCTCCAGGCTCGAGCTCCCTGAGCCGCGAGAAGGATCCCCGTCCAGGTGCCACTTCCCGGGGGCAGGGGACCACTTGGCTCGGGGCCCTGAGGCAGTCAGCGCCTGGCTCGGATGGCACAGCCTCGGGGATGCTCCCTCGCCCCTGCCTCCTTGGGTTAGCTCTGCTAAAGGTCCCACAGTGTCTTTGACAGTTTCACGTGTCGCCCGGAATGGTGCGTGTGGGTCCTCTTACTGACCCTGCACCGTAGTGAATCCCCATCACAGCCTCGGGGCCAACCCTCCACTGGGGTCTCTTTCCACCCTCTGCGTCCGGCTCTGATGCGCTTGGGGGACGCGCAGTAGCCGCGCATGTGAGCCAGTTCTCCCCGCAGGTGTGCTTGCTGCGCGCGGCGCGGTCTCGCTCTCCCTCGCTTTTTTAAAAACTCTGTTACCTAGTTCGCCATCACCCACTTTTCGGGCCACTCTGTAATCGTCAGTAACTTCCGAACTTGAGTAGAATTCTCTGCCGCTAGACACGGAGATTCTTGGAGGTAAATAATCAGTCATATCAACTTCGTGTAAAGCAAGAACTCATTTCGGAGTGAAACTAAAGTGCCTATATTATACTTGTTTTACCGACTTGGAGTTTCCCGAGCTGAATCCTCTTAAAAGAGGGCACCTGTGGGTTCTGTTTGCATGATAAAGACTCACCCAGCAGGTGCCTTTTTAAAAATTCAGCTTTTCCCCGGTTGTCGCCTCTGCCGCGTCCTTTCTGCCACTAGGGGCACTGTCGGCCCAGCAATGAAAGATTGACCTTGGCCTCAAACTAAATTTCTCTGATTCTATAGGACAAACATTTATTTTTTAACAACTAGCCTCAATGTCAAACCCTTACCATTTTATGGTGCTTTTTATTTTGCAGTTACCATTGATGCTTCCTCACCCCCATCATGCCTACTGTAATATGCCTACATCCCAGTGCTTGTAAAAATCCACGCGGTAATAAAGAATCTGGGAATTAATAGTTAATAGATGGGGGCTGGGGATTTGGCTCAGCAGCACAGCGCCTGCCTGGCAAGCGCAAGGTCATGAGTTCGATTCCTGATACCGGAAGAAAACCAAAAACCAAAAACAAACCAAAAAAAAATAGTTAATAGGTGGATTGCACAAATCGAGGAAGAATTAGTGAGAAAACCGGGAAAGCATATTTAGCTCTATGACCTAAAAATGAAAATAATAATAAAAAGTGCTTTTAAAGGCTCTTGTACAAATTCATCCTTTTTAAATGTTTGTTGCAAATGAACTGTAAAAAATTGAAGTTTCAAAGTGTGCAGGAGGTCTTTAACTTGGCACATACTTCATACATACAAACAGAAGCCTTTTAAGCTAGGAAAAATCAAAATAATCATGGGAAACTATTTCACGGGGGTTTTATTTTATGGCCACAGCTTTGGTAGACAGAGTTTTTCCTTAGGATAGATATGAGTCCAGATAGAAAACTAGTTAGGCTTAAACACTTTGAATGGCTTATTATATTGTGACATTCCACAGTGCATTGCTTGTTTACCCTTGGATTCTCAGTATCAAATCTTAGGTTGTGTCCCAAATCACGCCACTGAGGTTGATTAGAAATCCAAGCATATAGCAAAACATTTCTTTATGTTGTCAAGAGAAAAAGAGGAATTGCTGCTTGATGAGGGATTTGTTTCCAGCCTAGTTTGTTACCTAGGGTCTGCACAATTACCCACGTGGAACCTTCTGTGGCAACTCAGTCCTAACGTGTCCAAAACAGAACTGGGGATCCCAAACTTTCCACTCCCAAATCATTTCTTCCCCAGCTGAGGAGGCACAGCCTCTGTCTTCTCCAGATGCCTCATGTAACACTTGGGAAGTCAGCCTTGAATCTCCCCTTTCACTTCATAAACCACCAGCCTTCAGGCTATATTTTATCTAACAATATCCTCCCATCTCAAAGTGCACTTTCCCCAATCCAGACTGCTTTTATAAAATCCTGAATGCAAAAAACTCATTTGTACTAGAGTGGCCTCCCAGCTAGTCTACTGGCCTTCCCCCTCATCTCTGTGTTCCCCTCAGCATTATAGCCAAAGTCATTATTTTCAGTCATGAATTAGATCACGCAAATTTTCATTTAAAACTCTCCCAAGGCTTTGTATTGCCCGTAGGGAAGAAAATTAAACCCTATTTAACTTACTGTTTTCCTCTCTAACCTTACAACTTTCTACCTTGTTTACTAGAGACACTAACTTCTAACTTCCCAGTAGAGTATTGCCATAATTTTAAAAAAAGTTCCGTTTGCATCATAAAGACTTTGCAGTGGTTTTGCGCAGTTGAGCCATGCAGTGTTCTATGATTCTATTTTGTAACTTTTAATTTCTCTGAAATTAATAGCTGCCTTTATTTTGACTGTTCACTTTGATTTTGTGTATTGAACTGTGATATAATAAGGAGCTATTATACACTGAACTATTATATAGTAAGGACTGTATATTTGGCCTCTGCCTAGCATATAGCTCCTAAAGTCCTTGAAATCTTTAGACTGATGGGTGACTTGTGTATTAATGAAATCTCGTAGTTTCAGGATGGTAGCTGGCCATCAGAACAACCAATGCATGAGTAGAGAGTTGAAGCTGCTGGCCCTACCACCTCAACCTCAGGGGAGGGAAGAAGAGCTAAAGGTTAAATTGATCATAAATGGCTGGTGATGTAATCATATCTATGCAATGTAGCCCCCATAAAAATTCAAAATGTTGGAGTTTGGGAGTTTTTAGATTGCTGAACATGTAAAAGGTGATGAGGGGTGGCACACCGGGAGCTGGCATGGAAGCTTCACACCCCTCTGGTATTCTTTGCTCTATGCACCTCTTCCATTTGGATGCTCATCTGCATCTCATTATTCTCTTTATTAGTATAATAAATCAGCAAACACAAATGTTTCTCTGACTTTTGTGAACTGTTCTAACAAATTAATTTGATCTGAGGAAGGAATCACGGAATCCCTGATTCATAACCAATTGGTCAAAAGTGTTACCTAAGCAGGTAACAGCAACCATTTGTGATGGCAAGTGGTTTCTGCTGAGGAAAGCTGTAGGTGGTGAAGGAAGCCATAATGGCCACAACTGGTAATGCAGTAAAGAAGGGGTTACCCAAGCCCTTTGAAACCCACAGCTCACCACAGCCAGTCCCAGAGGTTGGACAGGGAGCTCTAGGACTTAATTTTTGCCTTGCTGGATTTCTGTCTTGCTTTGGCCCAATTTTTGTTTATTCCCCATATTCCTTCCTCCTGGAATGGGAATGTTTACCTTGTGCCATTGTACCTTGGGATTATGTAACTCATTTTTGATTTGTATAGAGGTTCATAGTTAAGAGTTTGCCTTGGGTCTCTGAAGAGACTTTGACTTGGACTTTTGAAAAATACTGGCACTGTTGAGACTTCAGGGAACAGAATTTTTTTCCTTCTACAATAAGCAATAATGATGTAAGCAGTATAGTAGCCAGTTTTACTGGTATAGCAGGTCAGTGATGTCATCAGAGACACAATGCTTTCTTTTGTTGGGCACATCTAGATATTGACTTTTGCATTTAATCTTAGTACCTTATAACCTCATGATGGCTACTGCACTTTTTGGTATCATATCTGCATTCCTGGTAGTATTAGGGCAGTAAAAGTAAAAGGCAGAACCAGCCAATTCCATTTTTATTAGGAAAATAATACTTTCATTAGCCTTTTAATGACTTTCTCATAGATCTCATTGAGATAGACTTTGACACAGGGCCACTGTTACCTGCACAGGATAACAAGTAAATATTCGTAACTACACACATGGGCGGTTCAAAGAAAACAGATTTCTCTAAGAAAGATGGTTGAACTGTGTATTTGCCGTACACTCCACCTTTGATTGCTAGTTTGTTTAGTGTTATGGTTTGTGTCTAGATGTCTCCCCTAGATCTCATGTGATCATAGGGCTTTTCCAGAGGTGGCTGAATCTAGAGTGTATGATGTTAGGATTAATGGTGTGTGATTAGTAAATCACTTCACTGATTGGTTTGGCATAGTCTTGTCTAGGATTAAGGGTATAAGTGCTACACCCACCCTAGGGTAGGTAACCTGCATGAAGTACAAGGGACAGAAAGGTTCTTGTGTGCCCCCTTCTGCCTTGTTGCTTTGGTGTTCTACCTGCCATGAACTGTAATCTGCAAGCCACCCTGCCTTACAGTCGGCTGATTATGGACTGAAACCTCTACAAACTGTGAGCTAAATAAATCTTTTCCTCTTTAACTTTGGGTGTCAGGTGTTTTCTCTCAGCAATGAAGAAAGTAACTAAGACATTTAGGTATAAAATTCCAAGTTGAAAATTGTTTTTCCTCAGTATTTTATAAGTTTTTTTTTTTGTCTCTATGCTTGAGAAAATAAGGGCACTCTGACTGTCAATTGTTTAAACATAATCCTTTTTCTCTCTGGTGGCTATTATATTCTCTTTGTTGCTGATGTATTTATATTTCATGATGATGTGCTCTACCAAAGTTCTTATTAGTAATTGCGTTGGGAACTCAGTGAGCCCTGTCAGCTTGAGAATTCATGCTGTAAAGTTCTAGTATACTTTCTTGTGTTGTGTCTTCAACCATTTCTTCCTTCTTCTGAAAACATACTTTAATTTCCTTTTATTTTTCATCTCTTTCCATTTCTGTTCTATTTTCTGAGATAGTTATTCTACTTCCCAACCATTCATTCCAATTTTAAGCTTTTATTACCATATATTTAATTTCCAAGAGAGGTCCATTGTTCTAGGAGTGTTCTTTTTTAGTATAATGTCTTATTCTTTTTTGTAATGAATACAGCTTTCTATTAACCCTCTGAGTGCATTAATACATGTTGATCATTGTTCACTTGTGATTGCTGTTGTCTTTGATATTCTTTTTTCCCCGTTTGCTATAATCTCTGACTTTCTTCAGATGTCCAGTTTTTGGCTTTCTGTTGGCATTTGACAATGGGACATTAATGGGCTGAATGGGAGTTCCATGTGCTTCCATGGGTGGATTTATTGACTGATGGGCCTTTGTTGTGTTGGGAGACCTCCATATATCATTGATCTGTGTTTTCTCTTAGTCTGGTCAATTTCTCAAAAAAAAAAAAATCCTTCAGCCTCCTGCTATAGAGATTTGAGCCTTCCTGTGGGACCTGTGAGATAAGTGGGAGGACAGAGTTAAACAGGATGTCATATAACCATGCAATTTTATTTTTCTAAACTTAATCCTTCCTTGTTTTTAGTTTGGCATCTTGCTAGCCTCCCTCTCTTTGTCAGAGCATCCTTGAGCTCAAAACTTCTCTGCTGCAGTGTCCATCCCAGGAAGCCCACTGTCCGTGTAGTGGGAGAGACAAGCACCTGCCAAACAGGCTTTGCAAGGGACCTCAGCTCCAGTTTATCTTTAGCAAGTCTTTCAGCCCTTCCTATACTGGCTCTGAGAGATGCGCAGGGCCCCCATTCCTGGGCCTTTTGAGGGTTTTTCTCATATTCACCACTGATGACTTTTCTCCACTCCGTGAGTGGACTCCAGCTCTCTTTTCTGCTGAACCTGTAACCACTCATCCCTCCTCTTTCCATCTTCCAGGCATTGCTGCTTTTTCTTACCTGTTGGTATCTTCTTTCTGATGTTTGTTCTTTATTTTTTTTGTAAGCATTTCTTTATTATAAGGTTGCAGGAAGGAACATGGATAAGCACCTGGAAATTTTCCACGTACATTTAGAAGCCAGGCCATGCTTTTATTACCACACTCAACATACAGAAACATTTTCTTCCTGTCACTTGTCACTGGGCTCTTCCTTCCAGTGGAAACAAAAATTAAATCCATTTTTAAATGTTTTAAAACTTTCTTTTCAAAATCTATAAAAACTCAAAGTCAACATACACCTAATTAGATACATGTTGCAGCTGTGGAAACCGCAAAAAAGTTTTTTTTAAAGAAATGAAGCTACATCATTTAAAGATGCTAATCACATTTCTTCCTGATGTAGATGCTGCTGTAATGAAATCATTATAGTCGCAAAAAATTTTGTATCAAAGTTTGTTCCAGGAATGTTTTTTTCAGCTAAGTCATTCTTGCAGTATCCTGATTTCTAAAGATAGGTGTGAGAAGCACTTTGAGACATTTCTTCTAGACCGCGTAACTAGTCCTGGGGGTACTTGGGCAGCATGCCCACTGGGAGCAGAATTAAACACTCTGGATATGTGTATGTCCTGTAATTATCAGCTCTCTGGGATGGAGAAGTAAAATTTAAATACTCTGGACGGAATGTTTTAAAGATAATTTCTGGGCATATTTAGTAGCTGTTTATGTATGTTTGCTTAGTATTTTATCAAGCCTGAAGTTTTTATTATCAGTACACAGTTATATAAGAAAGGATTTCCTGAGTGCCTTGATGCCAAGTGCTGTGCCAAGGTCTCTGCATGCACTGCCTCATGCAGCAGTGAAAGAATCTTGTAATTTGTCTTATCTCTACCCTTATACTTTAGAAGGGGAAATTATGGCTTCAGATGGTTATCTGCAATGTAGCAGATACAAGGCAACCTCTACTATTCCATGATGGAAATCAGGTCTTAATCTAGCCATGGTAAACATTTTTGTAATCTATGTACTCTATCTTTGGCATAATTGTAATGCCTAAGGCAATGAGGTTGTGAATCAGTTTCATTTTAAACAGAATAATATTGCATCTCAAGTAAACTTTGTTTTCCAATTGAAATATTCCTTTGAATATTATGGTTTCCGACAGGCTTCCATTTCAATCTTCTTACTTTCTCCATGTCATTTGTCCTCCAGTTTCTTTGTGCTTTATTTAATTTGCCATATCCCTCACCTTCATTTGGTAGATGAGGTAGAGAAGCTGAGCAGTTCAGCTGCATATTGCTATTTTCTGATTTTATAAGCTTTCCATAAAAGCTATCATACAGGGCTATCTTAAGATCTCAGCTTGGGAGCCTGCATTAGCATTTAGATCCTTAAAAACCTGGCCAGCCTTATCAGGTAACAAATACCCAGGTAATTCATCAGCCTCAAGCGGGCAACTCTGGACCCTTGTTAGTTTCCTGCTTCAGGCAGCTTTGACTACTTCCCCAAGCAGTTTAGGCCACCAATTCTCAGAATGCGGATGTCCCTGAAGGTGCCTTTCCCCAGCAGGGCAGGGTGAGCTCTCGCCTGAAATTTAACCGCGAGGTTTTTTGTGTTGTGTTTTGCTGTGTTTATAATTAAAGTAGAATAGGATTTAAGCATTTCTCTTAGGGTTATGCTCATTGGAATCTGAATGTGCTCTGAGAAGCTGATAGCTCTTGTTTGTTTTGGTTTGGTTTTAATCCTGAATGTTTGGGTAGTGGTCTTGGGAGCCTGCATTAGGCTTTAGATCCTGCTTTATAGTCTTAAAGTACAGCTGCTCCCTGGTTTATAGAATAGGTGCATTCCTGAAATGAGGCATACCAAGTACATTTTTTACGCTAAAATAATTTTTCGGTCTAATTTGAAATGCGATCATGAAAAAGATGATTGAAAAAGAACTTTGGCCTTATCGTTCATTCTTTCTTTTTTTTTTTTTTTTTTCCAGTACCAGGAATCAAACTCACGACCTTGCGCTTGCCAGGCAGGCACTGTGCCGCTGGGCTAAATCCCCAGCCCTCGTTTATTCTTTCATAAAATGTGAGCATTTACAAGTTGAAAAAAGGATACAGAAGAAGTTACATATTCTTGCCAGCTAGATTTTATTAGACATGCTTCTGATTTTTAAAAGTTAAAGCTGTACAATATTGAAGATATTTCTGTACCTAGCCCTTCCCCCCCAACTCCTCCTAATCTCAGACCCTCTCCTGCAAAGGGTGCATTGCTCGAAAGTTTTAGGTTTATGTATCTCTATACATCCTTTTTTTTTTTTTTTTTTTGGTTTTTCTCCGGTACCAGGAACCAAACTCACGACCTTGCGCTTGCCAGGCAGGCGCTTTGCTGCTGAGCTAAATCCCCAGTCCCTCTCTATACATCCTTAATCAATACCTGATACTCTTTGTATTGACATACTAGGTCAGTAGTAACCTGTTTTGACAACATTCTACAACTTGTTTTTTCAAAAATTAATATATATTTTGAGACATGTTGATATGTGTGCTTGGTTCTTTCCTTTTAATTGAATAAACCATAAATTATGCACTTGATAAATATCTATTTTCTCCAACTTTTTGATATTGTAATGGGAGACTCTTATTCCTACTTCTGTATATACATTTGTGAACTCTAGCAATCTGTCATAAATTACTGAGTTGTAGAGTATTCCTACATTATACTTTAATACAGTCTGTTACATTGTTCTTCCAATTGGTGGCATGAATTAATATATCTGTTGGAGGTTTCTGGTCACCTAAATTGTGGCAGTAAATGTTGACTAACTGGATGTGAAATATTTTATTGTTTTATTTGTCATTTTCCTGATTGCTAGAGACTATTTTATAAGCTTATATAAAGTTTGTGCTTTGACTTTGAATTATTTTTATTTTCTATTTATTGTACAAGGTCACCATCTTCTTTTGCCACATTTCTAACTGTTGTCCTATTAATATTTATTGAATCCTGGCCCTCTTCTGATTAATGCTGGTACAGACAGATATGCTTCTGGATTCTTTGTTCTATTGGACTATTTGTTATCTCAGTTCTAACATCATGCTCTTTTCAGTATCTCGTACTTTAAGTTTTAAGTATTCAGAAACTAGAGATTATAAATACCTCTGGCTTCCTCCTAGACAAACCACAGGCTAAGTGCATGTGATTGCATCTCTTCACTCCTCCCTTTTATTATTATTGTTATTGTCTGGTATTTTATTTCTACCACTTTGAAACACATCACTCACCAAGCACTGCAGTATGGTAGTAGGGATCTCTGCGCTGTTTTTAGCATTCCAGACTTATTCTGGTTGATCTGAGATAACAGATTCCTGCTTCTTGCCAACTCTGCTTCTGGATTCGGTTTGCTTCTTATCAAAGAATTCCTCCATTAAAGGTCCCTGAGATCAAATTCTCTGTATTTGTGGCCTAGAAAATATTTGTTTTGTCTTTTTCATGAGAATTAGTTTAATAGTGTATAAAGGGTAGGTTGGCAGTTATTTTTCTCAACCACATGACACCTGTTGTTCCTGGCCTCTCCTGTGATTAAGAAATCTTTGGTGTACTGACTGTTCCTTTGCAATAAAACTATCTTTTTCTCTAGTTTTTTTTTTGAAAGCAGTTCTCTCTGTCTTTGTCTTTGTATCTGTCCCTCTGTGTGTGAGCACTTCTGTAGTTTTATTGTCATATGTTTTAATAAAGATTTACTTTTAGTATATTGGGCCTTGCTGTCTTCTTGAATCTGATCAATTCTTTTTGTTTTGTTTTTTTGTTGTTGTTTGTTTTTCTTCCGATACCAGGAATTGAACTCACTACCTTGAGCTTGCCAGGCAGGCGCTTTGCCGCTGAGCTAAATCCCTAGCCCTGAATCTGATCAATTCTTGATCAGATCAATGACATACAATTCTTAGCCATTATTGTTTCAATTATTACCTTGATCTTCTCTGTCACCCACTTTGGAACTTTTATTATTCATTATTGGATTTTGTCATTCATTCAGCCTGTTTTACCTTCTTTTGTTTTCTCTTTATCATTCTTCTCTTTATATTCTGCGTGATGTCACCAAGTTGAAATTCCATTTCCCGATTCTCTCCTGAGCTGTGTCTAAATTGCTGCTTAAGCCATCTATTAACTCACTTTATACTACCCAACATCTTTCACTTTTCATTTATTTTGCTCTTTTTCAAACATGCTAGGTGTTTTTTAAATGCAATACACTTTTTAAAAAGCAGTTCTCTCTGTCTTTGTAATACCTTTTAGTTGGGCTTTGTATTCTTTCATGTCTACAAGGACTTTGGATGTACATGTCACTATCCCTTCAGATGGTTCCATTCTCTCAAGTGCTTCATTTCTGACTGTTATCATCTCTCTTCCAGTGGCTCATAATTTTGAACTGCTGCGGTAACTCATTTTCAGCCCCCAACCCATACACACTGCTGCCACTGTGGGAGCCCTACGGACTTTGGATGATGGTACAAATCCAGACACTTTCTGTGGTGTAGTTTGTTTACTTATGACAGCTACCTCATGGACTTCACTTCTTTAAGCTCAATTTCTGTGTAAAGTTCTCATCTTGGAGTTTTAAACTTACATGATTGTTATAATTTTGGTATCTACACCCATGCGGCACAGGTTTAAAGTTTGATTTCTCTTGAGAGACTCCCAGCTCTTGCCGGATCTCTGAGGAGACATAAACCTCTTTCCTTGTGCGTTTTATAGAGCCTTTTTTTTTTTTTTTTGCTGACACTGATAATGTAGAAGAGTAGTCCTACAAGGCTCTGGTTCATTCAGGTGCTCCGTTTTATGTGTTTAAGGTCACATTTCCTGTCACTAAACCTACAGCTCCAGGAGCATTGCATTTCCTGTCACTAAACCTACAGCTCCAGGAGCATTGACTGATATCAGCTGGGCCTCTTGGCTTTCCATGGCATTAAGAGTGTCTGAAAATTTTGTCTGGGAATTCCTGTAATTCCCTGTAACTTCTTTTTCTTTCTTTCTAGTTCATTCAGGTAGATCTTCTACAAATGTTATCATGTTTTATTTAATGTGTTATATGTCTGTAGAAAGTTGTTGTTTTTTTTTAATGTAGTCCACCATACTTGCAGAATTGGAAGTCTCAGTATGGATGCTTTGGTTCATTCAGTCCACATGTTTATTTGCTGCCTATTATAATTCTGGATTTGTGCTAGGAAGTAGGGATACAATGGTGTGAGCCCAAACCTTAATCTTGTGTTGTGTTGAATGGCACATCCCAAAGATGTGTGAACATTGAGTTGAACCTATATGGCAGCCTGATTCTCAGCTCCCAGTACCCTGAACAGTTACTCCCATCAGAAGAGCCAGTCAGCTGCTTTACTCCTGGCAGCTTATCTTTGCCTTGGCAACTGTGGGGGTGAGATGTGCTAATGATGGGGCCAAGCTGATCTTTGAGGGTGAGACCATCAGCTGTTCCCATCTCCCTCTGGCCAAGACAAAATGAGAACAGCTGGGAAATAGGGCAGACACATACTCCCAGAAGCTACCTCTGAGTCAGCAAAGGTGTCAATGGAATTCCACTTGTATGTGCCTTCCGGGAGTACACACTACATTCATTCCATGCTTAACAATTCTAATAGCACATTGTATAATGGAGTGAGTGGATATGGAAATACTCATCTCAGTATCTGTGTAGCTTTTGGAATGAATATCATGATTCCATATAGATGGGTTTCTCTAGTGATTTGTATAGGAAAACCAGATGCCTGGTTGTCATCAAAATTTTGTTGTGTTGGATTTAATCTACTCAATTTATTAAATTTTAAGCATAGTGTTTTAGTAGGGAAAAATCTGTTATCCTTGGAGCATCATCCACTAGCTTGCTGTGCATAGTCCTCCTGAAAATCCCTCTCCTGGTTTGCTGCCCCATATTGTAGTTTGCATGCTCTATTTCTTGACTCGACTCACCTCTAGAAAGAACTTTTCATTGTTCTTTCTCCTCTGTACAAGTGAGGTCTAAGCGATTGGTTACAGAGACTTAGTCAGAAAACAATTTCATTGGAAACAGGACAGAAAGTGTTGAAAAGTGAAACCATGACAACTGTCTTCAAGCACACAAGATGTCTGATAAGAGGGACCTGCTTCTGCTTTGCACACCAGTGACATAATGAGAGTTCTTTAACCTGTCTCCCCTGACATCACTTCTGAGTGGATTTAGTAGGTCCCAGTTCTGTGTGTTTTCTAACTGCTATTATGAAACTGAGAGGTGGCTTAGAACAAAAGGTGGCTCTGAGTTCTGGCTCGGCCCCTTTATAGCTCTGTGACTCTTGAGGAACCCACTGAATCTTTGTGAACTCAGTTTCTTTGTCTGTCAATGAACAGGAGTGAATCAGTCTACCTGTTGGGTTGTGGAGAGCACTGAATGAGGAAAATGTTTGGGAAAGGTTTTATAATTTATCATTTCCTCTTTTGATCATGCAGGGGGACACAGAGCACCTTAGCTAGTTCAGCAACTTAAGTTGGCCCTTGTACATGGAAGATTCAAGTAATCAGTATCCATGAGCCACCATACTGTTGGTAGGTGGTTACCTGAATTAGTCCCAAAAGACAACAGAAGAGGTGGCGGAGGTTTGAGAGAGCCAGATGATAGTCTCTGTTTTTTTCTCCCACATTAAATCTCATGCTCTGACACTGTTTTGATGAATCTAGTTTAGGGCTGTCTCTTTGTTAACCAGGATATTTGAGAACATCTTAATGATGTCAACTCTGCCAAATCTCATTTGCTGATAGAAAATAAAATCATTGTTAGTTTACTCCTTCCCCACTGTGTGGAATATATTTGAGCTTTGCAGAGGTCTGCAAAGACAGACCATGATGGTGGCAAAGACCCAGGCAACAGGCATGGATTTTCCCAGCCTCTAACTACTATGGGCCTCCTCTGAAGGGGGTTGGGGAAAAGGACTCTGATTAGAATTACAAGGCAAGTAAACTACAAAATGCTTATCAGGGCTCTGGGTGTATTTATAAGAATTGCTATTGAAATAGGAATCTTTCACAAGTATGTGGATGAAACATACACTAAGCACTTCTGAGTTAATCACCAGTTAGAGTTTATATGGTTTCAATAGGCTAGCCAGTTAGAAGCTCTACAACCTTGTGATTCCATGCAATACAAATTAAGAACATTCTGGAACCTGACAGAAATGTTCCCCTTTAAGACAAAAAGTTGGTGTTATTTTCCCAATTTACAGAGCAAAAAAGTAAATGGGAGGATCCCCACCATGACCATCACCACTGCTAGGATGGTTTGTCTTTTGAACCTGTCTTACACTGCTATTTCTAGCTACCGTTTCCCCTAGAGTTGTAAAGAAGCAAATAAATTTTCAAAAATGCCCACTCAGTCTTAGTGAAGCAATACCCAACGCCTCCTAGCTAAAATTTTACTTGTACGTGTGAAGAACAGCCATGTTTTATGGAGGTAATCATTCTTGCTTTGGAAATAGCATTAAAGAATATAAGAAAGGGGTTTAGACCCTGTTCTGAAAGTGTTACTTGCATCTTCAGTCCATCTTTCATAGGTCTCTGGAATCAGGCACCACTGCAGTCACATTCTCTACTAAATAAAAAAGCCATGGTTAGGAAGTTTAAATTCCTCTAGGTCATACATCTAGCAGGAAGCACAGCTGGGATTGTACATGCGAATTCCAGTACAGATAAGGAAAATAGAAATAGGAGTTAGGCTAACAACAGCAATAATGATGCCACTGGCAATTAGCCTGACATTCAGCAGGCACCAGGCAAACCCTTTACTGGGATTATCTTGTTAAATATCATTATAGTCTCTGGGGATATGTTCAGTTATGATTTCCACTGTACAGATGAGGAAACTGTGGCATAAAGAACTTGTGATTTGCCTAGACCCTGCTTAGAAGAGTCAGGGCTAACCTAGGTGGTTGATTTCAGAACCCACCTGATACACTTTTGGGCTACCATGGGAGAAACCATGGCTTCCAGACTCTCATTGCTTCATCAGTGTCTTAACTTGTTGTCTTGGTTACTTTTCTCTCATTGCTGAGACAAAATACCCAACGCCCAAAATTAAGGAAGGAAAGGTTTATTTAGCTTACAGTTTGTGGAGGTTTCAGTCCATACTTGGCTGGCTCCGAGGCAGAAGGTAGTAAAGCAACAAGAGCAAAGGGGGGAATGGCAGCCGAACAGCAAAGCAGCCAGAGCAAAAGGGAGGAATCGTGCAACCTCTTTCCCTCCCTTACATTGTAAACAGGCTACCCCCACCTAAGAGGCATGTAGCTCTCGCATAATTTCCATGCCCTCTCTTCCACAAGCTCAGGATGTATACAAAGTAAGCACCCTGGCTTCCTGCTGAGTCACTTAGCCAAACCTCTAGACTCCCCAAGTTGACACAAGGTATCAACCATAACACTTGTGTTTTCTTGGAGCACTGGGGTTTGAGGAGAGAGCCACCCAGCTTTCCAGGAAGATAATTATATAGAACAGTACTTCTGACCTCACTGCATGGGTCTTTGGGCTTCTTCTATGGGCCTTGACCTTTGAGGACCCACCTTCAGGGCTGAGACCTTTTACCTTTTGTTTCTGCTTTAAGACGGGTGAAATTATCAGCTAAACTATATTCACTTTACAGGGGAAACTTACTGTTTCATACCTAAATATTCTCTCCCTCAAGTTAAATATAGGACTTGGCCTGATAACTTTTACCTATAGAGAATACTTAGCACAATTATGTATAGAAAAATGAATATACTAGCTACCCATTGCTAGGTGACACATGACCATGACTTATAGCGGCTTATAAAAAGAACTGTTTGTGATCTCACAGTGTTTGTGACATGGGAAACTGGACACAAGATTTCTGATTCAGTTTGCAGGATGCAACTAAGGTGTGGCCAGGGCTGAGTCTTAGAAAAATGCTGGGGAAGGATCGGCTTTCAAACTCACCCAACCATGTGGAATTCAGTCCCTTGAGCTGCTGGACTGAGAGTCTCAGTTCCTAGATGGCTTTTGGCCACAGGCCCCTCCCTTTTCACTAGCAAGTGGCCCTCCAATATGGCAGCTTGCCTCATCAAGGCGTGCCAGCTGGGAAGTCAGCAGAGAGAGGCTGCTGGCAAGACAGAAGTCACGAAGTTTGTAATCATGGAAGTGATTGCCATATTCTGTTAATTAAAAGTAAGCCACTAGGCCAGTCCACGCAGCCCTGACTAGGTTACACAAGGAAGTGAATATCTACCAAATGGAAGGTTCTGTTTTCAGAGGTTATCAGAATGGGTAGCAGCATCCTACTGGTGACGTGGCACGGTACCTGCATTTCAGTTGTCTCACTGTGCCAGGTCCTGTTTTCTTGCCCAGTCTTTGTTGCCTCTGCCTGACAGACAGTTCTTTCCCGACCCTCACGCCAGTGTCTGATTTAGTCTTCACTTCTTCCCAAAGTATCCTGTTCTTGGATCTCTCCAGCTAGCCCTGTTCAGGAGCCTGCCCTCTGTTAAATGCTCTTAAAGTACTAGTTCTCTATCAGAGTGCTGACCTGTGTGCGTTCCCGGTTATAATTTAAGATCTACACTAATAGAGACCATCATCCATCTTGTTCCCTGCTGAGTCTTTAGTGCCCAGCACAGCACAGCTGCTCAATTAATATTGACACATGAATGAGTAATTCTACTTCATGTGCTGCTTTTTCTTTTCTACACGTGGCACACTAAACCTGAACTCTTCAGTTTTTGGCCTTTGTACAACCTTTGATGAATAAGCATACTTGGAAGGTCTTTTTTAGAAAAGACTACTAATTGTACAGTAGTGCCCTTCAGCCTGAAGAAGCCAGAGTGGTCATCGTCCATTATTCCCTCACAGCAGTTTGGGTTACTAGTTCAGAGGAGGGAATGTTGTAGGCAATTAAATAGGTAGAAATATAGGCAGTCAGGCAGGGCTGGGCCCTCAAAGGAGCCAGTATGGAAGACAAGATACCTTGCCACTGTGGGAGAGAGAGGCACTTCTGCTGTGGGCCAGACCTCAAGACAAAAGATTAAACAAATACACCCACACACCTCCCTAGGGATGAACATCAGGGATTGATATTCTCAATAGGTATCCATCATTTTGAAAAAGCCAGTCACTAACCTCTGACCCCCTACAGGAAAAGCCCCTGTTCTGTATTCATACCCCATTTGCCAGGACTCCCTTCCCCATTTTATCCTGATGTAATCAATTTTACCTGAGCAATTATGCTTGTAATCTTATTGGTCGACCATACTTTTGTCTTGCCTCATGCCCACCTTGCGAGTTCCCATTTTTTCCCACCTTGGACCCACCTCACCTTGTGGTTTTGCTCTATAAAATCCCTAGGAAAGGCAGGGTCCTTGGTAACCCACTCGGGCCACCTTGTGTCCCTCTGTCGGACAGAAGCTTTCTTTCCCTCAATAAATATATTCTGCTCTTAAAAAAAAAAGACCACTAGTCCTAATATTTGTTATGGAAACAGTAGTTAAATATTTTAGGGATCCAAGAGATATATCTCTGTTTCAAATGCTAACTTTATATTGGGTAGACATTAAATTAATTTAATAGAAATCAGAAGAGGTCTCTACTAATTTTAACTTGTTTCTCTGACCTCCCTTGGGAGCATCTAGGTGGAAGGATGGATTGGAAAGACTCTTGTACCAATTTGGGTTTCCTTTTTCTATACCTAATCCTGTATCTAGTGATCTAGTGATAATAGACTTCCTATTTACTTTTTTTCATTTCCCCTCTTTCCATTTTAAACTTTTGAGATGATTTTGGTTTGTATGAGGAAAAATTCAATTGATAAAGTGACTTTTTCTACAATAGATCACAACTTCAGCAGCTACATACGGAAAAATATCTACATCAGGCTAATAACAAATCCTGAAATTTTACAGTGTTTTATACTGCTTCCTTATATTGATCTCGATTTTCCTTTCATTTGCATCCATATCAGACGATTTCCGTTGTTTGGGAAAAAAATGTTGTATATATAAAAGTTTGAAAATTAACATGAAAGACTAAAATTATTGTTGATAAACTTGCAGTAATTTTAAAAGTACATTTCCTAAGGTTATACCCTATGTGTTATTATATTTCTCTCTTAATGTTTACCATCAATCCTTCATAGAAATTGTTTGGTTTGTGTCTAAATGTCCCCGCAAAGCCTCATGCAGTCATAGGGCTTTTTCAGAGGTGGCTGAATCTAGAGTGTGTGATTGATTCATGGTGCAATGCTGGGATTAAGGGTATGTGATTATTCAGTCAGTGCACTGATTGGTTTGGCACTGCCCTAATCCCAGTAGCCTAGATAGAGGATAAAATGGGCAGAAAAACACTGTTAAGGTCCCTTGTTCCTTTTGCCACCTTGTGGATGCCATGAACTGTTCTTGTCTGCCATGCAACTCTGCCTTGGCACCAGCCAACTATGGGCTGAAATCTCTTCAGACTGTGAGCTAAATAAACCTTTACCCCTTTAACTTTGGGTGTTGGGTATTTTGTCTCACAAATGAGAAAAATAACTGTGAATTATATAGAATTATAAAAAAACTAAGGAGTGGCTATGAGATATTAAAGGAGGTTATCAAAGGAACTAAATTCCTGGCTTGGAGATGTTTAACATACATAACAACTGTGTAGCCTGACTAGGTATAGGCCTGGGAATATTGACTTCAAGATCTGTTTAAGTTCCATAAATTAGCAAGCCCATTTGTTTCCTGGTTAACCTGTGTAACGTGTGTCTCTGTGTACACACATGTGCATATCTACACATACATACATATACAGTTATATACATAGGTAAAGAGCACTGGGTTTGATTTCCTAGTATTTATTGAGGACTGTACATCTATGTTCATAACAGACATTGGTTTATGTTATTTTTGTTCTGATATTCTTGCCTGGTTTTGGTATTAGGATTATTCTGGCCTCAACATAAAAGTTAGAAAGATTTTTCCCTCCTCTTGTATTTTATGAAAAAGTTACAGTAAAATTGTTATTATTTTTCTCTTAAATGTCTAGTAGAGTCCATCACTGGAACCAGAAGGGTGTGAGGATGGGAATAGAAAGGATCCATAACTAATTCAATTTCTTCAACAGATCGAAGGGTATGTGGATATTTCTCCTTCTTGTGACAGTTTTGATAATTTGTCTTTCAAAAAATATGTCCATATCATCTGAGTTAACAGACTTACTTGTATGAAGCTTTTTGTAATATTTTCTTACCATTTAATGCTTATATTATTTTTACTGATGTCCCCTTCAATTCTGGAAATTGTTAAGTTGTGTCATTCTTTCAGTTTTTTCTTTCCTGTTGCTAGGAACATAACAATTTTGTCAATGTTTTCAAACAGCCAACTTGAGTTTCAAAGGTTTTCTTTTGTTTTTTAATCTCACTGATTTCTGTACTTTATTTTTTTCTTCTTTGATTTACTCTTTTTTTAAGCTGCTTTTGCTGGATCATTAAACTAATCACATAAAAATTCTCATTTTCCTGGACAATGATTAAGAGTAGAAAAATTTATTGGGAAAAGGAATGGGAAATAGGAATTGCTCCTGGGAGACAGGAGGGGTCCTGAATGGGAAGCTTATCACACACTTTTGTAGGCTGTATTTTCATTATCATTAGTTCAAAATATTAAAAAAAAAAACTTTTCTTTGTAACTTTGTTCTTTTTACCCTTGACTTATTTATGAGTGCATTTCTTAATTTCCACATTTTTGAGAATTTTTAAAGATATCCTTCATTGCTTCTGATTTCATTTTCTTCTAAATGAAAATTGATAATATATTCTTCATTATAATATAATATATTCTTTATTATTATCTTTTCATTTGTTGAGGCTGGTTTTATATCACAGTTTATCTGTGCTGGTCAGTATTGTGTGAGCATTTGAAAGGAATGTATATAATGCAGCTGTTGGACAGGGTAGGGTTCTGTAAATAGCATGGTTAGGTGATGTATTTTCAAATCTCATGTGAACTTACTGATCTGTTTTGTTCACCATTTCTGTTAGTTACTCAGAGAAAAGTAAAACCTTTGACTAAATTTGTCAATTTATCCCTTTCTCCTTTTTGCCTTAGCTATTTTCTTCATGTGTTTTGAAACTCCTTTAAGGTTTACTATATACAGCACTAGGACATTTCCTCTGGTAGTAGTTCTTGTCCCGAAGTCTACTTTGACTGATAAATAATGTAGTCACTCTGACTTGACTATGCTTAGTACATATACGTGGATGCACGGAGTATTTTTCTCAATATTTTGATCTTTCAATGTGTCCTTATTTTAGCTTAAAGTACATTTCTTTAAGGTGTGTAGTTGTCTTTGCATTTCAACCTATTCTGAGTGTCTCTACTTTTAATTGGAACACTTAATCGAATTCATTTGATTTAGTTATTCATAGAAATTAAGTTCATTGTCTTGCTGGATTTTTAAATATATTTTCCAATCAGCTTCATTTCTTTTCTTTTGTTTCTTCTTTTCTTTTGGGTTGAGTAGACTTAGTGTTCCAAATTTTTTAGCTATATCTCTTAGCTTTATTATTATACTTTAGTGGTTGCCATTGGGATTAGAATATATATCTTTAAATTGTGAAGTTTGAGAAAGGAGCATGTAGAGTGTCCTGTGAGATCCAGAAAGGGTATGCAAAGTTAATGTGGAACCAGGGCTTTCATGTAGTAATTTTATAATTCTCCTTTTCCTACATTTAAATCATTTCTCCATCTAGCACTTATTTTGATGTAAAAAGTGAAATTTTCTTTTCAGATAGCTACCTAGTTGTGACCACTATTTGAGTTCAACTTATTTATTCTCACTTTCATTTGTTTCTATTGCTCTTGTCTACTTGATAATTCTAATGTCTGGCAGATATAAACCTCTTATTTTTTTCAAAATCCTTCTGTACCTTCTTGATTATTTTACACTTCATTAGCACGAAAAAATATTCATTTTTAGACTCTAAAACAAATCAGAATAAATGTGAGCAGGATTGCATTAAAATTAAAAGCAAAGCCAGGTGTTGGGACAGATGTCTGTAGTCCCAGCACTCTGGGAAGCTGAAGCAGGAGGATTGAAAGTTTAAGCCTAGCCTAGTTAATTTAGCAAGACAGTGTCTCAACAAAGGGGGAAAGGAGGTTAGGGGGTGTAGCTCAGTATGAAGGCCCTTGGTTAAATCCCCAGTAAATAAAAAATTACAGGTGAATTTAGAGAGGAGTAAGCACCTTTAAAATTTGGCTGTGTGTTGGATTTTCTCTTCCAAAGGGTACATTCATTTATGTTCTTTTCAATCTGTTTCTCTGAAGACTTCATCCATAGCTAGAAGTATTATTGTTATCAATTAGTATCATATTTTCTTTGCCAGTTTTCAGATTAAAATATTTTAATATGCTTTTTAAATTTATTGTTGGGTTTTAGGAGCTTATTAAACAACAACTCCATTATCCTCTTATGTCTGGAGCATTGATTACTCAGGAGTCTGAATGTTAGAGATCACTCCATAGTTATTAAAGTTAGCCCTCTTTATCTGCAGGGTCCACATGTACAAAGTCAGTGAATGCCAGGTCAAAAATATTTGGGAAAATTGTATCTGTACTGAAAATTTACAGATTTTTTTTCCTTGTTGTAATTCCATAGATAACATAATATTTGTATAACATTTAGATATTAGGTATTAGGTATTATAAGTGACCTAGAGATGATTTGAAGCATACAGGAAGATGTGCATGAGTCGTATGCAAGTACTGTGCCATTTTGTATAAGGAGCTTGAGCATCCTTGGATTTTGGCACTGTTGGTTGTGGGAGGGTGAGAAGGGGGATGGTCCTGCAACCAATCTGTCAGGGATGCTGAGGGATCCCTGTACCAGGAAGCTTATTGGAGTATTTAGCTCTAGGTCTTTTGCCAAGTTAAGACACTACTTCTCCAGTTCCTAATGTAAGAGTCCCCAGTTTTCTTGGATGTTACTGACAATATGAAAGGTTCATATGGCAGAAGGAAGGACCGGAATGAATGTGCTGTAAACTGACCCAAGAAAAGAGGGAGAACCCGAAAGGCGCTGACCCACAGTACCCAGGCCTTTCTCTCAGAGTCTATGTTATACTTCATTGATCCCTCACTGAAGAGTTGAGGGTCAGAGATGGGGTGAGGGAGCCCAGGAGTCTAACACACACAGAAACAAAGGTGAAGGTGGGGGAAGAGGGTTCGGAGGGAGGAGGGTCTCTTTAAATAGTAATATGGTTGACCCTTTCCCCCTATTTTTATTAGTAATTTGTGGTTCTTGTTTTTTGAGTCATCAGTTTATATGCCTTGGTTACTTTGTTGTTGAAGTATGTGTCTTCTCTTAACTGATTAATTTATTATGGCCCTGTCCTTCTGTGAGTCATAATTTTGTATGGACAATATTGCCATGCATTTCTTACTACACAGTTTAGGTGTTTTTTTTTTTTTCTACTTTTTTTTTATTTCTTATCTTTTAGTGGTATATTTGTATTAATTTATATACACACATGGGAAGTGGTTTGTTTATTAAAATATCTTGCTGCTTTTAGTAGATGTTCGGTTGATTTTCGTGGGTTTTCTAGGTAACTAATCCTATCACCCATAAATAATTTCTCTTTTTTAACATTTATTTCCCAGAGTTCTTTTTTATTGCTTTATGATAGTGTCTCAAACATAAAGGAAAGCTTTAAAAATGTGTACAAATAGCAAGAGTCCCTCATCTCTTTTGGTCTTTAATATGAAGGCTCCTGACGTTTCACCATTATTTATAGAATTGCCTGTTGGCTTAAAGTGCAAGTTGATTATGTCTAGGAGGAATCTATTTCTAGTTTTCAAATGATATTTTAAAAAATAAACATTATGGGCTATTAAATAATATTACCTGCTTTTTAGATACTTATTGAATTATCCTGTCCCCCTCTCTCACACCTCCCTCCTTTCCCTTACCTGTTCACCTAGTGATATAAAGACTCATTGATACATTAATATGTGTATCATTGATAGAGAAGTGATTGTAATTATAAAAGTATTCTGGCAATGTATATGTTTTTTTTTTTTTTTTGAGACAGGGTCTCACTCTGCAGCTCAGGCTGCCCTCAAACTTATATATCCCAAGCTAGTCTCAAACTCACAGTGATCCTCCTACCTCAGCTTCCTAAGTGCTGGGATTACAGTCATGTGCCACCATGCTCAACCCATAATATTCTTAGTGTGCTAATGAATTTAGTTTTCAAATACTACCCATCAGCTTGGGGTTCTTTTTTATGTTAACTGGGTCATTTGGGCGTTAGCAGCTCACCCAGTTCAGTTTGAGCTAGAAATCACGAGGAGACAAGCAATGGAGGCTTACAGGGGTTTATGTTTAAGCATGAGGAGATAGTGAATGGGTTAGGGCCACCAAACTGCTTGCTGAGGACATGAGCAGCAAAACTTCTACATAGAAGAGAAGGGCAGGTTCAGGCAGGCACACAGTCAGCTGTTGTACATGACCCCAGAATTCTTATACACTTTATGTCAGTTCTTTATTATGAGTACTCGGGTTTGCACTGACACAGTATTTGTTCATCAGTGTTGAGTCCATCTGCGCTGGGCTCACAAACGATGGTCGATGTGCTCACTGCTGCTACCCCAGGAAGGTCATATATTGGTTGAATTTGAGCATATTGCGCAGGAAGGTCTTGGAGGGAAACCTTGCGGGAGGAGTCAGCAGCTCCTGAACCTGGCCATGAATGAAAACAGTATTCTGAAAATATCCCACAATAGGTGGGAAACGATGGTGGGAACTCAGGGCCCTCCCTGCACTGTCTCACAAGTATTCTAATTATGATTTTCCACATCTGTATTAAGAAGGCAAAGCAATCATAGGAATTGTGTATTAATACAAACTTAGTGGCTTAAAACAATAAAACATGGCTTTAGCTCATGAATCAGGGATTTAGGTTGTGCAGCTCTGGTTGCTGCTGGGCTTGCTGCCATTTTGGAGGCATACTAGCCTTTCGGAGGATGAATGGGTTCTTTTCCATGTGACTCACCTATGCCTCCTACAGGCCAGTCCAGGTACATGCTGATGAAGCTGCAAAGGCGTAAGAGCAAGGATGTTTTCATATACCAGCCCCTTTCAGGCACCTGCTTGGGTCTTACTTGTACATATTCCATGAACACGACGGGAAGCCAAACTCAGAGTCAAGGGTGGGAAAATAAGATTCACATTGAGAGGAGTTGCCACGCCATGTCCAAGCCCCCTCCCCCCCCCCCCCCCCCCGCAAAGGACTTTCTGTGCCTGGCATATAAGGACAGTGAAATATTGGAGCCATTTTAGCAATTGGCCATAATCCTAAAGTTTCTTTCATCATGTCATTGACTATTTGTATATGTGTTTTTCAAGGACATTAACAATAGTATTATATGATTACCCATCTTTGAGTGCTTTAAAAATTCTCCCTTGAAGTTATTTGGACCCAGCAACATCGTAGGATATAAATCCTTTGCAGATTTTTCAACCTTTTACATACTCAGTGGTTTTGGTCTTTCTTATTGAATCCATTTGATAGTTTATTCTTTTGTGGAAAACCTTTTATTGTATCTATTTTTTCAGATTCAAGAGTATGAAGAATATGTGACACCTGATTATAACTTAACTTTTAAAATTTCTTTTTACCATATGTTAATAAATTATACTTGTATATATTGATGAGGTATAAAGTAATGGTATGATTTATGAATATGATAGAGAATAATTAAATAAAGCTAATTAACATATCCATCACCTCAACTTTTTTGTGAGGAGAACATTTGAAATTTATTCCTTTAGGGGTTTTGAACAACACACTATTATTAGCTCTATTTGCCACGCTGTGCAATAGGTTGCAAACACAACTAAAAATCTTACTCTTTCATCTGAGGTTCTGCATCTTTGGACCATTGTTTTTCCATTACCCTATCAGCTCTGATAATGACCATTATACTTTGTGTATCTATGATTGCTTTAGATTCCATATGTGAATGAGAACTTGTGATATTTGTCTTTCTATGCCCGTCTTATTTCCCTTAGCATTATATTTGCTAACTTCATCCATGTTGTTGCAAATGACAAAATTATATATTTTTCAGAATTATATTTTTAAGACTGAGCAGTACTCCATTGTGTATATATTCTCTTTACCCTATTCATCTATTGATGGACACTAGGGGAAATTGCTTGGCTAGTAGGAATATTGTTGTAATTAATATGAGAGTACAGACATCTCTTTGATGTATTATTTCAAATCTTTTTAGTAAATACTCAGAAATAGACTTGCCGGGTCATAATTCCACTTTTAGTTTTTGAGGATTCTCTCTACAATTTTCCATAGTGGTTGTACAAGTGTTGTCTTTTCTCCATATCCTTCCCAATGCTTATCTTTTATCTTCTTGATAATAACCATTCTGACAGGTATGAGGTGTTATCTCTCTGTAATTTTACTTTTGCTTTTCCTTAGTGATTAGTGATGTTCATCATTTTTTTCTTATATCTGTTGGCTATTTGTGTGTCTTCTTTTGGGAAATGTTTATTCAGGTCCCTTGCCAATTTTTTAATTGAGGTGCTTGTTTCTTTTATATGAAGTTGTTTGAATTCCTAATATATATTTGCATTAAATATTAATTCCTTATCCGATATATGATTTGGAAATATTTTCTCTCAATCTATAGCTTGTCCCTTTATTCTGCATCATTTTCTTTGTTATTTAGAATTTTTTAGTTTGATATAATCTCATTTGTCTAATTTTGCTTTTATTACCTGTGCTTTTGGAGTAAATCCAAAAAAATTCTTCTCCAAAGAATTGATGTATATATTTTATGCTATACTTTTTCCTAGTAGTTTTATAGTTTAAGATTTTATGTTTAAGTCTTTAATCTACTGTGGATTTTTTTTGTTTATGTGGTATAAGATTAGGGTTCAGTTTTAACTTTTTGTCTATGGCTTTTCAGTTTTTCCAGTAACATCAATTAAAGAGATTGTTCTTTTCCCATTAGGTGTTTTTGGCACCTTTGTCAAAAATCAGTTCTACATGCATGAGATCATTTCTGGGCTCTATGTTCCACTGGTTGAGGTGCTTTGTTTTTCTGATAGTTTAATTACAGTCATTTTTTTTAGTACAGTTTTAAATCAAGTAATGTAATACCTCTGGCTTTGTTCTTTTTCTAATGATTACTTTGGCTATTCAGAATTCTTTTGTGGATCCATATGAATTTTAGAATTTTCCTATGTCAACCAAAATGGCATTGGAATTTTGATAGGGATTATATTGAATTGGCGGAGCACTTAGGGTGGTATAGACATTTTAAAAACATTACATTTTATAATCCATTAACATAGAATATCTGTCCATTTACTTGTGTCTTTTAAAATATCTTCTATTACCATTTTACCATTAGCATTTAAAATATCTTCTATTTCCATTTTATAGGTACCAGTCTTTCATCACATTGGTTAAATTTATTAGTAGGTATCTTTTTGTAGCTATAGAATTGGGGTTGTTTTCTTTATTTCTTTTTCAGATAATTTGTTGTTAGTATATAGAAATGCTACTGATTTGTGCATGTTGATTTTTATATTCTGCAACTTTATTTGTTAATTAGTTCTGACAGATTTTTGGTGGAATCATTGACAAACTATTTTACTCCTTTTCCTATTTGAATGCCTTTTATTTCTTTCTTTTGTAGAATTGCTCTAATCAAGACTTCTAATACTGTTGAGTAGAAATTCTACCTTGTATTATCCCCGATTTTATAGGAATGTTTATCAGTTTTCAATTTTGTTCATCATTGAATATAACATAAACTCTGGGCTTACCGTGTATGGCCTTAATTGTGTTGAGGTATGTACATTCTATATCTAATTTGTTGAGAGTTTTTTTTTTAACCAACTAACAGCTTGCCCTGGGAGTCACTTAGGCAGCAGGTACCATCCTGAGCATCCCTCGCACAGGTGTCATTTCAATCAGTAAATTCTAGTATTGAATAAATTTGATAAAATTGTCACTTTTAATATTTGTGCTGCCAAAGTGAGCACTTCATATTTCCTATTATCTTATAAAATTACCGCAAGAAATGTGGAAGTTTTAGTCATCCTGTATTTAAACAATTGGAGTGGTACGTGGTTAATCATGATATTAAACTGGTAAGAACAAATACTACACTTGATCTTGGCCAAAAGGCTGAGAAGCAATGGTTAATCATGATAGAATGTTGAATTTTGTGAAGTATGTTTTCTGTATCTCATGACATAATCCTATGATTTTTGTCTTTTCTTCTGTCAATATGTATCATGTTTATTGATTTGAATTTGTTGAACCATACTTGCATGTATGTATAAATCCTCCTTGATCATGTTAAGTGATCCTTTTAATGTGTTGTTGAATTAGATTTGCTAATATCTTGGTGAGGATGTTGCATATATGTTTGTCAAGGTTGTTAGCTTAGTTTTTACCTGTGCTGTCCTTGTCTCACTGTGTTATCAGGATGATAACAACCTGGTCAAAAAGTTTTGGAAGCACTCCTTCCTCTTCCATTTTTTAGGGAGAGTTTGTGAATGATTGACATTTATTCCTCTTTGTAGTGTTTGATAGAAGTCATCAGTGCAATGATCAGGTCCTCGACTTTCCTTGGATGAGGAATTTTTTTTGATTCAGTCTCCTTACTTAGCTTTTGCTTACATGGAAAAGTTTCTATTTCTCTCTCATTTCTTTTTTCTTTTCTCTCTCATTTCTGAAAGATGACTTTGCTAGATAAAGTACTTTTTTTCTTTCAGCAATTTGAATGTATCATCCTGTTCTCCCCTAGCACACAGGGCTACTGCTGAGAAGCCTACTGATAGTCTTATTAGCACTCCTCTTTATGTTGTTATGTTTCTTACTTCTTGCTCTCAGATGTTTTTCTTTGTGTTTGATAGTTTGGTTATTATGTATCTTGGTGAATTTTTCATTGGGTTGCTTTTGATTGGAGACCCCTGAGCTTCTTGTACCTGGCGTCTTTGATGGAAGTCTTCAGCTATTAATCCCTTAAATATATTTTCTGGTCCCTTTTATTCTCTTTTTTAAACTCCTATCATGGAAATGTTAGGTCAGGTGACCTAATAGGGTTTCTTCCATCTTTTAATTGTTTTCTTTTTGCTTTTTTTTGCATAGTTTCAGATTTCCTATTTTTGAGCTAATTATTTTTTTCTGCTTGGTTATGTCTGCTGTTGAAGTTTTCTCTTGTATTTTCAGTTCAATCATTGTGTTTTTCATATCTGGGATTTCTACTTTTAATTGGTTCTGTTTCTTTGTCAAGTTATTGTTTTGTCCCTATGTTGTTTTCCAATTTTCATTTATTTTATTTGTATGTATTTTATAGTTCGCCAAAACTCTTCAAGAGAAATCTTTTAAATTTATTGTCTATTATTTTATGGTTCTCTGGTTTTGTTCTTGTTTTTGTTTTTTGAGACAGAATCTCACTGTGTAGTTTAGGCTGATCCTAAACTCACTGTCTAGCCCAGGCTGAGCTCACACTTGAGGCGATCTTTCTGCCTCAGCCTCTGAGTGCTGGGATTACAGGTGTGTACCACCATGCCCAACCTTTTGTTCTCTATTTCTTTAGACTCCATTATTAGAATTTTTCTGGTTTTTGTAGGTGTCATGATTTTCTGAGTCCTCATTATGTTCACATGTGGATGTCTGCATATCTGAGGAGACAGCCACCTCTCTTGGCTTTTATGATGTTCTTTGGTAGTGATAGACCTTCATTATTTAGTTTAGCCTGATTCTAGATGGGTCAGCTGGGAGTGGACAGACAGGATTTGCTTTTATAGTCTCTAGATGGCTGGGCTGCTATCTTTGCTTTGAGTTTAGGTGGGTATCTGGCTAGTCTCTGCTGTCTAGGAGGACTACTGTGAAGCTCTGTAATTAAGCAGAGAAGCTGGCTGGTTACTGAGGTTGCCTCTGATTGGGCCAGAACACAGGATGTGTTCCTGTCTAGGTGGTGTTGCTATTTGACTTCTTGAGTTTTAGAGGGTTTCAATAGGATCCCTGAGGTTAGGTGGAGTTGCTGTTTGGGGTGGAAAAGACTAGCTGCTATCTTCAGTAGAAATATGTGGTTGAGTTTTCCCTGCCTGCCAATCAGGGCCTTAGATGGGGCCTTGAGAGTGAGCTGAGTACTGTTTAAATTCCTAGGTGTGGCAGAAATGTGTCATGGCAGGTGGCTGTCTCCCTGGGGAGGCCTTGGTCTCAGGCTGGAGGTTAGCCATCTGTAGATTCAATCTAGGTCAGCAGAACTTCCTGCCACTTCTGGGAGTGAGCAGATGGCTTTTTGGGCAGGCTATGCTGTTAGCTCTGATCAGGTACATAGATTTTCTAGGAATCCCGTGATCAATGGAAGTTTTAAAATAAACATGAAATTTTTTTTTCTCCTGATTGTGCCATCCTTCTAAGATAAGATGAATACAAATTTATAATTTCACTGATTGAGCATATTTTTTGAATATTCATTTTTTTCCAAAATATTCTTAGTGATTACACAAAATCTTGCCATGGTCAATTTCATACCATTCTCCCAAAGACTGATTTTCCTTAATAATTTGCCCCTGTGACATCTACTGTCACAGAGCTTTCTTCTTAAATAGCCAACTAGTTTGCTTTCACCATCATTTTTTTTTCTCATTAAAGCTCTACTTTTAAAAAGGATGATTAGAATTTTAATTATTTATTCATTAAATTAGTTATAATTTATATGTCATTTGCAAATGTAATTGACAGAAAGGGCTAAGGAATATGGGATATAAATAATGATGGCATTTTAGAAATATAGCAGAAACTAGAAACCCAGTCCTGTGGTTATCAACCTTTCCACATTCTCAAATGTTCACTGAGCACCTACTACATGCCAGATACTGGGTGTGGTTACTGCTTAGTTTTCCTTTTTCCCTCCTCCAGAATGTAGAATCATTAGTTATTTCAAAATTCAAGCTTGGTGGGAGGCAGGAACTAATTTCCTTAAAAGAAAAACTGGCATTGTGAAATATATTTTTTGCTTTTAGTATAATAAAAATGACTCCTGGAGCCATCATACTGTGTTCTTGGAACCCCAGGAAGGTTGGTGACAGTTTATAAATCTGCTGTTATTTTTCTCATAAGGAAGGCAGAGATGGGAAGGGCAAACGACTTGTCCAAAGACCCTAAATGAGGGTAGGAACAGGGTTTTAGGGAGACAGGTGAAATGTCAGTGATAAAGTCTAAGTAAATAAATATAAAATGTTCCCCTTTCAAAAGTTTTTCATCAGTATAAAAACATTTTAAGTATGTCACTTCAAGTTTACATTGGTCATCTTCCTTTGATATAACATTTGGGGATGTGGCATTTGTGTAAACATGATTCTCCTGGCCAGGTTAAGACTGATCTTGTAGACCTGTGAAAGGGGCATCACCTCTGAGGAATGTGCTTCCAAAAATAAGGGCCACAGAAGTTTATGACTGACTCTGCCAGAGCTATCTGTTGGCTACAGAAAGCAATTTTTCCATCTTTTTAGAGACAGGCAAGATGTCCTTATGACATCTTCCAAAAGGTAAATGAGCAGGATTAGGCTGGACCTGGACTCCATTAGCTTTGTCTACCCACAGTGGTTAGTATTAGAGAAGGCATGAATCTTTTCATTTTTTAAAGTTTGCTACCAGAAGTACTAACGTAACTCAGGCATTTCACAAACAGGTTGAGGGACTCTGTAAAAAAAAGGAATGGAAAAAATGACAAACTAATGTAAAGACTGTATCGGCCATGTCTCATCATTGAACACCTCTTTGGCAATGTTGCCTTCTTGGTCCTGAATGTGGTTCCCCATGTGCATTCCCTTAAATGTCTGTTACCCCTGTCCTTGGGAAGCCCCACTGACTATTACCCTCTTATCACCACTCCTGGTTCATTTCTCTGTGTTGTGGTAGGCATTGTTCCTGGGTGCTCTGTCATCTGTGTCTGACCCTGTTGTCTTTCCCAGTCGGACTGTGAAATCTTTCAGAGCTAGACACGTGATTTTTGATTGTCCACTGCAAGGACCTGGTACATAGCTCAGTAAAATGGAATAAGTTTCATAATGATCTTTCAATGTCCTGTATATCTTCACTCCCTTTGAGGCTAGGAAATGACTGGAAATTCTTGAATCCTGAGCTGTGTTTTGTATGTAGAAGATGCTTAAATGCCCCATAGACAGAAGAATGGATGCTCTGGAGCAGTGGAGAGAAGCCTGCTCTGACCCCAATGGTGAGCAAATGATCACTCCCACAGCAAGAAAAGCCTCTGTTTTAGGTTGGTAATCAGAGACCGTTGGCTCAAAGACCAGTGTGCTTGAGACTATTGTTCTACCACATGGCCTGCACTGAAACGTCTCATTATGAATACAAATTCTTGTACCCCACCTGGAATCAGAATCACAACTTTGCCATAGTAGTGAGACTTAGCTTGTTTATCCAGCTGCTTAAATAATTATACATATAGCAATAGTGACCAGCTGTGATCTAACTAGTCTGTGCAGTACCAAGTTCCCCAATGTTATTTGAGAACTGCCTTCATAATTTTCTATATAAGTGTCTATTTATTGTACTATTATTCAATATTTTCTCCTAATTTTCCTTTGTCCATTTATACATTTTACTCAAATTTATTTGAGAAGGAAATTATATTTCCATATTATACATAGAAGGCCAGTATCACTTGACATAAATGCTATAAAAATAAACCCAAGGAAAGCAAAACAATGTTATTAAATTCCAGCCAGACAATCATGTCTGTTGATGTCCCTGAGCCAGAGCCATACTTCCTTTGTGAGAAAGGGCGGATAGCCAATGGCTGGGGAGTTGTCGGCGTGTTATACCAAGTGGATGTTGTCCTAATTGCTGGGCTTGACAGGAAGAGGAATGGATTATTTAGCCTTATGTCTTGTCTCAGCACTACCTAAGAGCACAGAGCTACTTGGATGGGTCTGGCCCCCTGAGCGGTACTGACAAGTGTTGGAGTCTGAGTTTCTTCAATAAAAGCCCCAGAGTGACCTACTGTTTGATCTAAAAGGGATGGGGTCACAGTCCTCCAGTGACCTGAGAACACTTTTCAGGTCCACTCATTGGATATAGTTCAAAGGCTAAAGTGGTAGACTAGAGAGATATTTGGGCAACACCGAAGCCAACCAGAGCCTTAGGGGGCTTTGTGCTTCCATTTTTTTCCCTCTCTAAACACCATTTCTTTGCTTTATTTTTTTTCAATTTTTTTTTAATTGGTACATTGTAGAAATACATAATGATCACATTCATCATAGAGAATCTGAGCATGTACTTCATATATCCTGCTTCTTTTTTTGCCATTCCCCTACCCTCCCTTCAACCTCTCTTTCCCTCTTATTCACAAAAGCTTTGTTTCCTTTTTTTCCTTCTACTCTTCTTTTACTTGTCCCTTTTTTCCTCCTCCCCCACTCCTTGTTCCCCTTCTCATTTGAACATTTTCTTCCCATTTCCCAATATCTATTATATATTTTGGTCCTTATTTACACTTTCAGTTTCTCACTCCAGAGAAACCATGCAATATTTGAACATGTATGTCTGATTTATTTCACTTAAGATTGTTGTGCCCCTGTTTAAACATGACCCATCCAGCTAACTGTGCACTAGCTAGGAAAACAGAGCATACATTGATGCATTGTTGCGTATGAAGAGATTGGCATTTTATTCCTGGACCCTGGACCTATCAATCAACCGGGGAACATTTTCATGCATGCCACCCAACAGCTTGGGTGCCTCATTCCTTGTTATCTCATCCATTGATACATTTATTAGCATGTGGTAAGTCCAAAGTGCTGGGGACCCAGAGGAGAGAAAACTACAGTTCCTCTCTCAAGGAGCTAGGTCCTTTTTGGCCATGGAATACGACATGCTGTGTTACTGTTTCACACCAGGAAGAGGAACTATAGTGCTCAGAGGGCCAGAGCAAGGTGGAGTTATAGGAGGCCTGGGCAGGGAGCCATTGTACTTTAAGAATGCAAAATCATTTCCAATAAGGCCAAGAACCAGCCTGTCCATGACAATGAAATGCTACTGATTTGGGTGAGGCCAATGGAGAACAGAGCTGGCAGGAGCCAGTCATGACCGGGCCATAAAAGGTGAGGTCCAAACAGCAGCAGGAAAGCCGAAGTTGGAAGGGAACGGAAGACAGAGGGGACACAGGTCACCTGCTACTGGCTTGGGGCTGAGGAAAGGAGGTCTGGCCATCAGGCTTCTGTTCTCAGGTACTCTCTGCCACAGCCCAGCTCCCCTTAAAACCCTGGCCGTTGCCCTCTCCGCAAGTTCTGTTTCATCTAATCTCAGGAGCTAGTGAGGACACACAAGGGAGGTGGGAGGTGTCCCAGATAGACAGGAGGCCAGCAAGAGCAAAGTGCAGCACAGAGAAGTGAAGGTTAAATGGGATGGGGATTTGAGGACCAGCCAGACATTGAGACCTCAGCAACTCTGGATCCAGGCAATCTAATCGGACCAAGTAGAAGCCCTGGATGTGAGCCTCTACCAAAGAGGTAAGCACTGGGCCTCCAGAGGCTTGCTCCCTACCTGCCCATTTTACCCCAGGGCAAAATGATATCTGCCAATTTGTGTGGGATGATATATGTTAGGTGCATCTGTAAAGTGCCTGGTAGACATCAGTGCAATATTCCATTTCCATCACGGGCACAAATTACCACAGAAAATCCTTCAGGAATTGGACACCAGGGCAGGAACTTCCAACCCAGGTGGTGACCATGTTGGGCAAAGTGCCTCCTTGGGGTGATGACCTCCAGATGGCTATTGCCACCCCTCTCTCCTTTTCTCCCCTCCCTCAAAGTCAGCCTTCTAGAGAACTTATTTCCACTTGGGCTTAGCCCACCCTATCAAGGGTATTTATTCTCACAAAGGGTCTCCCCATCATGTGGCTTTGATTTGCACCGATAACATCACATTGAAAAATATAAATTGTATGCTCCACAGAAAATTATTGTGACAATTTCTTTACTCCCCACCCATCTCTTCTCATGAAAAGTAATATTGAGGACACACTGGAAAAGTTAGTGGAAATATACTCCGTGCCAGTATATGGACTCCACTTTCTTTTGCTTGTTTCAATTTTTCCATTTTCTCCTTAGGAACAGGGAATATTGAAACATTTACAAGAACATCATTGGCCAGCCAGTGACAAATATTGCCTGCTCTCTGATAGACTGAGGCTATATCTATATGCTATCACATAATTCAAGGAAAAATTAGAAACAAACAGAAAGCCTATGTGTATGTGGCTTTTTGACACAGAAGATAAAATATCTATATTTTAATATTTTCTGCTTTCATCCAGGAATTAATCTTACAGGAAAAACTACTCAGAGGAGAGCCAGCATACCTGAGTATACTTTCTTACAGAGAAATCCATTATGTGAAATTTTCCTGGTTTTGAGTAGTAAGAGGGGAAAGGGATGGTGTGTGCATTGTTACAGATTGAACATTGTCTTCCTAAATGGGAGAGATATTTGGAATTGTTAAGGATGTAAGGGACTTCTTAAGCTTATTAAAATGTGAGTTACCACTCTCAATAATTTCATTCTAAAGTGGGAGATTTAGAGGACAGCATCCTCTTTGTATAAGGAATTATGCAAATATTTGGCTTATAGTGGATATATTTGGATTCTTGTCCTTTATAACAATTGCATACTAAAACAGGCATCTCTGGCAATGGTTGTCTCATAAATTTAACTTTCTTTAACATATTTTAAAAGCAAATAATTTTGGTATTGTGGTCTGCTACAGACATCATTTGTAGTTTAGCCAGGATATTATTTGAGAACTGCAAAGCTCTCTAGGTATTACATCTGTATATAAACCATGTGTTAGAAAGATATAAATTCAGTTTTGAAATATTTTTTAGACTGCTTTTGGCTTTCAATCTGTGCCAAACATGTGCTTTGGTGACAGATGGAGTCATGTGAGCCCTGAATGAAACACTTTATTGTGTGTAGACTTTGTCTTCCAACAGTTGGGTTGGAGAAGCTGGGAGATTAAGAGGATCTGATTGCTAAGAGGTGTGTTCTTCATTGAGTCTAAAATTCTCCCCGTACCCTTCAAATATATTACTAGGTTATTTGGCCTCAAATTCTGTGCCATAGAAAATATTGTCAGGCACTTTTTATTGGTCTAGAATAATTAATTTTAAGTCATTCTCATGTTCACTTTAAATTTTGAAATTAGAACATTTTTCACAGAGTTTATTGAAATGTTTTGGCTTTGTGTCTCTGTGGATTATTCAAGAAAGCCTCAATCTAGTGTTTCCAGATAAACAGAGGACTCCCATTTTAATCCCAACTTCAAATAAACAAGGAATATCATTTTTAGTGTAAGTATGTCCCCAATACACTTGTTCCAATAGCATGGGACATACTTATACTAAAACAACTATTTGTTTCACTCTTGTGAATAGTGATTGTTCTACAAAACTCCTCTGTCATGGAGCCCTAATGAGTTGGAAGTCCAGGTGTCACAGAGACAGTGGAAATTTCAGTCTGTCCGTCTTGTAGAACAAGGAATGTTCTGTGAGAACAAAGTGTGAACGCAGACCTAGAGCACATCCAGACACTTGTGCGTGACCTCAGCTCAGTACTTTTTTCCTCCCTGTATGCATCTATTTCCTCACATTTCCCCTGCTTGAGAACCATTTGTTTCCACATTGTGCAGGCAGGGAAGGGTCATAAGGGGATAACTCATAAGGGTGTCCTTAGGCACCTTCCATCCAACCAGCCTTCCTCTTGCTCCTCAGCCCTCACGCATGTGAATCCTACTTGTGCAAAGGTGGTGTAACTGGTACCCCTTTTGTGAAGTCTTCCAGGACCATCTCAGCTGCAATAAGGTCTTCTAGCTCAACTGCAATGTACTTACCCTCCCAATCTTCTTTATTAGGTGTTGTGTCCCCTAAGTGCAGAGTCCAGGCCAGTTTAAGGAAAGATCACAGCGAGGAGCCTGTCTGGCTTCTTTCTTTCCTTGCTTCTCTCGCACGCTGACTTCTAGCTGAGCACTGCCATTTATGAGGCCCTAAGACAGAGCCCTTCTGTAAGTCACCTCCTTTACTTTTCTCAACTACTCCAGGGATAAACATCATGCACTCCAGTAGGCAGAGCACAAAGGTCACCTCTTGGGTAAAAGGCAAATCTCAGAACTAACCTGGATTCACACAGAACCCTGAACTACTGCTCACAATTGGCTTACACCACCTGTACCCCACTTTTGAATAGCAGAAGAGAATCAGCACAGGATATGTGATTCCCAACCTCCGTGCTTACACGAGGATTCAGGCTGACCCTGCAGTTTGTTTTGGAAATAACCCTGTGGAACATCCCTAAACATAAACAGTTTCTTATAAATAAATTAGAAAACAAATGGACCAATTAAAAGTTGGTGTGGCCAGGGATATAGCTCAGTGGCATAAGCACCTGCCAGGCAAGTGCAAGGTCCAGAGTTCGATTCCAGGTACCAAAAAAAAAAAAAGATGTCACATTTTGCCGGGCGTGGTGGTACACACCTGTAATCCTAGCACTCAGGAGACTGAGGCAGGAGGATCACTGTGAGTTCGAGACCAGCCTGGGCTACAAAGTGAGCTCAAGGCCATCCTGAACTGCATAGTGAGATCCTATCTCAAAAAGACAAAAAAAGAGTTGGTGTGACATGAGCAAATAATCTCCAAGTTAAGAAATTACAATAACTGCTAAATGTGAACAAGTTCAACTTCAGTGATAAATAAATGCACATTAAAACAACAAAGGAATTTGTTTTTTTTTCCCCTTTATAAATGGTCACATACTTCTTAGAGGGCTTTCTCAATAATGATTGGCTATTGCATTATCAACCTACCAGTACTGATCATTGCCCAGTGAAGAAAGCAGTCACATTTCAGATCCAACAAAGAAGAGAAAGGTGCTCTGCCCACTCCCCGTCCCTCCAGGCTGTCTCTTGCATTCATTAGTGAAACGCAGCCATGGAAAACTGTACCTTCTCTTGTTGATTCAACTGCACTCTACCTTGTGATCAGAAGCCAAGAGGAAAAAAAAAAAAGATTGAGTTCCCAGCGCTGCCAGAAGCCTTCTCACAATGCTTGGCACTTGGCTGACACATCAGTGCTAATTTTACAGAGAATTGAAAATCAATTTAGGACATTTAATGCATCATTAGTGTGGATTTTAAACCAAGGCAGTGACAGTGGGAAAATGCTTTTCCTCTGATAAGGTACCGGTGGCTGGTGGAGGGTTTGGGGTGGTTCCCTTGTCAATGGGAATAGATCAGAATAAATATGGGTGTTATTGAGAGGAAATTGTTTGAAAAATGGTCTCATTCTTAAACTGAATAGTTTGCTTTACGTTTTTCGTATTTTTTTGGAGGGGTTCTCTCTGTAAGACAATGCAAGGGTTTTAAAGAGAGTTAAGCATACAGTTTAGTTTCAGGAACTGAAGCCATAAAAGTTTATTTGTTTTATTTTTTAAAAGAAAATTTATTGGTACATTTTAGATATACATAATGATCATGCTCATCCTAGGGAATTTGTACCTATACATCGTATATATCTTGCTTCTTCTTTTCTCCCATTCCCCTACCTTCCCTTCAACTCTCTTCCTCTCCTTATTTACAAAAGCTTTGTTTCCATTTTTCCCTCTTTTCTTTTTTACTCCTTCCTTTCCCCTCCCCCTTCCTAATTTCCCTTCCAATTTGAATATTTTCTTCCTATATCACAATATCTAAAAAGTTCATAGTGAAAATAAAAATACGCTTACATCAACCTGTATGCCTGATATGTATCTGTCAAATTGAATAGAATTACAACCTCCTAACTCATGACTCAAGTCTATGCTGTAACAGTTTGGGTTGCTTTATTTGACTCTATAAATTAGGATTTCCTCTTTGGGTTCCCCAGATTGAATAGTCAAAGTCAATGGCAAAAAAAGTAAAGGTTGTAAAAATTATATCAGCACTCGCTTTTACATAGCTACACTTGATCTTCAGGATCTAGGCGGGTGCTCCCCAACTAGTGACCTCCATTCTCACTGTACTTCTGGGCCTGTCTTACTCCCTGTCTTAGTTTGTTCCCTACCCCATCTAACCAAGCCACTGGAGTCTCCTCTATTAACATGTCCAGCAGTAGAAAGGGAGGAAGGAAGGCTTCCTGCAGCTGGGGCATGAGGCAGAGGAGGACCTACCTCTGTTGTTGCCCTTTGGGGTTCTATATATTTTTTCCCATAAAAACAGGCAGGGTTTCAGGTTTAAAACTATTACCTGAGTTGGAATTCAAAGTACTTTTCTCTCATAAAGAAAATGAAGTGTTCTAAGTGGTGACGTGAGAGTCAACTACATTACAGTTAATAAACATTTGAGAACTAGTCTTGAAGAACTCTCTTGAGTCTATGGAAAATACATTTCAAGCTCAAATAGTCAGGCTGTGCTCTCTGGCTTTTAGTGTCCTTGCTGGGGTTTAGCTCTTCTTTGGCTAGCCTGGTATATATTCTTGAATAGAGAAGGAAATATCAGGTCACCATAATGACAGTTTCTATTATGGCGCATAACTTCCCTGTTCGGATCTTAATTAGGCTCCTCAAGGAAGCTTTCCTGCTGGGTAGATAATGAGCAAGATGTTTTAGATGAGGACTCTGGTTGACGTGGTGGTTCTTATTAAAAATAAGTAAATTGGAATCCTGGTTTATAAATAAGGCTCATGTGTATTTAGTTCTATGCATCAACCTGCAAGAGATGAGAAGGTACTAGTTGTGCTAATAATCACCTGTCAGAACTTTAAAGATGAGAAAGAAGCCCTGGGCCCCCACCCCATATACCATGATCATAACTAGGCCGTGGAAACTTAATTTGTTGATAGTATTTCATTGTCCTGTCTATGCCTGGCGATAGAGCAGTGAATTTGACAGACAAGACCTCACCTTTTGATATTGCCACTTTTGATTGGAGATGGGGTGAGGGGGACAAGCAAAGGGTAAATAAGTAAAGCCAGTCTCGGTGGCAGCAAGTGCTATGAAAGCACACCAGACAGTGAGGGGCTGGAGGAAAAATTAGATTAGGAGGAAGCGCACAGAAGTAGGGCCGCTTCTCTGAGGGGTAACGTTGGAGCTGAGTCTTGACTGAGGCTTGGGTTCATGTGAGGCTTGAGAGTGGAGCCCTCTAAGCAGAGGGGACAGCACGTGCCGGAGATGTGAGGTAGGATAGAAGGTTGGGCCCTGTGGTCACAGCAGAGTAAGCAAGATGGTGCTATCAGGTTTCTACAACCTGCAGTAGTACTCGGAGGAATTTGCAGTTTATTCTGAGTGTTTCCTGGCCAGAATGATTAGTAGAATGGTTAGGAGCACAGATCTAGAATTTAGCTGTATTGACTGACCTGCTGGCTTCATGATGTGTGTGATCCTGGGTGAGTAATTATGTCCTCTGTTAAATAAGGATACATATCATAGGGGTGTTTTTAAATTTAAATCAGTTAAGCTTGTAAAGAATTAGAATGGTGTTGAGTGCATAGCAATGAGTTAGTGTTCACCACTGTGATCAGTAAGCATTTGCTATGTCCTCTGTTCTCAACACTGCATCTTTGCCCATGCGTACTTCTCAAGCATTCTTCAAGTTTCATATGTTCCTTTCTCAAGCAGAGAATGTTTTCAGTATGACTCAGATTTACACTGCTTACCATCCCTAGGACAGCTTCCCACTGCGCTCAAACTCCAAACTGTCTTGAATAACCGGGCCTTTTCTATCATCTGTCCTTCTGTGCCCACATTTTTATACCTGGCCACTTATTTCATTTTAGCTGTGAGAATCACTTGTCTGTTCTTAAAACTCTGGAAGCTCTCTGTTAATGCAGAATCCTCCCACTCATGTTCTTTTGATGGGAGACACCTACGTAAACTTTGCTTTTATCAAATGTCCCTTCCTTTGAGATAGACCTGTAGGTGCTGAGACTATCTATGAATGTTCAATTCAGAGGTGGAATATTTTAGAAAATAAAAGATAGCAGGAAAAAAAAACCAGCACAAAACACTCAGAGTTATTGACTTGAGGCAGTAAATGAAGACTGTGTCAAAGAGGTCACTGAGCTGTGGCCATGAAGGTGAACTGCATCAGAGGGAGTAGTGAATGGTGGTGGCACTGACATGGTACACATGACAGAAATTGCCTTGGGTTTTGGCTAAAGGATGGAGATGAAAAAACCTTTAATTCTGAAACATACTCAATTTACAGAGATGATGGTGAGAACACATTGAAATTAATATGGCCAGTAGATACATAATTCAGACCGTGTTTGGGTGACATGGCCAGATGGGAAAATACTGATTTGGGATACATCAGCTTCAAAATTAATTAGTTCTCCAGGGAATAGTCAGCATAGAGAGGGAACAGGGCCAAGATCTGAGGCCTGGGGGATAGTCATGTTGAGAAGACAAAATCTGGCCAGAGAAGTGGAAGAAACTCAGAATCACTGAGTCCTGCCAATGAAGGAGGTGTGTGCTCCAGCAAAGATGGTCCAGATTCCAAGCAGTACAAGGAGGATGCTAGGGAGTGTGCTTAGTGCTCTTAGAGCCAAAGCGTACTGTGGCTTCTTCCTTATGTTTAATTTCACTGGGTTCATTGCAAGACTGAGTGAAATAAACTAGGTCCATTCTTGTCTCTTTGCTGTTAATGTCCAGAAGTTGTTTCTGGGGTATAAATTTTAATATTTTATATTTTCCTCTCCATTTCTTGCAAAGCAAACTTTGAAGGATTCTGTTACTCCTCACTGTCTACCCCAAAAGCATTACAGATGAACAGACTATCTTTGTTCCTCTGAGGAACGAAGTGATTAATGCATTTGGAAATGCAAAGGGTTTAGGTTTTGCCATGAATTCTGATATTTATTATTGGGCAACTTGGAGAAAAATTTTTATAACTCTGTAGTTTAATCTTACAGTTTGTAAAATAGGATTTGTACTGGCTTTCACTGACAAGTAAAAGGATATAAAAAATAAGTTAGTGTTGTAAATGATCTTGTTTTGCACACGTGGGAGGCACTATAGGCATGAAAATTATGTTTATGCAGAGTAGAGACAACTTGTGCTTGGGGTATGAATCCATTTGAAACATTTATGGGAAGATATAACTAGCTTTCTTTGAATTTCAAAATGACATATAAAACATCTTTTCAAAATTGTAATTGTTCCATAGTACTTGATTGGTTTTATATCCAAATGGGCTCTGTTCTCTAGCATGCCCAAGGCTATGTGGCTGTAATGCCAGGGACTGTTGGCTTGTGCTCATGAGTCAAAATAATTGTTTTTTCAAAGTTTATTTTTTCATAATAAAAGTAATATGTGCTGATTACATAAAAAACAAGGACAAACTGTTATGGCTTATGTCTAGATATACCCCCAAAGCCCCATGCAGTCCTAGGTGGGGCTTTTTCAGAGGTGGCTGAATATAGAGTGTGTGATGCTGGCACTAATTAGTGGCATAATGCTAGGATCAAGGGCACTAGGATTAAGAGTGTTAGTGGTTCCCACCCTAAGTAGTCTGGATAAGATTAAAGGGGAAGAAAGATGCTATTAAGGTCCCTTGTTGCTTTGCTACCTCTGTCCGCCATGAACTGCTGCCCCTCTGCCATCCAGCCTGCCTTGGAGCCAGCCAGTTATGGACTAAAACCTCTGCAAACTGTGAGCTAAAAAAAAAAAAAAAGAAAAAAGAAGTTTTCCTTCCTTCACTTGTGGGTGTTGAGTATTTTGTCTCAGCAACAAGAAAAGTAACTAAGATACGAGCATAAAGAAGAAAAATGTAATGAATTCATAGCCCCAAAACTCAAAGAAGACCAGCAAGAACATGTTGGTTTGTTTCTTTCCAAACAATGATCTAAAAACACACAAAACAAAAAGTTCAAACGAAATGGTATGCGGGTACAGCTTTGCATCCATGATCTTACAGGGTCCTCTTGCCAGCCCTCTGTAATGGGTGGTGGGCCACCTTACTTGACTTGGAAAGGATCTGAGTACCAAGGAATGCATATAACTTGCCCAAGGCCATGTACGATTTAGTGTGTTAGACACAGAACATGTCTTCTGACTCAAAATTTTATAGCTGCTTCTCTTCCACTAGGCTGTATCTTGATACAGTATAGGCTGCCTGTGTGGGTGACTCAAATGTTAGGATTTGAGAGAATCTGGGTTCTGTTTTATTAGCAGGTTGATGTGACAGTCACTCAGTGTCACTTCCCTAGCCCAAGGGATGGTTCTCCCTTTGACTTCTTGACTGTCTCAGAGCTTGAAGCCTAAAGCAATAAAAGCTTTTAAATTTTCATCCCTGCTTGCTCTTTCTATGTTCTGCACAGTTCCCTTGAGTACTTGAAGGACCTTCCAGTTGTTTAAGGATCAACTATGCTCACATGCCTCTACCTTTCTAAACTCCAGAACTACTGATACTTGGTTGCAGTCATTGCATCTCCTTTCCATCTGAAGAAATAGCAATGTTGGAAGAGAGATGAATGTAAAGTGCTCCAGTTTACTCATATCTGAAAACCTAGTGATATGCATCCATCTCTCAGCTTTTCGATATGAAATTGTGGCACAATGACATGATTATTTTTTCAATGTTTAGGTAAAATTCTAAAAATTAATATTAATGTCTGTTTTACAAGCAGGTTTAGATTTATAGAAACATTAAGAAGCTAGTACGGATGGTTCCCTCACGTGCCATTTACCCTAGTTTTAACATCTTGCATTAGTATCATACACTTGTTACAACAATGAATGGCATGATATTTTATTCACACTGCCTGTGTTTCCTCGGTTTTCACATAACATGTGTTTTCTATTCCTCATTCCCATGCAGGATACCACATACATACGGCTGTCATGTCTCCTTGGGTTCCTCTCGACAATATCTTAGATCGTCTTTGTTTTTTATGACATTATCAGTTTTGAAGAGTATTGTCAGGTGTATTTTAGGATGCACTTCTTTTGGAACTTATCTCATGATTAAAAGTGGATTATGGATTTTGTGGAGGAAAATCACAGATGTAAAATGTCATTCTCATCATATGTCAGTTATATAAAACCCACGTGACTTATCACTGTTGATGGTGACCTTGATCATCTGACCTTATAATTACTCTTTTCAGGTTAATTTTTGCCTTAGTTTTTTTGAAGATCCTTGACCTATGTTATTTTAAAATTGCACACTAATTTCCACTATGAGTATGCAAATGAGGTGAAAAAGTGGTATTGTTATTTGATTGAGATTGAAGATGTGAATCTGGACCAAAGAAAATTTTTTTCTTTATGAGAACATCACTTCTACCATGTTCCTTGTTCACTATTTCTATTTTAGAGTCAGTATATCTGTCTCCATCAATGAAGAACCTTTAGGTGGGGGTCAGGGTGCTACACACTTGATCTTCATTTCCTGCCATGTTTCCCTTTGTTATTTGCCAAAGGGAAATGGCCAGACTTGGAATGTGGTAGGGCTCGTGCAGACACATGTTCTGGGTAACTCATATGGGGGATCTGAGTTACTTGTTGAGGCATCTGCCAACTTTTCCATAACCTTCAAAGCCATCTCTGGAAAGATCCTTGACCAAAGAACTAGGCTGAGATGTTCCACTTGACCAGCCTTAATCATGTCTGAAAATGACAGACTCAGATGAGAAGCCAAAAAAACTCAGGCAGACAAATCTGATGAGAAAGTAAAGCTGATGGTCACAGAATATAACTATGTTTAAGATCCAAGTATCTACCGTGCATTTTTCTACTCTTGGCTGGTGTAAACTAGCCGTTTTATTAACACAGCAAGCATTGTGTGCCAGGTTATCCAACAGCAAGAAAGACTGGAAGTTCCTCCCCAATATAAGTTGTCTATATTCCTTATTTAGATAATAGTGAGTTTTGTGCAGGCCCATTTATATATTATGAAAAACAAAATGCATGCAAACCATATATTTTATAAGGTCATATTTTCTGAATGCATGCCTCATTCAAGACCTGCTTTTATGGTTTGTCAACAAGATCACTCCATAAAATACATTCTGATATCTCACAGCTGTGTACAATTTATTCTGTCTATCCATGCAGCACAAATAAAATTTTTATTTGCATCATCTAGAAGAAATACCAGTGTATAAATACACAAGCAAAACTCATAAGAAACCGTCTTCTGACTACAGATACTGCTGAGGGGACATTGTGCAACCAATTAAAAAGCTGAGAGATGGCTTCATTATCCACGTACATAGATAATAAATACTGCACTCAGCAAATAGTGCAGTTACTCAATTTCTTAAAAGGGTTGTGCAACATCCCACAAATGCTGGCACTGTCTGCCTTCAAATTCTCCTGGGAATATTTAGAAATAAAGCTTCTTCGAGGAAACCATTTGAGCCAAAAAAAGTCTCCTTTCAGATTACAAGGCTGGGATATGTAGGTGAAAGGGAACATATTCAGTGGTTAGAGTATTTTTGCCTTCAACAGAACACTGTTTTTCTCGGCCATCAGAACCTTGGAAGAACTGGTCCTGAAGATTCACAGTGCTCTTCACTTTTGATTTGCATAGCAGCCTCATCACATTGGAGGGCTGCCTAGCATCTTCAAGGTCAAGGTGTGGAGCTGCTGCCTCGTCTAGTTCCTTCACTGACAGGGGCACACACTAACGGCTTCACTAGGTGATCTGGGTTTCATGCACAGACTCCTTCCTTAGACAGCTTCTCAAGCAGTTGTAAAAAAATGCAGAGAGCTTTCCTCCAAGTACCTGAGGCCTGAGTGAAAATCTTCCAGCCATTGTGGTACTGTGGCGGGAATGCGAATGGTCATATCCTGTCCCCTGTTGCTGTGCTTAGGTGGTGGGGGATACATGATGCCCGTTTTAGATATCATACTCTGCCCAATTAAATAGGCCCTAGGACAACTGAGTTGGTGATTAATTTAACAATTTACTTGGGTTACAAACTTCACTTGGATCTACCAGGAATAGCTTATAACTCAACTATTTTGTTTATGTGGAGGGATATTAAGATGTTTGTGATCGCTTTATTGACAGTTTTACCTGACTTTTCAAAGAGTGCCGTTATGGCTGTGATAATTCTTGACACGTGGCTTAGTGTTCTGTGGTCTAGGGGAATGTCTAGATGGATTTTCACTTTTTATTCCATAATTGGTAGTAATTCACAGTGTCCTTTACCCAACTCAAATACCATGCCAGCTCTCTTATAAGTGCAGTTAATTTCACTTTGCACTCTTGCTCTGCAGGAGTTATATAACTGAATCAGAACCCAAACCAGCTTGTGAGTCCCAGGGGTTCTGAGCAAGAGAGCAACTCTTGGCAACTCTTCAAGAATGCTGCTGTTAACACCAACTGAGGCTGACTTGCACTTTCTTGGCTGATATCCGTGGGCATGCCACCCTCTGCCTAATTGCAGGAAAAGGACAGCTTTCACCCTGTCTCTGCTGACATGCTCTTTTGGGGGCTCTATGGGAGTTGAAAGGTTCTCATCTTCAGGTCTCAGCTCATGTGCACCTGATCCCCAAAAACCACAACAACAAAGGGTTTTCCTGGCTTATCCATCATCAATGCCATTCCCAGCCACTCTTATTTCACAGTTTTTCTTATGAATTTTTATCTTGAGGTAATGTTGGGTTTACAGGAGGATTGCAAGTAGAACACAGAGTTCCCCGTAGTCGCCTTGCAGAGCACTTACTGCTCCCTGAAATAGCTCACATGTTGAGTGTCCCTTAACTGATCCCTTGGGACCAGAAGTGTTTCAGATTTTTTATTTTTTTAAAGAAACTTTTGGATTACATATGTTTACATATACATAATGAGATATGTTGGAGACAGTCTAAGCACAAAATTCATTTATATTTCATATGAATGTCATGTACATACCTTCATCACTGACATTTTTAGTGTTCCTGTATTTTGAGTATAATCTGTTGCAAGAAGTCAGATGTGAAATTTTCCATTTGCTGTATCATATCGGGCTAAAAAAGCTTCACGTTTTGGAACATTTCAGATTCTAAATTTTCAGATGAAGGATGCCCAACCTGAACGTGTTTAGTTGTGTCTTTCCAAAATACAAGAATGGTAATCACAGGGTGGTGCAGCTTTATCTGCATAACCTCTCTTAGATGTACAGGACTGAAAAGGTTGAGTGTTCTGGGGTGAAGCTCGAAGAGATGAGGCTGCCCATGGTGTGCACAATGTCACTGTCCCCAGGCGACATTAGGTGGTGCTGGCCTGTAGCAGACAGAATGATCCTTTTGAATGGAAGCCCTCTGGTGTAGAGCACCTGCAAGCATGTCCTTCACAAAGTAGGGAGTTCATAAATATTTGGTGAGTGAGTAAGCAAACACGTTGGCCAACAAGGAGGCAGGTACCCCTAACAAAGCCCCTGCTGTACCTCCTGTGTGCACTCTAAAAGGCACGAACTCAAGCCATGGGAGGAGCCTCACTGACTGCAGGTCCCCAGGCTGCCAGTGGTTGTCCCTCTGCAGCCAGGGCCCTTCTGATGGCTTCCAGATGGCCATTCCTTTCTTCCATCCAGCACTCCACTGATGTCCCCTCAGCTGGCACATAACCATGTCCCACATACAGATTCCTGAATCCATGAATCATCCTGGTCCAGAGCACTGCTCTCCTACCGTCCTCACTCACCCTGTCCATGGTCCTCCCTCCTACTCTTCCCATTTGGCCAAGAGACCCAGCTTACCCTCCGCCCGGCCATGTTCCTGACTTTCAATTCATACCATTCCTGTTGGCTCTGCCCTCAACAAAAAAGAGTCTAGAATACCTTGTGAGCAGCTGGAATATTTTCTGGAAAGGCTGGGTCAGACAGTTAATGCTCCAGTAGTATCCTTTTGTAACCTGACTATAACTGCAGACTTCCACATCTAGAATGATAAAATGGTGTGGATTTAAAAGTATTTGGGGAATTATAAAATGTCTAGGATTAAAATTTCAATACCATTTGTGCCTAATAAATGTGAACTCTTTAGTAACTTAAAACTGTGCTATTATGACTCAGGTCTGAAAATTATGAGCCCTGGTTGAAGAAATGGGAATAACATATGAGGGAATCTGGTCCATCCTTTACCTTGAGGACCATGCTGTGGTCACAGTGAATAGCAAGTGTGTGACCTCATAGAACAAGCCCAGAGAAATTACTGTATTTGTTAAGAAAGTGATATACTCTCCAGAAGAGAAAAATGTTATCCTTTCCATTAGGCTTGTTTGTGGAAATGGAGCTGAGTTGAACTGTGTCAGTCCAGTAACTGGTTTGACAGACAGGACTCCAAGAAACAAGAGCATATAACAGTTTATTGAATGACTTGAGTTTTCTTTTTTACATAAACCAGTCTAGTCAGTCTGAACTGGCAAATTCATTTGTCTATAGAATCACTTATTGAAGCGTATAAAATTAGACTTTGTAAGTACAGAGAGGAGATTTGGCATTGTGTTTAACAGATTCACTGGGACTTAAGTAAATGGATTTAAGTCTTAATACGGTTAAAGCCTGGAGACTTTTAATAGAGAGCTAATCTTAGGTACAGCATTAATTCATCATTTTAAAAATCACTTCTTGTGCTTTTTTTGTTGCTTGTTGAAGAACTGAATTGTATACTCTGACTATGATAATAACCCAGCACGCATTACAAGTTTGGGATTAAAAACAAATTTAATTTGTTTTCTTTAAAGTACAGTATTTTAATTGTTTGATTGACAGGGAATTCATTGGTTTCCACACTTAACATGATTTAATGGATTATAATGCTTCCTTGTACTTATTCAACTTGCAAATATTTTCACTGTCATTTATGTATAAGCTCATGATGTCAAACTCTTCCCGACTAGAATGAAAAATGTGGCTTCTTTTCTTTTGATTCAGGAGTGAGCTTATGGGACCATGTGGGAGCTTATGAAGTTGCCAGCGCTGCTGTTCTGAATGGAGACGTTGGTACCCCAGGGAAGAGCAGTGACTCAAAGGTCAGTTTTGTCCCACCTCTGCTTTGAGACCACTGATGCTTTAAAATAATGTTAAGTGCATCTTTTATTTGAGTTTTGCTTTTACCTATGTTAGTACTAATTTTCTTCTCATATAATGGAAGCTTTATTCTTATGAAGATAGGATGAACCCAACTTTGATGTGGTAGCTCCGAGTGACCCAGCCTTATTTTCATCTATTGAAATTTATTTTTCAAACAAACCCAAAGGATTACACTATCAAACAGACAGCTTCCGTGTTCAAATAGACAGCTTCCATGTACATGAATGGTGGGCATTTTTTGTATTCATTTCTATTTCATCAGTATTGCATCTTTTCAATTGATTATTGGTTGAAATATTTTCATACAACTGAAAAAAGATCAGAACAAGTTTTAATGCCATCTAAACTCTGTTTGCTTTGACGTGTTTGAATTGCAGCTTTTGTGAAATGAAAGAATAAGGTAATTGAAATATTATTGATGAAATCTAATATTTCAGTGAGTTTTATCCGCCAAGTTGACATGGCTTTCCTAAATTTTAGAGCTTGTTAGAACAGTTGCAAAGTGATAAAATCTATAGAAATATGAGCTCTTTGGAGAGATCAGACAGATGGCTTTGTCCTTGTGTTATTGCAACTATTTTTAGATCATTTTTCAGGACAGAGAACAGATTCTTTTTTAAAAAGAAGAGTTGAAATTGTCATAATCATAGGTGGTTTGGAGGAATGGCTTCAGGGGGCCACCTTTATATCAGTAATGATTTACATCATTAATTTATTTTTGAGAGAGCTTGCATTTGAAACTGAGCATTAGGAAAGGTGGTGGGTTGAATAAGGAAGCCAAATGCCAAATCTTCACTTTTTAAAAAGCATTTCTATGTCATGGAGATTGTTGTGAGTTAAATATACAAAAAACAAGCGTGGTGGTATTGATGATAAGTCCTTGGAAGAAGAGGTCTGTTATTCAAGAAAGACTCATCACATTATTAATAAGAACAATTATAAGCAATTATTATAGATGCAGAAGAGGAGTATGTTGTTTGATTAAAAAAAAGTATGTCTGTTGAAATATTTGTAGGCACTAGTAATAAAAAAATATGTAACAATCTAAAATTTCTTGGGTAGTAGAAGCCATTGTGGAGACTTCCCCAAGGGTGGAGTTACCAGATTTAGCCAATGAAATCTGCCTGATTAAATTTGAATTTCAGATAGATAATGAATATTATTATTCTTTTATTTTTGTTTTTGTTTTTCTTCTGGTACCAGGAATCGAACTCACGACCTTGCACTTGCCAGGCAAGCACTGAGCCACTGAACTAAATCCCCAGCCCCATGAATATGATTTTAATATAAGTATATCCTATGTAATATTTGGGATATACTTATACTAAAAAAAAAAACACCCATGTCCCAGTATTGGCTATAAGAATGTGGATTTGATTAAACGACCAGAGCAACAAGCTGCTGAGGGTACTGGCGTGGGCCAATCCAGGTTTACCATGGTTTCGGACCTCCAGTTTCATCCTTCCTACCCACCGTCCATCTGGCAGACATCATAAAGCCTGTATTCCAGAGGAGGAATCAGCAGATGCACTGCTGGCCAAGCTTACTCCTACCTGGTGATCACAGATCACGAGCAACCATCTTTGTACAAAAGTAGGAAAAACCATTATTGTTGGGCAGATGTCCCAACTCCTTGAATTAGAATTCCAGAATGAGAACCGTCAGGGTGGTAGAAACATCCCTAAAATATATTGTACTAACATAACTCATGCTAGTGATATTATTTAAAGGAGCAGGAACTGAGGTGAGTTGGAATAGCATTGTGTTGCAGTCCCAGGGGGCTCAACTCAGCGTGCAGCTTATGACTTCAGCATCATGACAATAACTGTGGAATGTGCTCACATTTGGTAGAAAGCTCCCACAACCTTGCATGAGAAAGAGTGCATGAGAGCGGTCTGCTCCTGGGCGCATGTCTATGGAAATTCCCCATGGAGTGGTGCATGGATGTGCTGTGGGAGCCTCCTAGTGTCATAACAGTTAAGATTTTCATTCTCAAGCACATCAACACAGTGTGTCTTCACTTCAAAGCAAAGCAAATTTATGCCAGTGAGTGTTTTTATAGAGCAACTATACCTATGATACTACAGAAAATAGACTTTTTCTACTTTCTTACTCCCCAGCTTCTTTCTCTTTAACCAGTTTTTATGGTTTGTTTGTTTGCTTTTTTTTTTGGTACTAGAGATTGAACCCCAGGCATTTATACTGAACTACATTCTCAGCTTTCTTCTTAAAAATATTTTTTCATTTTTCAACAGAGTCTCACAAAGTTGCTAGGTTGTTCAGGCTGGACTTGAAATTGTGATCCTCCTGCCTTAGCCTCTCAGAGTTGTGGGATTATACACAGGTACTACCATGCCTGGCTTATTTAACCAGTTTTTAATGGAACATCTTTGAAGTCCAGTGACTATACATACAGTCCACAAAGAAGGCAGACAGGTATTCTACTCTGCATCTTATTCTCCAGTGAGGGAAATGTGAATATAATACATTCAGATTGTGATTAAAAAAATCGTTCTAGGGACCAACAATGAGATGCATTCTCATAGACTGACCAAGAAAGCCCTTCCTAAGAATATGGTAAGATATTCACCCTTTTATTGAGTTTAAAGGGTCAGCCTGAGAAGAGCAAGTGTATGAACAGCTTATATGGAAGGAACAGAAAGAGCCAGTTGTGTCTACAACATGGGAAATCAGACAGACAGAGGGTGATGCAGGAGCAGCAGAGCCGCTCCTTCTGTGCATGGCCTCACCATGGCCTGGGGGAAATACATTCATCCTAAGAAATTGACACACTATAGTTCTCTTCTTCCAATAGCTGAATATTTGCATCGCAACTTCACGGGAGTTAACAACCATAACATCCATATTCATAATTATTCTTCCCCAAAGTGGACAACTGCCATATTGATAGCAATAAAAGGCATTCCTTATGCATGCAGAAACATCAGCTCTTAGACAGTCCTGTGTGCCCAACCTTCGGAAGTCAAGTGCAGCAGGACTGGACAGAGGGTTGTTACTAGGAAGGCGACAAGAGCCGGCATGCTGGGCAGTGACATGTGCCTTTGTGTCCCTTTGCATTTCTTCCAGACAGCTTGCAAGGATCACCTTCCTGAAATGAGGCACTAACTCACTTATCCCTGAACCTTCAGAGGTGAACTTCATGTCCATGGTATAAAGGCAAACTTCAGGCCTAGTGTAAAATCATAGCTCTGGGTCATCCAGGCTCAATCCTCACTAACCACTACTCCACTCACCTCCACCAACCTGATGCTCTGACCTGCACCTTCTCCATGCCCTTCCCATGCCTGCACGGATTTTTCATCACCCTGAGATGCCACCCACTGAGCTACAGGGACCCGATCACCTGCCCCAGCCCTGGTGGCTATGCAAAGACTCACATGTGGGTCCCAGAATGGATAGAAGGAGAGTGAAGAGGAAGCTGGAGTAACTGTCTGGAGGAGACAGAGGCAGCTCAAAACCTGCTTATGGACAGTAGCAGGAGTCAGTCAGATTGGGAACATGTCTTGAAGGGAGAGGGAAGCAGACTTGCTGCTAGATTAGCAACTTTGAGGACAAACTCAGTGTTGGGTCTGGGCTACTAAAGTGGGAAAGGGTGCCATCTAGAGGGTCATCAAAGAGAAAGGACACCCTGTTTAATTTGGTTTCCATGACACCATTACCTTGCTGGCTCATTGTTTCTCAGTCTGGATGCATATTAAAATCACCTGGAAACTTTTATAAATGTCAGTGTTTAGCATCTAGTCTTTGGAGTTAGTTTAATTGGCTCAGGGGAAGACCCAGGTATCTTTCTGTCTTTCTTTTTTAAAGCACCCTCCCCAAGTGATTTAATAAATACACAAGTAATGGAAGCAGTTGGAAAAATCTATGCTGCATCTAATGCTAGAGGTCTGGTCAGCCTAAGTCATGGTGTAGGCACAGGTGTTGTCAGCTGCTTCTCTCCAGTATTGTCATATGTCTTTCACACTGAGTAACACACCCAGCCTTCTTTGATTTTGATACAGGGTGTCACTAGGTTTCCCATACCGAGATGAACTTGTGATCCTCCTGCCTCAACCTCTCAGGGTGGTAAGATTACAGGTATGTGCTACCACACCAGCTTCTCATTCTGTGTTTGGTCTGTGGTTGCAATATATCTGGATGAGGCATTAGTGAGGCCCTTCCAAACCAAGAATCAAGCCATCACCGCCACTGGTAATTTAGTTGAAGGAGTGGAGGGACAGGAAGGAACATGGCCTTGTACAAACTGGAGAGCTGCCAGGCTTTTGTTTTTGTCCTTCAATTCATCGTCTGTAACATGGCGATAAGCTTATCTGCTTTCCCTGCTCTTAGGGTTATTGAAAGAATGAGGTGAGACAATGACATTAAAAATACTTTGGAATCAGAATGTACTACCCACAGGTAAGGCGATATAGAGATTTTATGTCCCAATTTTATGTCTTGAAAGAGGGCAGACCTAGAACCAGGGAAGACATGTCAAAATGTGATTGATTATGAGATGACCTCAGCGGAGCTAAGCCCCTGTATGCTCCAGGAAATTTCTAATTTCCAGCTTTCTCACATGAGAGTGAATATATGGAAATAGTATGTGAAATGGAAAAAACTACAAGGCAAATGGATTAGAACATGAAACGAAAGCTTCCCTTAGCCTATTGTGGGTCTCAAATATCAAGTATCAAATAGCAGCTAATTGAAATGGCAGAGGCAGATTCTGTTCCACGCATCTCCACTTGCTTTTCTCAAAGCTGATAAGGCCAAGCTGTGTGTATCTGTCGAGTAGCTGTCCCCATCTGCCCCTTCACAATCTGAAGTCCCGAGTGGTGGCTTGGGTTTGCTTGCTGACCTCCTCCACAGCCTGGCCTCCGGTAGTACCTCTCCTTCCCAACACTTCCTCAAGACTGCCTCTGAGGTCATGGGTGGCCTCTGAAGCCAGCACATACCTTTCCCTCTATCTGACTTATCACTAACCTTTGAAATTCCTTCTTTTAGCTTCTGAGTTCCTCTTCTTTCTTGTGTATTCTGCCTATGTTTTTAACCCTTGCTTTTCCTTCATCTTCCTGGCTTTGCTCCATCACTCTTAGGCTCCTCTGAGTTTCTTGCAGACCCACTCCCCAAAACCATGACCCCGGCTGGCAATGTCACTCACTTCCATGACCATGTGTACCCAGGGGTCAATGGGAAAAAGAACAGCAACACTGAGTTCTACTGAGTACAAATAGTTGGACATGTGACCCTTGAAAACCTCAGTGTTTGTCATCCATCATGCACTGATTTGAGATTCATCTCCCTCACTTTGCTTTGACTCCTGAGATTTGGTCATGGGCTTCCAAGGGACAACAGGCACCCCGAGCTGAAAGTGCCCTGTCATCTCTACTTTACCACCCCCTCCAGTCACCCTGTCTTCTCTGGTTTACAGAAGAACCCCCAGAAAATAAGATTGTCATCTCCATTCTCTCAAATCATAAGGTAACCAACATCTGGCTGTACTGGCTCCTCTCTCTGTGCCCATGATAACTACTTCATCATTCTGCCTCTGGGAACAGGGTGATCTGTCTAGAACACAGACACAACCTGTCCCCATCCTGTTTTTCAATCCTTCAAAAGTCACAGGGACACCTACCTTCAAGATCAGCTTCCTTGACCCAATGCTGCACCATCCTAGATCTGAGCGCCCTTCTACCTCTCAGCCATATCACCTAGAGTAGCAGCCTGATGCCTGAAGAAGCCGTTTGCTGCCTAAAGTAGCAGCTTACTGGCTGAAAAAGTTATGTTGGTGTCTGAAGAAGCCAAGTTGTGAAGTCAGCTTGTTGCCTGAAAAAGTCATGTGCCTTATGGTCATGTTTTGCGTTTGTTCTGTCTCTGTGTTCTCTTGGTACCCTGAGTTTTACTCATTCTCAAAGCCCCATTTACACAGCGTTGTCTCCTGGGAGGTCTGTCCTGATTCCCCTGCAATAAACAAGTCCATCCTTCCCCTGTTGGGTTAATAACCCTAGTTATTGTGGGCTGATCAGGCCTGCAATCTCCCGTACGAGAGGATGCTGAAGACTTAAATAAATGAGACAATTGAAATGATTTTAGAGTTCAAGGAGGGGTCCAACTCTCTCACAAATTCAAGATTCTCTGCATTCAAACCAAGAACTTCCCTGGACATCTCATATCAAACAAAGGAAGGGGATACTGAAGAAAATGCAGGAATCTGGGCGGGACTTGGGAAACCCTTTAAGGACTTCTCCAGGTAATACATTATGTTAATTTAGGAGAACTATGTTATCTCCAAGAAGGTCATCAAGCAGAAGTGAGATGCCTGAAGCTATAGTCTCCTTTTAGTTAATTGGGGTTGGAGCCAAAAGTCCTCAGCTGTGGCCTTGTCTTCTTAGGCCTCACAGCTTCACCCACTATTACAGGCCTCAGTAGGGGCCAGTGACTCACAAGTAAACATGGAAAGCTAACTGGTTAATATTAAACCCTGCTCAGAGCTGCTACACAGTGGTCTCCATCATTCCTCTACCTGCATTAGGCCATGCACATCTCTGGGATGTGCGTTCCTACCAGACACACGTTTAGCTCATCCAAATGTGGACTGTGGACCTGTGCAGAGAGAAGCCACAGAGACACATTTACGTGATATAGATGAATGCATCCTCTGATGTCTCCCGGGCACACACGGTCAGAGTGCGCAGGGGAGAGCCATGTTTACCGTCTCCATGAGTCCTTCTGGCTCTCATGGGATATTTTTCTCCCCAAGAGCAACATTCGTCCTTTCTGTTGGCTACCATGGTATCACATGGTCTCTGAAATAAGCCAGCTCAACTCTGCTCTATGCAGAGTACACGGACGCTCTGGAAAAAAGAAATGACCCTATTGCCCTTGTTGTATGGTCACACTGAACATATTAATACTGTAGGGCATTTTGCAGATTAATTTTTACTCTGCTTTAGGTTCCACTTCTTCCTTCTGTATGGGCCTTATCCCCACAAATCCACACGATTTGAGTCTCAGCTCTAAAGCTTGAGCACACAGTACCATGCTCTTAGCTTCTAGTTCTGCTTCTCCCAACAGCCCTGCTTCTGTGCTCTCTCTTTGGATGCCAGCCCTGTGGCTGCCCCTGTCTTTTACACACAGCCTCACACCTATTGCATGATTGCAGAACATTTGATGATGGACTCTGAGATTTCCCTTGTACCAGGGGCTCCTGTCACTCGTTGCTGTGGGCATGGCAGACAAGGTTAACACTTATACTTTCCTTTAAATACCAGTGGGGATCTTGGGAGTCTCCCCATTTCTGCTGAGAGTTTGCAAACTGTCCTTTACTTCAACTTTGTAGGTGTTGCCCATGTCTTTTTAATGCATACTGTCTTTTTAATGCATACTTTTTAAGAGTATGCATTCTTTAAGGTCATTGAAGGCCTCTCTCTGATAGCAACATATAATGCTACACTTTGAGCTCATAATCTCTCACTGGGAAAACTCCCTTTACTTGCCTGACCATCCCCAGAGCAGTTCTGTTACTCTGGTCTTGTGGGTCCGCTGGCCAACCCCACAGAGAGTTATTTTCCCCTTCACTAAGGTATTATTCTGGTATTCATAGGAATTCCTGCAGGATACACAGAAGTCCCTGGCACATGACCAAGTAAGTCAAAGATTAGTTTTTCTGACTTATGAAACACTATTTTTCTAGCTTACAAGCCAGCCAGTTAATGTTTCCACTTAAGAATGTAATTTTTCTGAACTACCTATTATGTACCTCCTAAAAAGAAACAGACAGTGGAGCACAAGGTGGGATACTCTTTCCAGACTGCACAAACTCCACCTCTGCCTTCTACTTTCAACTGCACGCCCAGTCCCAGCTTTTTCTTAACAACCCACTTGATGTGTGAGAGCTGCTATTTTCAAGGATTGATGCCAAGTACTAGGGGCAAAGGAGAATAATGGAACTTGGAGCGTGCAGAAATGGATTCAGCTTTTGCCTTTCTGTGTGACACCGGATCAGTCACTCTCCCTTCCTGTGCCTGTTTCCTCATCTGCACAGGAGATGGTGATGGTTGCCTTGTTACCTGACTCATGTCAGCCCCTCAGTCCTTTCCCTTGACTCATGCTGGGTTTTCTACCTATGCTATGACAGGGCCTTTCAACCTCAGCACTGAAACCATTTGGGCTGGATCTTGGTTGTGTGTGTAGGGGAGTGGCTGTTCTGTGCATTGTAGGATGTTTAGCAGAATCTCTGTCTACACACTGGATGCCAGTGGCATCCTTCTGCAAGCTGTGACGAGTACCAATGTCTCTAGATATTGTCAGCTATTCCCTGCACGATGGAGAAGGACTGGGGAGGGTGAGGAACTGAGTCCCTTGGTGCTGGATGGGCCACACAAATCCACCGACTTTCTGGGGAGAGCTGGATCATGATTATCTTTAGCTGTATAGGCCCCAGGATCTCTGTCACAGCTCCTCAAAAATAACACCTAAATGAATGAGTGTGGCTGGGGCCCAGTGATACTATATGTGGACACTGAAAGTTAAATTTAATATAACTTTCACATTTTATGAAACATTTGTTTTAAACAAACATTTGAAAAGATGGGGCCAATCTTAGCTTTCAGACTGTACCAAGCTAAGCAGTGCAGTGACTTTGGCCCAAGGGCCACAGTTTGCAAGCACTAGGCTGAATATTCTGTAGGTATCAAGCTCCAAGGGTACTCCCATCCAGCCTGAAGGTGAAGTATTGCCAGGTACTCTTCATGGAGAATTGTCAAATGATCCTATGGAGTATGGTGATAAGGTCAGTATTGTATTGGAGTATTGTCACATTTGCAGATAAGTGTGATGAAGGGTGTGGAGTTGGAATACTGGTGAGAAACTTAAGTATCTGGGCCTGGCTCTCTGAGATCCTGAAGTCTACTGTTCTTTCCATGGTGCCCAGCTACCTCCCAGAAACACCCATTAGCTTTTCTTTCCTTGTGCATGGTATTGGGATGAGCTTATGAATCTGGACTCCAGAAGGCTGAGGTCAGGGTTCAGAGGACAGACAGGAGAAACTCTCTCCAGCATTCCCGCCCTGCCTGTCTGCCTTGCTCTACACCTGGGAGATCTGGCTTTCTTTAAGATGTGATTGTCCCATTACAGCTCCCTGCCAGGGTTTTTTTTGTTCACTCTTTCTTTTTTGGCTAACCCAAAAAGAGGAGGACACCAGCCAAGGTATTGTGGTTGGCTCAGTGATGTTTCCACTTAGAGAGATCTCCATTCCCTTAGAGAGAGGCTTGGGGACTGTGTTTCCAAAAACACTCTCCACCAACTAGTTTATCTCTTGTGTCCTCTTAGCGAGGCCTTAATATCATTTTAAAAACAAACAAACAAACAACAAAAAAAACCATTGAATCAATTCTCCCTACAGTTCCTACAACTTTTTCATAAGCCACTAACATCATTATATAACTGCCTCTTTAAAAAAAAAAGTCGTATTTCAAGACAATTGAACAAATTTGGATATTGTAGGAAATAGAGTGGCTTGCATTGCTTAAAATGACAGATTATAAATTTTTTAATGCTCATCGGGTAACAGTTTAGTGTGCATGTTTGACTGACATGAGCTAAGGCATGTAGTTGCTTAACATCAGCAGAAAAGGAGTACGATGAACTCCAGACTTTGGGGGTTCATCTGTCCAGGGATGTTTGAGTACCTGCTCTGTCTCAGAGCCTCGGTCAATTTCCCATAATGTAAGAAAGAGCAAGACACAGTCCTGCTCTTGAGACACAGAGTGTGATAGATTGAAATAAGTACTTAGAGACTAGGGATTTTAGAACATAAATAAGTTTTTTTTTTTACAAAAACTTTAGAACAAGTTTAGGTTAAATGAAAAACTGCAAAGAGCATATTGAGTAGTCCATGTAACCCACACCAGGGCTCCATTATTCACGTAGCACAATCTCTGTCTACACATTGGATGCCAGTGGCATCCTTCTTCAAGCTGTCATGAGTACAAATGGATCTAGATATTGTCAGCTATCCACTGCACAATGGGGAAGGACTGGGAAGGGTGAGGAACTGAATCCCTATTTGTGTAATACATTTGTAAGAAAGGTACATGTTCTACCTTAAAATCTTTTCATGAACAAGATTTGAGGAATTAAGGTCATTTAAAAGAGCACGTAACTTCTGAAGGGATATGATTCTAAAACTTTGCTTTAAACTGAAGACCATACCTTCCCCAAAGAGATCCAATGTGTATTACTGTTGTGTTTCATAACTTCATACCACATGAAGGCTGAGCAAGCTGTCATCTGTGCTCACCCTGAATTTCTCTGAAGTCACAACGTATAACCAGTGAGGACATGCCACCATGGCTGCTTGACAAACAGTCCTGATGCTGATGAGGATGTTTGGCTTAACAAAAATTTCAAGTTGGCAGTATTTTAAAAGCCTTCTTATTCTTTCCTTTTGAAAAAATTCCTCCTATTCTTTCCCTTAAATATTTTTAAGCCTATCACAAGAGTGCCTACGCTAAATATGTAAATCATGCTTTAAAAAATAACTGACTACTGAGCCATGAGATAACTGTAACGTATGCCAGGGTAGAGAAGTCACGTGAAAACATTTTGCTTTGGTGTTAAGTTAATGTGCTTGTGATGCTCCCATTTCTTGCATGTGTCCCTGTAAGTATCAAATACGTGTTTCTGGCAGTGGGCACCAGTGTTTTATAGCCATGTTCCCCATTATTCCCTGCATAGACAGAATAATTAAATTATATAAAATTAACATTTCATCTCTCTCTAACAAGTGTATTTAAAAACCAAAGAATAAGATTTTGTTGGGTTGTGTTGAGATTTTGAAGACCATAATGATTGTAATATTGATGAGTTTTTACCTCCTTCGTAAGTGGCATTTTTTGCATCTTTGGAAGCAATAACCAGCCTCGCTGAGAATGCATCATAGGAATCACATGTAAACAGTCAAAAGGAAATGTGTGTCTCCTAAGACTGCATGTATTTGCCCAAATCTAGCCCATAGACATTTGGAGCAAATAAGAATAAAATTTACTGTTCATCCCACCCAAAGA
>NW_004955477.1:4185352-4205321 GCF_000276665.1 Chinchilla lanigera | reverse complement strand
CTTTTATAGAAGAATAGTTTTAAATTTGCCAAAAAAATTGCAAATATAGCACAAAGTTCCCATATACCTCATGCCAAGTTGCCCTGTTACTGACATCTGAAATTATTATTATGCTTGGCGCACTTAATGCACCAATACTGATAGTTTATGATGGACTAAAACTTATATCTTATTTAGATTTCCTTAGCTTTCCCCTCATACCCTTTTTCTGTCCCAGAAGCCCAGTCAGGATCCCATATTCCATTTAGTCTCTTGTCTCTGTAGGAACCTCTTGGTTGTGAGAGTTTCTTAGGCCTTTCTTGTTTTTGGTGGCTTTGACAGTTTGGGGGAAGACTGGGCCAAGGACTTTGTAGACTCTCCTTCAACGGGGATTTGTCTGATGTCTTCTTCATGGTTGTACTGGGCTTGTCTGTTTTAGAGAGAAGACCACGAAGGTAAAGTACATTTCTTATTACACCGTATCCAGGCACACACACACTCCACATCACTTATCCCTGTTGGTGTTGACTTCAATTACCTGGGTGAGAAACTATTTTTTCTGGGTTGTCCACTGTGAAATTCCATGTTCTTTTGAAGGAAGTTACTGTGCACAGCCCACACTGTATGTGAGGGGTTAGGTTCCCTCTCTTTGAGGGGCAAGTAGCTGTGTAAGTCATTCTGAATTATTTTTGTTGTAAACTTTTATGCCTGAATTCTTTTTAAAATTTTTATCAGTGTATGTTGATACATATGTCACAGCAATATTCATTTTCGAGAACTGGCACACAGTTTCATATGTATGAAATTTTTTGATGATTTTTTTGATCCCTTTACCTCCTCCCCTCCTCTCTCTCATCTTCTTCTGATCCTCTGCCCCTCTGCTTCCCACCATCTCCCTTTTATTTCACTTTTAACTAATTTGTATTTTGTGTTTCTCATATAGGAGAAACCATGTGATATTTAATGTTCTGTGTCTGACTTCTTAAAATTATGATTTCAAGAAACATCCATTTTCTTCTAAATGACATGGTTTGATTCTTCTTTATGGCTGATATATATATAGATTTAAAGGGAACAATTACAGATTTTACCTGCTGGGACACAGCTGACACATTCCATATCCTTTCACATAACTAGTTGTAGAAATTATATAAAGGAAAACACACCAGGAATCTGGCTTTTTATGCTGCACATGCCATAGGGTCAAAAATAGAAGGACGATTTTCAGTAATCAGTTCTTGAGAATCAAACTTAATCATTAAGTTATTTCCTCTAAAAAAGTTATTTTTTCAAGTGAACTTCCAATTCTCGAGCTTTTGACCTAACTCTGGCATTTTGCTTTTGCCGAGTTAATCCATGTCTCAAGGCTGCCTTTCTGCTAATTACTTGAAATTAATTTGACCTTTTCCTACAAGTGGCACACAAAAAAGACTTTATTCATCTGCTCTAACTATTTGCATATGCAAGTTTTACTCAGCAAAGGTACTCAGGGTCATCTTCTTGCTTGAACCTACTAATTTTCTGAGCATATAATTTAGAGACTTGCTCATGAATCCAAAGCAGTTTGTGAGAGCACATGCTAACCAGACTGGGGTTATGGAGTATGTCTCCTGCGTCCCCATAGGAACCCAACACTCAGTCCACCTCCTTGTCCTTACTCAGCAGCCATCCCGCAAGGGACATATCTGAGTATGTGTGGTTGGATTGGCCCTAATTCAGAAGCATCATGCATCCAGTATTTCTCATCATTGATGGGTTAGCATGTTGTATTTGTAAAAATGTTACTTTTGCAAACTAACTTCCAATTCTCTAGCATTTGACCTAACTCTGATACATATACAGTGTACATGGCTTGTTTTCATTCTTGTTTCCCAGACTTCAGCACCATGACTCAACAACATGTTCCTAACCTAATTATAGGAGCAGCTGCACATAATAGTTTGTGCATGCTTAATGTACTTGTTTTTTAAACACATAAAATGAATATAAATGATTAAGATGAAATCTGCTGTGTATGTCTTAAAATGCATTTGTCTAGCATCAGGGAACACATTCCAGTTGGAAAATGCTGTGTTAGATCTTTAACAATTTCTCCATTTTTCTATCCAATACATATTTATTGACTACTTCTTCAGGGTTCCCATGTACACATTTAGGGCATGGGCTGGGTTGTTCCATGCCCAGAGCTGCATTGTATAAAACCTGCTCAGTTGGGATGTTATCAAAGAATTTTAATAACTTTTCTGGAGGAAAAACACCATTTGGAGATTGTCCTACTTTTCTATTGAGTCCATTCCGTATATTCATTTAACCAAATAAATATTTATTAAGACAATATTATGTGCCAAACTCTGTGGTAGGTGTTAGGGATATCTTGTCAGATATTTTGCTAGAGATATTTTATGCAAAGATGCATAAAAACTGATAATTGCACTTTAGAACTATTTTACTGCTTACTCAAACAGAACACTTGGAATTGTTAACTCCTCTCAGAGAGCAAACACGGAGAGTTAAGGGCCCACCATAGGGGGAGAATTCTGTCATAGTGCCTTTGAAATCCAGCCCCTTCTTTTATAGTTTAAAACAAGACCACTGGGGCACATAATCTTTGGTCCTGCCTGTTTAGCTGATAGGAATGTATGTGCAATGCCAGAAGTGATTGCTGTTTTAGTGTTCTTTGACACAGGCAGATATCTTAAGAGGATTTTGTGGGAGTGCATCAGATCTCTGGAGCTACAGTCTGCAGGACATCAGCCTGCCTGTATGTGCCTTCAGGATATAGGGAGTTGTGAGCATACACATTTGCTATCAGCTATTTTCGTGTCTGGGATTGCTTTGGAAGTTAAGAATCCAGTTCTATAGATCGCTTTGCCTCATATTCCTAAGTAAGGAGAAAAGAGGTTTTGTTTTTGTTTTTGTTTTTGTTTTTGTTTTTGTTTTCTTTTTGTAGTGCTGGGAACTGAACCCACAGTCTGACGTGTGCTAGGCAAATGCTCTACTACCGTTATACCCCTAGCCCTAGGAGGGAAATTTTGAAGGTTCTGTCCCAGGATGCGCTTGGTGGAGAGCCGAAGGCTGGGTTGTCCACCCTGCTGTTCCATTGGCAGGTGCGGAGCCTCGTCTGATTCAGTCTGGGAGTGTTTCTGGGAATGCAGCTGCCATGGGAAACTGCTGGAATAGACACACACAAACTGGTCATCCTCCGATTTTCCAGAGTCGAAGGCATATTCTGATTTTCAAATCTTTCAGTTTTCCAGACAAGGTTAGGAAGGTCCATCCATCGGGAGGGTCAGAAGGGTGCTCTGCAGTCACATACAGGACATAGAATGCATTTGTTCTAGTTATGATGGACAGGACCGTGGAGACACATCTTTGGCACCAGCAGGGATACAAAGAAAGAGTTGGCAGGCAAAATTAGCAGATGGGGAAATGAGTTGGAGAAGCATTAAAGGTCTTCTCCTATAAAATAAGTGTCCAGAAGCTGTAGAAGTGTACATCTTTAGTTAAATAAACACACTTAATGACAAGGCATATACGTTTTTCAGTGAAACTTTACTGGTTACAACTGCATGTATTTTTCAAATTCCAAGATTTCAGTGCACACAGAACTGGCCTATTATGCTCATTAACCTCAGAGGCAACTCCTTGCAAGAAATTCCCTTGACAGTGACAGCAAATTAATTTGACTATTTTATTTGAAGCAGCGCAGACCTGAGCAGCTACTGCTAGTATTTCTTTGCTCTGTCCTCTTGGTTCACATGGGAAGAACACAGATTCATGTACAAGCTCCAGCATCTGTACAGATGGAGGGAGCCCACTGAGACCCCCACTCCCTCCTCTTTATAGAGTAAGGATTATAGAAGGCTCAGCATCAGTTGTAATCTGTATGACAAACTGGAGTTTTATCCATTTTTATAAATGACTATGAAGTTTATATTACAGGTAAGGTACTGTCAGCATTTGTGTTTGGGATGTGGAGTCTTCTGGTTAAGCAGGGCCTTGGATGTCATGCTAGGGAGTTATGATTCTCTTCTGCAGGTAATTGGGAGCCCCTGAATAGTAGTCAAGTGATGTTTTGGGAATGTAGTATTAGAGGAGGTTTGAAAATCAGTTAATATTGAAAATGTTATAGACAATGAGCTCCTGGTTAAATTTTTTTTTTCTTAAGCCAGGTGGCATACATCTATAATCCCAGAATTTGGGATGAGACAGGAAGATCACTGAGAGTTCAAGACAGCTTGGTCTATAGAGTGAGTTCAAGGCTAGCTTGAACTACATAATAAGACCCTGTCTCAAAACAGACAAATAAAAAATGACTTTTTTCCTTCAAAACAGCCATATTGTATCTCTTGATTGATTCAAGTATGTCCCAATTGATGAATGGATGAGGCTTCCAGAGTTGTCCCAAATGAGAAGCGGAAGCTCTCTGGTATGTGACCCTATTGATGTGATATTTCAAAGGGACAGCTAGACTTCAGCCTGCAGCCCTGACTCTCGCCCCAAGACACCCTCTGTGTTGAAACTCCCTTTTCAGCCCCACCCACCCAACCCATCATATCCTGCCTCCACACTACCCCAGCCACTTTCTGCTTGGGCTCACCTGGAGCATCTGGTCTCCTCTCTAGCAGCCAGATTGACTTCTTCTCCCATATGTGTGAGACTTGGGTTCCAAGCCCTCTCTCTCAGCTCAAATCCCTCCCCACCCTCACCCAGCACTTCTTATAGCCCCTTGGGTGCCCATCTCAGTGACCCCTTTATGTGAAGCTATTCAAGACAAGGTGAGTGGTCTTATCTTCCACACTGGCTTCTCATCTTGTTCCTGGCTTGATTGCTATTTGGTTTTTGTCCAGTAGAGTCTGAAGATCCTCCTGTGAATACCTCCTCCAAAATCTGGTCACTGAATCCTTCCACCACCCGTTTTGTCACTTGGTGGATGAATCCCTCCTCATCTCTGCCTTAAAACCTCCTCCTGAAAGAAGTCTCACTCCCTCATCTTATCGCAGCAGGTGCCCACTCACTTGGATGCTGTAATTATTGTTTGTTTCTTTTACACTCTGCCTCACCGTTTTGCTTATCTGCTTATGTCCTTATTTAATGTCTGCTTCTCTCCAACTGAACTGTCTATTCCCGGAGGAGGGAGACAAACTTCTTGCTTAACAGTTTCCCCCAGAGCTCACCACAGAAGCTTTGGTGATAAATTTTCACAGTAGGTGGCTTGGTGGGTGGATGGGTGGATGCTCGGATGATTGAGTCAGCACCATGATGTGGGTGCTGTTGATGTACCACCTATGTCCTGTGCCTCCCATTTATGTGGTCTCTTTGTACCTCTGCCTGTGCTTCATAAGATCTCTTTTCCATGGGAGACATCGTTCCTAGTTAGCATATGTTGAATTTTCAAAGTCGGAATTTTTCAAGCTTGAATTCAAAGGCCTTGCGATACCACTGCCAAGGTTATCTTTGTTCTTCTGCAGCAACCTCCTCCTCCACAGAGCCAAGGTTGATCTGTGTCCCAATGCAATAAAGTAGAGGTGTGTGACCTCGAGGTTAAGCATGAGAGACGTGACAATGTCCACTTTCCACCTGGGTTGCTTGGTGCTGTCACTCTGAGGAGAGCCAGCTGCCAAGCCAGGAAGGTACTTTAGCAGCCATGTAGAGAGGCTGAGGCCTCCAGCCAACAGCCACACCAACTACCAAGACTGTGAATGCTCTTGCAGGGGAGCCTCAGTCCCAGTGGAGCCCCAGGGACTGTAGTCCCCGCTGAGCTCCCACTGTGTCCTCATGAGACATACTCATCAAGCTGTTTTAAATTCCCATTCCCAGAAACTATAAGCAAAGGAGCAAGTTCAAAGGTTGTCTGTATTTGAACCGAGGTGGTTAATTTGTATGTAAGCAGCAGGGTATTATGGAAATTAAAGAAGAGAAGAAAATATGAATCTGAAGACTTAGCTTCAGTGATACCACTGCACACACATATGCATTTATGTGTACGTACACATGGCCTGCTGTTAAAGGAATGCAAGTTCTGGTTTGTCAGATCCGAGGGTGTGCTGACACCAACAGATTTGATGCGGCTGTGGTCTAATGGGGGAAGAGAGTGGCTTGTTACCAAAATAAGGAAAGGGCCACAACAATAAGCAAGCTGAGTGCTTAACAAAGCCAGCTGTGATCTTGGTGTCATGTTTGGCTTGGATTTTATGTTTAATTACAGTGAATTCAGGATGAGAACCTAAGAAGAGGTTTCTGCCTGTTTATGGTCCCCCCGTCTTTGGAGGCCTACCACATGCCTGCCTCCTCCCTGAAGCCTTCCCTGCCCACACAGGCTCTGCTGACCCACAGCTTCCAAATCTCATTAGCCACGTGGCTGGGACCACCCAGCTGAATGCAAGGCTCCTCCTTTCATATTTGGTTTGTGGAGAAGAAGAAATAACTACTTAAATTTAATCACACCCATCCAGAGACACAGCTGGGTCTAACGCTGGAACTCACAATCCTGAGGGTTGGAGAGGGCAGGTCCCAAGTGATGGAGAGATGAGCCATGGTGCCGCCATCAACCAGCCTCTCTCACCTGTCCCATCTCCCAGCTCATCTGCGGTGGCTCTGTCTTCTAACTATCGTCTCACAGGAAGAAATCCCTTCCTTTCCTCCCATACTTCACATCTGGTAATTTTCCCTCACACCAACCCATTCTCCAACTTGCAAACATGAGTTAGGTGTTTTATAATTCCATTCTGAGACTACCTGGAGTTAGTGCAGTCCTCACAGGTGCAGGACTCTGCCCACAAGACTGCTCCACCTCCCCATTTCAGATGCCAATTACCAGGAGAGAGTCCCCAGTTACCCACACTTCTCTTCAATTGGGCCACAAATCGAGGGATTCTCATGACCTTTTTGTCATGTCCAGTATTTCCTAGGATGGTTCACAGAACTCAGGGAAACATTTATTTGTATTTGACTCACTATTAGAAAGGATTTGCTAAAGAACACAGACGAATGGCAAGATGAAGAGGTGCACAGAAAAAAGAGTCCCAAGCATAGGAGCTTCTGTCTGTACCGTCCTCCTGGCACACGAATGTGTTCACCAACCCAAAAGCTGGGCAAATGTTTCCCTTTAGGGACCCTTATGGGGACTTCATTGCGTAGGTATGATTGATTATTGACCTGATCTTCATTCAGCCTTTTCTCCTCCTGGAGAATAGAGCTGGAGCTAGAAGTTCTAAGTGTCTAATCCTACCTTAGTCTTTCTGGTGACCAGCTCTGATCCAGAAACCCATGAGAGTAAACTCATTAGAACGAAAGATGTATCCATCACCCCAGAAATTCTGGTCTATAGCAGGAATTGGAGGCAGAGGCCAGACATGGGTTTTGTATTATGTCATAGGGTCTCCACTGTACTGCCAGTGTTTTTACCTTAAGCATGGGGCTGTTGTAATAAAATTATCATTTTAGAAAAATGAGTTTGGAAAGAATAATCATCCTCTCCAAATCTCTCCTTCCTCTGCCCTAGCTCCTGTTTCATCTCTATGTTCATTCTGCAAACACGGATAGAATGTGAGGTTGCCTGGTAAAATACGGGATTTCCAGAGAGACTACAATTCAGACAATGAATAGTTTTTGACTATAAGATTGACCCCTACAGTACGTTCATGCATGTGTGTGTGCGTGTGTGTGATGAGAACAGTCCAGAACCTTCCAGAGGATGGGAGGAGGATTTAATATTTTGGGAGTACAACTCAGAGGTGGCGACTTCCTAGAATTCTTATTTGCCCTGAACCTTAACGAGAATGGGCATTCCCTAAATTCAGGGGCCCTGTTTTCTTGTTTAGAATCCGCATATCACTTAGCATGTAGTTCCTCAGCAAAAATGAACTATTATTCCACAGTGCACATTTTCATATTTTGTGCCATTCATACCAAACATGTGAGATGACAATAATTTTCTAGAACACCTGCAGTATAGCCTTAATCCCTTTATTTACTAATTTTTATATTTTCATTGATAGTGAAAATGCCATCTGAAATGGTGACTTACACTCAAGACAACATAGTGTTTATATTTTTTGTAGTTAATACCCAGTTTTTCGTACCTGCCTGGCCTTCTTCCCCAGTTCAGCCACTAAGGTACTCAGAGGCACCTCAGTGCTCTTGGCATCTGCTTCCACCAAGGATTTGCCGTGTAACCCTTGACCCTGGTTCTGCCCTCCTGCTCACATGGAACGTCTTTTGGCAAAGTCAACAATGGCCTTGGTAAATTCCTTGCCCTTCACTCAGTCTCCATGGACATAATTCCTTTGCATTTATGGTTTATAATTCTCTTTCTCTTCCTTGCAACTGCTGCTCCTGGATTTCTTGGTTCCAAAGTTTTCCTTTATCTTCTCCCACCTCCTTGACTATTCCATGAACTTCTCTTTCCATGCCTGTTCTCTGCCAGCAGCCTTCAAAATTTATACCATCCCCAAGATTCTCTCTTTAGTCTCTTGGTATTGTAGTCTCTCTCTGGTCCTTTCAGCATACTCCAAGATTTAACGGTCACTGCTGTTAATATGGCAGAGTCCTCACCTCCAGTGCTGATCTTTTGTGAGGTTCAAGTATATAGTTACAACTTTCTCAAGTCATCACAGTCTGTTTCTTATACCATTTTCTCTAGCTGCTAGCTCCCCAAATAGAATTTCTCTGCTTTACACAGCTGAGTGGCTTCTAGATGCTCATATTTGCCATGTGATATGGCCAGCTCCGAAGCACAAATTTCCAGTGTAATGTATTAGGAACACTTTAATTTTGTCTTTTCTCTGGACTAAGCTCACCATTCTAGCATTTTTCTTTGAACAGACTCTTGCTGAGAATGATAATCCATTGTTCAGGATTACCTAATAAATAAATTGTCTTTTGGTTGCTAATTGCAGAAACTTAAATAAATACGTCTTGTGTTGAACAAAGGATTTTTTTTTCTAATCACAGTACTGAAAAGTGATGGAATATGTCCTGGCTCTATATATGACAGACATGAGGAACATAAGCAATGTTCACAAGACAAGCTTTTTTACTCTTTACCTCTTGGCTCCACTCTATTTATCTATTCTCAGAGAGGGCCACCTTCATAGTGGCATGATGGCTACCAACAGTTAGAGCCTTGTATCCCTTCTGAGCAACATGACCTGCAAAAGTTCTCTTCCTCAAACATGTAAATAAGGGTCCTCAAATTGAGTCTCTGCAGACTGAGTTAGGCCATGTGTCCACACTTTAAATGATCCAGTCAGGCAAGAGGGTGTGGAATAGAGTAACTGGCTGACTTTGGGCTATGTGTCCACTCTTGACACTGGGAGGAGGTCACAGTCAACCAAAATCACAAGAACCGAAAATGAGTGTAGGTTCTCCTAAAGGACCTTGCATTCTGATACTGAGTAAGAGTAGACTAAAAGTCAAACAGAAAGAAAAGCTGATGCCTATTTGGTTGTATGAATGCATCTGTCCAGTCATACAAGGAGAGGCCTCATGACAGCTGACATAGGCATCATTCTTGGACTGGAAAATGATAAGATCTGACCTTCAGTGATGGATATAACTATTAAAGGGACTTTGACATGCCACAGCTGTTACTTGTAGTTACTAGCTATGGGACTATAATGCTCCCTATCTGAGATGAGATATTCAGATGTCCTCCACTACAAAGCACACCAAGCATCAGTCAATTTGCAATGAATTTTTGAGCTTTTAGGATATAGTTTGAGGGCATTTCCACACATAGGAAAAAAATAGTCAAAATACCACCGATTTAAAACTTGAGTTAATTTCAAACAATGTGTAGAAATTTGTTTTCATGCCAGCAAAAAAGTCAAGTCAGTAGTGGAAGCAAGATTTCTTTGGTGATGTTTAAAGCAGTAAAGAAAAGGCCTTCTTCTGGAAATTTCCTTGAATTGGTAGTATAAATGCACAAAGGCGTTCTGGCATAGTTTCAGAGGCCTAGTTGCTGGGTAAGAAAGGTAAAATGAAAGTTTCTACACCCTCCTAGTGACGAGGAGACAGTCGGGATAGAGGAATGGACAAGCAGCAAACATGTAACTCATTTGCTTTCACACTGTATTATGAAATTTTATAGGCAAGAAGCTAAAGAGAATCTTTTGGGACTGGAAGACAGAGATTCTACAGCACTCAGTCAAAAGCCTTGGAGTAATAAGTACTAGCTGGAGGTATACTCAGTCTCCCAACAGCTCAACCTGACCCATCTCAATGCCTGACAAGTGAGAGACCAACCACAGAAGTATAATCTGCCTACAGATGGAAGGCGGTACTTCCTCTAACAGGAAATACCACTAGAGCCTGTATGGAATCTTCATATACAATGTCTGACATAAAAAAAGGGCTAGACACATTTAGAAATGTAAGAGACTATAACAACAATGAAGGGGAAAAATAAAAGCAGAGAAGCAGATATTTACATTTTAAGATAAGTTCAGAAAAACTTAAGAATAATTAAAATTTGTATGAAAAATGTTTTAAATGGTGAAAAATATGCAGAATTTTTGTAGTGGCCTGGAAATCTATGAAGATGAACCAGACTGACAACCTGTAACTGAATAATGTAACATCGAAGTACTCATTGGAATAGGAAAAGAAATTAGGAACAGTGAACATAAAAACCAACAGACAGAAATGAAATTCAAAGAGAATAGTGAATGGAGAAAAACAGAACAGAGGGGAGAAGACATGGGACAATGAAGAGTCCACATACAACTTGACTTTTACAAGAGAGGGAGAGAGACAGGGACAGAAGCGATGCATGAAGAGAGAGTGGCTGAAAAATTTTCAAAATTGATTAGAATCAGTCAGCTCAGAACTTTAAGCTCAGTGACCCAATTAGAATAAACACAAAGAAAAACTGAGCTGGAAAAACTCATTTGAGCTGACTAATAATCAATCTGATACAAATCAAAGTCCTTAAGAAAAATCTTTGCAATGGTCATAGAAAGAATTTTGATCCTTTCAAAGGCCCAAAATTAAGACTGATGGCTGACTTTTCAATAGAAACATGCCCATCAGAAGAAAATGGAAAGAAATCTTGAAAAGACAAAAAGTAAGAAAAACTCCCAACTTGGACTCCACACCTAGAAAATTATAAAAATGAAGACAGAGATGTTTAAAAACGAAGCAGAGGTGCATGTTGGCAAAGATAATAGTGTTAATGCCTTCAAACAGAAGAAGTTTGAGCTTTATAACATGTGTATAAATGAGTAGCACAAGGAAAAACAAACGGTTGAAATATTTTTTGCTTGTTCTGAAAACAGAAAAGATACTAACTTAAGATAGTAGCTTAAAAGCCAGGCCTGGTGTGCATACCTAGAATCCCTGCACTTGGGAGACTGAAGCAGAGGATATCAGCTAGAGATCATGTCTTAAAAAAAACCCAAAAAACTAGGGTAAGAATTTTTGATGGTCTCAAATGAATTTCTTGAGGAGAAATGAGGAGAACATTCCACATGAATGTTCTCTTTTTTATTTTAAAGAGAATAAAATATAAGAAAAAAACATTAAAAACAATACAGAATTCCAAAACAAGATGACAGGAAATCAGCAATGATTATTGTATTGCATATTGTTATCTTCACAATAGTTTAGATTACCAGCTATAAGCATGCAAAATTGGTCAAAAAAATTAAGCACTGACTGTTCCTTTCAATAAACCAAAAGAAATTAGTAGTACAATTATCTTAACTATCTTGTAAAAAAAAATGTATATATATGTATATATAATTTTTTTCCCTTCCTTCTTTCTTTTCTCCTTGCCCTTATAGTTTCTTTGCCTTTCACAATATCTATTGTACCTTTTGGATAAACGGTGAATGTTCTCTCCTTAAAAATACATAATTTGATGGGTTGTTTTGGGAAATGGGCTGGGGCCCCTGGATACACTATTACATTTCTTTTTCTTGTTGGATTTCTAAGGCCATTTTACTGTTCCCACTAGTCACAGAAGACCATCTTAGTAACAGGGTAAATGACAATTTGCTTAGAAAAGCCATACAAACATGTTTGTACTTTTCTGGCTTCAGGACAGTGGCAGTAAAGCAGCTGTTGTTGCATTAGGCACACACATAGGTCAGCACGAGCAACTAAAAATACTAAAATGATGAAAAACCCACTGTGATGGAGCATTACCAACCGGCCTGTGGGGGGACAAAAAAACTCTCTTCCTGAAACAGCAGTGGGCCACAGGGTACTTAAAGAAACATTAATTTCACATTTGTAAAAATGATTAACACATCAAACATTTTAAAATGATCAAATCAATCCTTCCTAATTTTTCCCTTGGGCAATCGGTGTGCTTTCAAGCACCCAGCTTCCTAATTTGTCCCATCTCTGGTTTACATAGTTCTCTCCTTAAAGTCCAGCCTGTCCCAAAGCCCTGCCGTCTCTTTCTTTGCCCCCTCTATTGTGAAATCACTTCTTTTCTAGGGTTATTACTATTGTGCTCAACTAGCAGAAAGGAAAAGTAATAAGGTTTTACCATATGAAGAGTAACAAATGCATATAATTCTGGCATTTATCATTCCATAAAGATGTATCTTTGGTAATGATATGTATAGCCTATTTCCCAAGCCCTTCTCTTTATAAATGTCATTGTTTCAGCAGCCATTTATAATTTAACATAGTGGAGTATCCACACCACTAGTGGATTCTGTTTTAAAAACTGAGTACAAACTACTTTAAACAGAAGACAACTGTGCTTACATTTATAGAAATCATGTGAAACTCTTAATGCCCTCTTCCCTTTCACTCGGCTGTATCTTGGACCTTTACTCATGATCTAAGTGACCTCATGCAAGGGGTAAATTCTTTCCATCTCTTTGTGTTTTTCTCTTCTTCTATTAATTTCTGGTTGTACCGAAACTCGTATATCATGTTCAAAATATCATAAAAGACTAATTACTTCCTAAAAGAAAGCTGACTTTCCACTTTCAGCCCAAACTCCTCGAGATGACACAAAAGGAACACAGATTTAGAAGCACATCTGTAGTCACAACGAGCATCTAAGTTAGGGAGAACTTAATCTGAACCCCCTTCTTGGAGAAGGCTGAGGGTTTAACTTGCAAAGTTTGGCAAAGAACCATACTTGGTGAAGCAGAATGAATAGTTTGGAATGATGATCAGAGGGGGGTGGGTAGAGTTTGAGGAACAATGAGAGAATGAAGCCAAATGATTATTTGATTTAAGCATTGAAACTGGATGACCCTGAGAATCCCTCTGGAGAACACACTACAGATTGTTACTTCCCCAAGAGAATGTTGAAATTTTAGATAAGACCAGGATGTTTTTGTACACTATTTGGACTTAACATTTTACTTAAGTGCCTCAAGCTGTCCCATGGTCATGATACATGCTCTTCAGACATGCTTCTTAAATTTGAAAAAGATTAAGTGATTACACCCCAGTCACAAAGCATAAACTATGATTTAAGGGGGCAGAGTACTAACTATGCCTTCAAATTAGGGAAGACATAAGAGCGTTTGCAAAGGGTGAGGTCTGCAATTTGGATAAGAGAGTGGGCCAATGTGTTTTTTGTCTTTGGAGTATTTCTCAGTGGACTGCTAATAGTCCCTGCCTTCTCACTGTTTAAAATTAAATACAACCTTTGATGATTGTCTTCAAAGCTTCTTGTCAGCAAGTTGCATCCTATGAGCCTTGACCTCATATAAATATACTCCCTTCCTCCAAAACCCCACTAATTCAGCTGTACTGACCACCCCCCTCCAGATCCCCATGTGCCTTTTGCCTACCTCCCAGTTGTTACACATTTGACACAGAATCAGGGAAATTCTCCTTCCCTTCTATCACCATGCAGAGTTCTCCCTTTAAATGAGACCTGAAGGTGCACCTCTCTCAGAAAACCTTTCTAGCTTAAAGGCACAGTGACCTGCTTTCCAGTGCATAGCGCTGTGTGGAGCTAAGTAAAACTACATACGCATTAACATGGGTTGAATGGAATTGTGTTTTGGCAAAGGAATCATATTTTGGCAAGTATTCTCCCATGCAAAGGTGGTCTTCAAAAGTACATAACTCATCTGCTTGCATATATGAATAAAATAACAAGAATGGGAGCTGTGCAAGCTAATGGGTTGTTAGTACTTAAGGAGCTATAGACTCTCTGGTTAAATATAACTATTCAAGGAGAAAAATTCAAGCCAGGGTTTTTCAACTATGGCATTATTAGCATGTAGATCTCCATACTGTTTTGCTAGGGGTAGGGAGGGTGCTGGTCTGTGCTTTGTGGGACTGTTAACAGCATCCCTGGTCTCCATCCTCCAGATACCAGTAGCAGTCTGTATCCTGCTGTGACTACCAAGAATGTTCCCATGTGTTGCTGTACCAGGGGAGCAAAATTCTCCCACATTAAAGCCACTGATTTCAACCTACCTACTGAAATATTTGCATGTTCTAAATACTTTTTTTTTAAATTTAACAAACCAAATGAGAAAGACCTATTGACAGACACCTTTGGACCCCCTGCAATAGTTGGTCTTTCATGGGATACTCCAGCAGCATTTTTATAGGAGCCATACTAATATGTGGACATGTTTAAAAGAGTTCAGTGTTCAACCTATGTAGATTTTTGCATTAGGGCTTTAAAGGTTATTTTAATTTTTCTGTTTAGAATTTTATTCAACAGACAGATCTGTTTTTTGTATTTCCTATTTAAGAAAAATAAGGTCCCATGTTAATACATTCTGCAGTAAATAAAATTGGATTTTTCTGTTAATAGCAGAAATGTTTAAATAATACTGTAAAAATGAATTTGTGTACATTGCACAAAGACCTGTTATTGATTGTTGCTCAATAGAGAGACTCACCTCCTCCAAACTGTTCAATTGCAATACAGATATGTGGAGAATTTATTGCCTTGGCTTGAACTCACAGAGGCTGAGTTTGGTAATGGGAAGAAGGAAGGAGAGTGACTCTGCTGGAGGGGCCCCATGCATGGTATTGGCCCTGGCCTTCTGGCCTGTGTTCATCACTAGGGCACCAGCACCTAGGTTCTAGGAAGGGAAAGGGGCAGACTGGGGAAAGGGGTGTAAAACAGCCCCCTTCCTTCTTTCCTGGGCCATACTGGAGCTTTGGCTTCGGCCCGACTCCAGCTCTTGGCCAGGATGTGAAGACAGAAGCTGTGCATGATTTGGGTGGCATCATTAAAGTAAGTTGAGATGCTTCCAACTGCACAAAGTTACACACAGGCATTTTAAGCAATGTAAGGTTGTAAGTTTTAGTTATGGATTCAGGATATTTTATCTGACAAAAGCATAAAGAATAGGAAAGAGGGTTGTCAGGAATAAATTGAAGATGTTGTCAAGGATGCAAGGGTATGAGGGGAGAAAGCCAAATGGTAATGGTAGTAAAACATGAGAGAAAAAGAGTGAGTAATACAAATAAATTCTAGCTGAGCTATTTTCTTTAAGTTGAGAGTTGGGGTTGCTTAATGAAAAATCATGGTGAGGAAATAGACCCTGGGTTTGGTTCCGTAACATACAAGCCAGGTGACTATGTGCAAGCTTCTTCTCTTCTTTGAGTTGTTGATGTTTCCCTTTGTCTATAACATGGATGTTTTCATCTCTGTGACCACAGGCCCCTGCACGGAGCCTGACACGGGTGTTCAATAGATTTGCTGAATAAATGAATGAAAATGAGGAAATGGATGTAACCAGGAGAAATTTGGAGTATATGTCCAGAAACTGAATATCCACATAGGAAGATTAGGCCCAAGGTCATGGAACCTTCTTCCAGTTCAAAGATATGTCATTGGAAATGAATTCTCTGAAAGTGGATGTGTGTGGTATTTAAACTGCTATAAACTACAAACTCATTCAATGAATTCTATTCTCTCTCTCTCTCTCTTTCTCTCTCTCAGTGTTGGAGCATGCCTTTAATAGTAATTTATGGGTAGATTAATAGATCCCTAAGATTAATCTTACTCTTTAACCCTCCTGTATCTTAAGCAGATGTCCAAATATTATTCCTCTTGCCTGAAGAAAAGTCCTCATTGTTCCTCAATGTGATTTGCTGTCTATGAATTCTCTCAATTTTTATTTGTCTAAGATATCTTTATCTTAACTTCAATTCTGAAAATTATTTCACGGGGTATAGGAAGGTGGCAATTGCTTTCTTTAAACATTGTAGCAGGCTATGTTGTCTTTTGTGTATCATCTGGCACTTATTTTACTTCTTTAAAGATATTGTGTCTTTCTTATCTTTGTGTCTGCTTTTCATCAGTTTTACTGTGATACCTCTGGATGTGGCTTTTCTGTTTTATTTATGAAACTTCAGATTTGTGGTTTAAAAAAATTCACAGCTTATTGTCTTTAGCCAATTTTGGGAAGTCCTTAGTTTTTTTCTTTCCAAATATTGCTTCTGGTCTGTTTTGTCTTGACTTCTAGGTCTCTGATTGCATTTACGTTTCACTGCGTTCACTGTGTCTCTGAAGATCTTTTCTAGATTTCCCAGCCTTTTGTCTCTGTGCTTCCATCTTATATCTTTTCTTCAGATATGTTTCCATCACACTATTTCTCTCTTTAGCTGTGTTTAAATAACTGTTGAACCTATTCACTGAGGTACATTTTCCAGTTGTATAATGTCCTTGTGATCTTATTTCTCTGTTGAAATTTCTGCTGTTTAAATTCTTTGGACAGCTTTTTCAAGTCTATTTCTGAGTTTCATCGATGGCATTTCCTATAGGCTAATAACTATTGCCAATTGTTTCTCCTGCATTTATCTCATCTTCTTGGTTTCCACTTATGTCTGATTAGTTTTTTGATTGGTAGATATTGTATATAATGAGCTTAAAGATAAGTTGATGCACTGGGTGATATTATAGGGTAGGTACCTAAGCTGGGTGCTCTTGTGAACAGGGACTGAACTGCTTTCAGTCTATATAAGTACCGGTCTATTTCTCATTGTCCCCTCTTCTAGGATACAGCATTTTGAGATCCTAACCAATGCCTAGAGTATGAAGTTGTTAGTATCACTTCTTAGCAGGATTTCTTATCTAGTTCTTGTGCCCTGAGCCTTCTGAGTCTGTTGAAAGTTCTGCTGAGGGCTTCTACTTCTCAACCATTTCTTCTAATATAAGCAGATGTCTTGAGTGGAATAGGTCATCCCAAGATCTGTGGTCACACTTTAGTTTCCTTTTCTACCTGAGTCACAGTCTTATAAATGTTCTTACTTTGGAAATTTTACACTGCTCCCACATATAATTTACAAATATTAACCCTAGCTATTCTAGTTGTTTTCAGTAGAAGGATGGGTTCACGTGATTTACATTTTCATTAATGGTAGCTAAACTCCTCCATTTTGGTACCATCAGTTTAATGACTGTTGAAAATCTTGTCAGATGGTTCTTGTGTCATTCTTTAAGCCATTTCCCTGGTGAAGACATCTAGGTGTTTTCTGGCTTTTCACTGTGAATTATGCTGAATGTCTTGTTGCTTATATCTGTGCATACTGTTCTGGTTACTTCCTTTAGATGAATTCTTAGTGGAATTGTTGAATCAAAGCTGTGCACATTTTTAAGGAGTATGATAACTATTTCCAGATTGTCTCATGGAAGGCTACACCAATTTACACTTTTACCAGCTGTGCATGAAAGTGCCAATTTCTTGGCATCACACCAACACCAGCATCTCATACTTTAATAAACCTTGCACAGCCCTGGGTAGCTACCAGTTTGGCTAAAATAATCATGGCTTTAAAAAGTTCTCCAAAATTTGGATCTATGGGTCAAAACTCATAGGATAAATCAGCGAGTAAAATGATAAGTCCTGTGGTTCAATAAAAAGCTAGGAAAGTAGGTCCAGGATGGAGAAATGTAATATAAAAGCAGTTCATAGGAAAAAGAGCTTGGCATAATAGCAGATGAGCTAATGCACTCTGGGACGGAATTTACAGACCCCGGAGGTACAGATCAAAGGCGAGAAAGGGTCTCTGTGAACTCTAAATAAGGTGGCTCATATCTGAGATATTCTAAGTGTGGTTACATTTTAAGGAGAATCTTGTGTACCTGATGTGGTCTAAGGACAGATTCAGAATTATGACTGGTCTACAACCATAGATGAAGGAAGAGGAGTGTGTGGCTCCCACAAAAGACATGTTTGTGGGAAGGAATGATGAGTTTGCTTGACTTAACTATATTTAAGACTATCTTTTTTTTTTTTAGATAGGTTCTCACTATGAAGTTTAGGCTGCCCTTGAGCTCATTTTGTAGCCCAGGCTGGTCTCAAACTCACAACGATCCTCCTGCCTCATCCTCCCAAGTGCTGGGATTACAGACATACGCCACCACGCCTGGCTTAGAAATATTTTAAAATAAATATTTTCAGGTTTCAAAAAATTTTCTGCTACCTATTTTCTGATGATCCCTGTACAAGGATGAGTATGAGCCTGAAGTTATCCCCTGTTTCTGCCTTTTGTGGCCTCCACCTGCCAGGAATTTGAATGGCTCTAGCAAAGACAGTGCATAGATACAGAATTTACCCTAAAGGTGTATGTGTGTTCATCTGTTGTTCAAACCACTTTATCACAGTGGTTTATTTTTAATGTTGATTGTTAAAGGCAGATGAGCTTGCTGTCTATCTATGCCCCATGATTTTATTGGTTTTGTTTTGGTTTTCTGAGGAAACAGCATCCTTCCAGGAAAAACCAAAACATCCACAGGTGGGATAATGGCAGGAGAGAGAGAGAGAGAGAGGCGGAGAGGGAGAGGGAGAGGGAGAGTGAGGGAGAGAGGAGAGAGAGAGAGAGAGAGAGACAGCGAGCTGAAAGGATGGTCTCTAGACTTACTGAAGAGAGACTTACTAAGCTTTCTTTTTTATTCAGGTAACTAGCTTGACCGTTTGGGTGAGGTCTTACAAGGGTTCTTATTCTCAGTTCTGATAGGAAAACAAATGTGTGTGTGTGTGTGTGTGTGTTTGTGATAAGATGTTCTTCTTTGCAGCAGAAGGGAAACTAGAATATATGAGCGAGAGTGCTGTGCTGAGTTGGAGGACAAAATGCATCGTTAGATAAAAGGGACAGAAGGATGGCCAGTGCCAGTGTAGTGTGGCATAACCTTCGCTGTGCATCACTTTAAGTGCTTTACTTTCTGTGTGCCAGCCCTGTCTGAGTAGTGATGTAAACCATGCAATTGAATCCTCCTGGCTGGTATGATTTATGCGTGATGAAGCTGGAGCTTAGCAAGGCTAACAATGACTAAGTCACAGTGGTAAAAGTGGCAGAGGTTCAATTTGACCCTAAGCCTGTGTGATCCTAATTCCTTTTGGAGGAGGAAGAGACAGCTATTATAAAAAAGATAAGTTCTAGTTTCCTGTGTAGCTACTTATGGGTTTTATTGGCCACTTTTATCCTCCACTGACTCTGAATTTTCTAGTGATCAAGAATTAGCAGAGAAACCTTTCACTTAAGTGTGATGATCAGGCAAGAGTTTGACCCTGTTGAAATTGTTACAAACCAACGGAAAAATAGCAGGAAATTTTTTTTTCATCGGGATTTTCCGGGGTTTCTGTATGGCATTCTGTTTCTAGAAAATAATGGAATTTTGGGATGAAAATTGGTTAGAAATATAGATGATTGTTATAGATTATTCATTGCCATGTCCTGTATCTCTTAGCGGTTTTGTTTGTTTCCTCTGTTTTTTGTCTTGTCAAGTAAACATGACTTAGCTTTACAATCAAGTTAAATTGGTGATCTACCTAGGTTTGCACCATTTTAGTAATAGCATTTGTGGGAATGGAGCATCTCCCTGCTTTTCCCTGAATGGGAAGGAGCAAACCCTGAGCATCTCTAGCAGTCCTCCCAAAAGCAAAACCATGTCCACTCCCTGGGGAAAACAAAGTCACAATGATGATCATCACTCATCATGTCTACCTTGCGCCAGCCACTGTTGTCCTGGTAGAAATCCTATGGGGGCTGGGGATTTAGCTCAGTGGCACAGCGCCTGCCTGGCAGGCACAAGGTC
>NW_004955477.1:4083077-4185247 GCF_000276665.1 Chinchilla lanigera | reverse complement strand
TTTGTTTGTTTTGAGACAGGGCCTCACTGTGTAGTTCAGGCTGGCCTTGAACTCACTTGTATAACCCAGGCTGGCCTTGAATTTGTGATCCATCTGCCTCAGCCTCCTGAGTACTGGAATTACAGGAATTCGCCACCACACCTGGCTCTAGTGATCTCTTAAACACTTTTACATTTCCACTGTTGTGACTTAGTTTCAGACAGGCCAAGCCAGGAAAGATCAAAATAGGCTAAGGACTTTATAGTACACATGTGTGATCATTCTAGCCTCATCCTTCCAGAGGACTAGAACAGTGGTGGCAAACTTACGGCATGTACGTTGTTTTTTTTTTAAGACAAAAGATCTTAATGTATGAGCTGTTTTTTACTAAAACTTCAGTATTCAGGTTTAATTGCAGTGTTGGCATTTTGTGATAAATAACTGGGTTTGAGGTTGCTGTTTAGACACTCATCTCTAAAAGGTTTGCAATCACAGGATTAGAGTTTTTTTTTAATCTGAAAATTGTCTCTGTGTGTATTTAAATACCTAACTTTCAATACAACATTCAAAACCAATTAGCTGAGATATTTGTCAGTGTAAGAAGATACCTGAGCCAGATGTGGCCGCACATCCCAGTAATCTTAGGATTTGGGGAGGCTGAGGCAGGAGGATCAGAAGTTTAAACCCAGATTAGACAATTTAGCAATTTGGGAGATCCTGTCTCAAAATGAAAAAGGACTGGGGATGTAGCTCAGTACAAATGTCCTGTATTCAATCCCAGTAGTACAAAAAAGCAGAAGAAAATAAAACAGGAGGAAAGGAGCAAGGACAAGGAGAGTGAGGAAAAGACATACTAATGACTCTGAACTTTGTAGAAAAGGTGGTGACGGGCTATCACCGCCTTTTCTACAAAGTGGCCTATATTTAGCACAGTATCAGTATATGCCATGTAAATATTTGATGAAGGGCCAAGGGAACATTTTATAATACACTGATAGTGTTCATCTGAAAACCATTGATGCCATACTTTTTATATACAAGAAAGCATTGTTGAAGGTGCCTTGATGATTTCTCAGAATTGTTTATGGCCTCCAGGAGTTTGTAGACCAGTGAGGGCACAGCCATGAACAGCAATAATTGCTCTCCAGACAGAACATTTCATGCAGCTTGGAGAGCAGAGAGGGGCAAGAAGAGTTCTACCTGTGCCCTCAGGAAGGAATCAGAAGCCAGGAGCATCTGAGGGGCCCATGAGGGATAGATGATGTTTAGGAAATTTAAGGAAAGATGAAAGAAAGAATTGGGTACACAATCATTCATTTCACACCTATTTAAAATATATGTTATCATCCTGTTTCATTTAATTTCCTCAGTTTAATTTATTTGTAATTGACGGATAATAATTATATATATTTGTGCAGTATAGTGCGGCATTTTGGTATAGGTGTATACTGTATAATGGTCAAGTCAAAATACAAGTATGCGGTTATCCATCATTTCAGACATTTATCATTTGTGTGTGTGTGTGATGAGAACATTCCGAGCCCTCTCTTCTAGTCACTTTGAATTACATGATACAACAATGTTTGATTTTAGACCAGGAATTGCAAGCTCAGATGTCTCGAGGGGCCAGGCTGGTGTCACATGCACATAAAGGGGGCCAGGCATAAGATGATAGGTTACCTTTGCCCCTTGGGCTACATGTGTGGATACAGTAGGGCTCGGTGGGACTGGGAGAATGGCAGCCTCAATTTGTCTTAGACAACTGTTACCACCTGAAGGTGCAAGCCCAGGGCTGCCATTTTTCTGACATTTTCCCTTCCAGGAAATTGCACATCAGATTTGTCAGAGATTCTCCAGAGTTCTTAGATGCTAGCAGTGAAATCAAATGGACAGCACAGGCTGGCTCACAGTCCATGTTTTAACAAGTCCACCAGGTGATTTTGGTGTTCACTCAAATTTGAGAGGTTTGGGCCAGGGATATAGCTCAGCAGCACAGTGCCTTGCTTGGCAAACACAAGGTCCTGAGTTCAATTCCCAGTACCAAAAAAAGGAAAGAGAGGTTTTCTTTACCCCTTTTTTTCAAATTGCTGGGGAAAGGTCAAAAAAGAATATTATTTCATGACACATAGAATTATATGAAATTTAGCTTCACTGTCTATAAATGGAGTTTTGTTGGGACACAGTCACCCCCAGATATATTGTCTATCTCTGTTTTGGTGGAGGAGGTGTGATTGGGATCGCATGGCTCACAAACCTTAAAGCATTACCTGGCTCTCTATGGAAAATGTATGCCACCTTGCTCTGGGCTGTAAGTTGAGTGGGAGGAAAGAGAGGGCAGACTGAAGTAAATCAGATGCTCAGGAACCCAAGCTTTAGAACCAAGATGAAGTAGAGAAAGACTGCTTGAGTTCTGCATTAATAAAACAGCTCAGGGAACAATGCACGAATGTTCCCTGACATAGGGTGATTTGACTTAGGATTTTTCAATTTTCCAATACTATGAAAGTGATGTACATTCTGTAGGAACCATACTTGGAATTGTGAACTTTACACTTTTCCTGAGCTAGTATTATGTGACATCCTCTTCTCTGGGCAGCCATAGCTCCTGGTTGCCTCACAGTCATGAAGGGAAACATTCAATGCTCTACAGCTGTGAGGTTCAGTAGGTTAGTGAATGCGTCTTCAACTTAGAATGTTTTTAACTTTTGTGGACTTATCAGAGAATAACCTGATCACAGGTCTAAAAGCCTCTGCATATAGGACTGGTTAAGAGAGAATAGTCAGGAGGAGAGGCCAGATAAGGACCACACAAGAGGAACAGGAAGAATTTCAGGGACACACCAGAGGAGGGCTCACAGTGACAGAGAGCACCAGAGAGACAGAGGACAGGGCTGGGGATTTAGCTCAGCAGCACAGTGCCTGCCTGGCAAGCGCAAGTTCATGAGTTTGATTCCCGGTGCTGGAAAAAAACCCAAAAAAGCCCCCAAAAACAAAAAAACAGAACATCTGGTGCTGGAACCGAAGAGACAGGGCAAACAAACTCCTGGGCCCTTAACTTATTACTCAGTAGAAGCATGATTTGTGATTTCTTCTGAGGCACTCAGAGACTGTGAAAGACTGTTTTTTTCTAAACAAAACAAAGGAAAACAAAACAGTGACTCTCCACTTGGGCCTACAGATATCCAATAGCTAGAAGCAGAACAAAGCCTGGCTTTCATCTTGTATCTGTCTCCTTTTTACCTGAAAACTTTAGGCCTGATCCCTGCCCCACTGCAGATAGGCATGTTAATCATTTAGGTGGAGTATCTGTCCAACAGCTGGCAAAAAAGTTTGATCAGCCCTAAATTTACATAACCTACCCCATCGCCTTCTACAGGGAGGACTCACTTAGAAGAGATTTATGAGAGCAATACCAGAAGTCTCCAGTCATTTCCCTAAACCTACAGTCACCTTGGATTACAGCAGAGCCTCCACAAAGCTAAGATTGTCCCAAGCAGAAACAATCCGCTCCTACTTAGTCACTGCCCATGGACAATGAAAAGGATTAAAATTCTTTAATAGTTGGACTCCAGTTAAAATCATCTGCTCTCCACAGGTGGTCATAAGATAGCAACCGTGGTAAAAGCAAACCTTTTGATATAAGGCTCATTCATTCCTCCAAATGAGTCCTTCACCCATGTCAAAATTGCTACAGTAAACATTCAATTTAAAACTATACAGTCCTCCTGGAAGATCTACACAGTGCTAAATAATCCAGGAGAAAAGACAGTCTTTAGATAATCATGTTTTCTGCCCAGGCAATTTTTTCATATCCTCATAACCCCAATCATTCACCCTGACTATGTGATTCCTCTCTTGGAAACTTGACCATGTCTCCCCTTGGCAATATATCCTGATCTAAATAAACTCTTGTCTTTCCTACATTCCTTTTTACTGCCCATGTCACTGGTTTTCCCTATACCATCTCTCACTGTCTCATGGAGACCAGATTAAGTGATGCACACTTCTGGAGTTACCTTGCAAAACCAGAACTGAGATAATGATCAGCCAGACCCTACCCCATTCCCAACTCAATAGCTCGCCTCTTTCCTTTGTTAACAGGTCAGTCTAATCCACTTCATCAGAACTTTATTCCCTTTAGCACCTCAACCAGAACTCCCTCCCCTGTTTTCTCTTACTTCCTAACTCTGCCTAATAAATCTGCCTGTGCTCCGCACTGACACCTCCTGAAAGGTTTTGCTGTGATGATGAGTGAAAAGTCTACATAGGGAAGGTTGAGGTCCACATCTCCTCTTTGGGGTGATCTCATAGGACCTTGTCTGCTGACAACAGGGCTCAGCCACTAATTTGACATATAGCTAAGATAAAGAGACAATTCAGAAAATGGTGCCAATATGGCCCCCAGAAGGTCACTGAAGGCAGTAGGAAAAAGAAAAGACTTCCAGATGAGCTATGTATTTGGAGTTGTTGGGAGGAGTTGTGTACTGCTAGGGCACTAAACACTGCAGCAGTTGAGTTGCTGGTGAGATATTTGTTGGAGAGGTCTTGCAGGGCCTTTGTAACACATTTGGCATAAGAGACAGGCGGGAGCTAGAGATTTAGAAATGAAGGTCTTCCACATGAAGGACAAAAATTTCCTGGAGTATCTCTGGACTTCATGATTTTACAAGGACAGTTGAGCCCTGGTTAAAATTTAGCAGAGTATACTGATTGAGGACCCCCTTTGCCCCAGAACTGAACTGGGTTGGAGATAGAAAGCTATATCCACTGGGACTACAAAGCCTAGTAACATGAGGGTCTATGTGGTAGCTCCCCGTGGTCACACAAATAGCTATATGACTTACAGAAGCTGAATTCGTCACTTGGACTTTCTGAATCTTCAGTCCTCAAGACAGAGATCAGTACTGCATCCACTACAGCCCCACCCCTGTTCTTTCAGGCTTCATTCTCTCAACCCCAGGGAACATACTCTTTCTGCCACAACTTGTCCTCTTTTTTCTTCTCCCTGCTTCTTCTCCCTCCTAATTCTGAGGCTCAGATTCCCCAAAGAGCAGTATGACAGACAAATGGAGCAATCAGTGACAGTCCTACTTCCTTGTCTGAATATCATGAAATGTTACTTTTCTTTGCAAGATCTCGTGAGACTTGAAGCATGAATCTTCATGGTGCAATTAGAATAGGTTTTTACAAAAAGTTAGCAATTAGCTTTAATTCTGTTTATAATAGAAAAACTTGTTTGCAGTTGGCTTCACTTGGTCCACAGCAACTTGGCAGTGCTGTTGTGATTGATAGCAGATAGCAGGATTACTCTTTAAAAAGCTTATTATATTCTGCTAATGTTTATTTGAAAGAGATTACAGTGCAGCTTTATAAATGGTTCTAAAACAACATGAGAATGGGATATTCTCTCTAAAAGACAGCTTGCATGCAAACAAACTAGTAACCTAAGCTATTAACTTCTTCTGACTGACAGTTTTGAAATGATGTTGCAGAAAAAAAATGGTACATGAATGTTTCCAGACATCAAATTAGTTAGATAAATGAACTTTGAATTGGAAACCAAGCTTTCGGTTACTAAACACAATGCATGCTATTTTACAGCTGGCTGTGTCTTACAAAGCTAGGCATGCCATTCCAAAAAGCAGTGATCTGTGCTATTTTACAATAGTTTAATATCCTGATTATGTCAGTAAACACACCATAGAAAATATTATCTTTAAAATATTTCATATCAAGATGAAGTGCACTCAGATATTTGTGCTACATCCACACAGGATTTAAAAAACCATCTATCTGCTTCTATAGTAATAATGGTCATATGCACATTACACAACATAACCTCCCCAGATGGAAGAAGGGGAAAGCTCATTTGATTGTAGCCATCAACCTAAGACTGGCTTGGTGGCTGGCTCATAAATAGACTTTCAATGAATAAACATATACCATTGCTTTCTGAAATTGATTTTTTTTAAAAAACTAATTTATTATGCCCATTTAGATCTAAATACAAAAAAAAAAAGCTTTTCTAAAAGGAGTGTAATTTGGGTAAATGGCAACAAATTATAAGTGAAATGTCATGGTGCAAAGCCACAGTTTCCTTTGTGATTGGATTTCTGTAGTAAGTGTGTGCTTTCATTTTATCATCCATGATGGTTTCCAAACATACATTTTACCATTTGGATCTCATAGTGATCTCCCTAATTATATCAGTTTTTGAGTGCTAGTGTAACAAATTAGCATATTACCATGATTTAGGTGGCTTAAAACAATAGCCTTTTATTACCTCCCAGTTCTCAGGGTCAGAAGTTCAGTGGTGAGTTGGGGCTGCCAGCTCTGATTCTCACCAGGTTAAAGAAGGCAGGACTACCCTGTTCGATGGATGTACTGGAAGAGGATCCATTTTTTTGTTCATTTGACATATTGACGGAATTCAAATCCTTGTAGATGTAGGACCAAGGTCTGTATTTATTTTGCAAGTTGTAAATTGAGGGCCATTCCTGAGTTTAGGGCTCCCTTACTCCATCTTCAAAGTGAGCAAGGTTGGTCAGTTCCCTCTCTTGTGCCATCTTTCTGACTCTAGCAGTGAAGGGTTCACTGCTTGAAAAGACCCAGGGATTATACTGGGCCCATCCTAATATTCCAGAATAACAACTCCATCTCAAGGTCCTTAACCTCATCACACCACCACCGTTCCTTTTGCCTAGTAAGTTATTATATTTCTGTGGTCTTTGGGGGTCTGGTTATTCTGACATGGACAGGAAAAATGTTGTTCTCCCCATTTTCCTAGTGAGGAAATAGGTCCATGCAGGCTGACTGGCAAGCCTTAGGAGACACATGTGCATAAATTTTTAGCCTGACTTCTCTCCTGTTGTGTAGCCTCTTAAATGAAAAAAAAATATTTTTCCAAGATAAAATGAAATGATTCTTTGATTTTAAAATTATCATTGCTTTGTTGTCAAAGGTAGAGAAATTACTCCATGGTTGTAAACTTGCACCCTTGGATGTGTCTAGAAGTCAGTCAGGTGCTCAACCACCTTCCTGAGGCTATTGGAGGTGGTCTGAGGATGCTCCAGCAACTCTGGGTCCTGGCATCTGACCAAGGCTTCTTCATCTGAGGAACACTCCTCATGATGAGTGCTACTTCCCAGGGGTGCTGGAGTACTGACACTCAGCATTCACACTAGACTGGTTCCTCTTGTATGCAGGGTGCTGGGCCCATGGTGCTAGGGCTGCAGGAGTCCCGTGGAGGCCATCAGGAGAGTGCTGAAGCCCCACCTTAGCCTTTGGCCTCTGACCTCCTCACTCTGGCATCCTAATGTTCCTGAGCCACCAGCAGGGGCTAAGTTGGATTGACAAGTCTGTCTTTGCTGCTGACAGTGAGGTCTGAATATATGAGAAAATGAGAGGATCACATAAGTCTAAGGACTATAACCATAGCTGCACAGCGTTGGTGTGATCATGTCCCAAATTGGAGGCTCAGTTCAGAAGCATAAAGTCAGCATATAATCGTGTCCCCTTGGCCACCTGTCACTAAGTGGTCCTATCCCTAAGCTACCATATCCCCAGCTTGTACTGTGCCCAGGCCATCATGTCACCACCCAGTTGTGTCTCTAAGCCATTGGGTCACCACATGGTCTTGTCCTCCCAACCACCATGTCCTTACATCATCCTGTCCCCTTGCCTAGCCTGGGACCACTGTATCACCATCCAGCCTACAGTCCAATACCCCAACCCAGGGCCAGTGAAGAACCATTAAGAAGTAGAACATGGCTTCCTAAAGCCTCCTTGCTCTGACCTTCCTCAACATCACCACTATCTTGACATGTCTCTGATTTCTAATTCTCTTGGCTCCACTCTTTACTCTCTGACTTGCATTTTATATCAATCCACATTTTATCAAGAGACAAAAAAAAAGAGTTGTGCTCCTCCTTCTGCTGCCCTGATCTGTGCCTCTTCACCTTATTCTGAATTCTGAGTCACTAAGTTCTCAAGGAAATAAGCAGGAGGACCCAGAATCTTCTTCTTAGAGCTGGGGGTTCTGGGAACTGGGCTGGAAATGACTGTCATTGAGTCCTGTGTATAAGAAATTCAGCTCCTGGAGGATTCGGGTATAGCTCAGTGGTAGAATGCTTGCCTAACAAGTGCATGTCCTGGGAAGGAAATCCCCAGAACAGGGAACGAAAGAAGGAATTCAGCTTTCAGAGCAACCCCGGTGTCCCTACCTCAAAGAACACAACACAATCCCACTTTGAAAGGCTTGGTTTCCTTGGCATACTGCTTGGTTCCCACCAAGCACCAGTGTCTGGGGCCAGCCAGGCAGCCTGTGGGGATCTGAGGAAGGACTGCAGCCCTCTGCTTGGGGACACTGCGTGATAGGCATTCATAGGTCACTCTTATGCCTCCTGAGGTGCAGCTTGCAGTCTTGGGCCTCTCCTCTCCCCTGACTGTCTTTCTGCCACCTCCCCCTATGCTCCACCTACACTTTTACCCAAAGGTGTCTTTAGGGGGCCCTGCTCTGGTTATGGGGAACATAAGTGGTCAAAACTGACCAGAGCCCCACCCTCACAAAGTTTCTCTTTTCCTGGGGTAAATAGACCATAAATAAGTAAAATAAAATCACAAATGAATTAGCACAGATGATGAAATATGCTAGGAAGAGGCAGAATTGATGAGTGGGAGTAAACCAAACTGCTTGTGTGGTCAGGGTCCCTCGGAGGCTGTGATGTTCAGGTTGACCTCCAGCAGGAGGTCACACAAGGCACCTGCTCAGGATATTTCAGTGCAGAGCCATCAGATGGAGACCTGGGAGCTCGTTCAGTTCAACAGTGAGTTGGAAGCTTGGTAGGCAAGCGCAGGATGGGCTCAGGCTTAGGCAAGAGGTATGCAGAGACTAGACCCTCTGCTCCTGATGCGGAGACCACAGTTTTGGTCTAAGTACAGTGGGTCACCAATAAAAGGCAATAAGAAAGAACTTCACTAAGCTGGGGACTACCCCAGCCTTCCCTTTGGATGGGGAGATGGGTAAGAATAAGAACTGAATTTTCAATGCATTAAGGTTGAGTGATTTGCCTCCTGCCATTTTCCAGATTGCTTTCTGTTAAATCCTGATGTCACTTCCATTTTCTGCCAACCAGCTAGAGAAAGGAGCAGATCATCATTGTCAGCCTCAGGACCCACCGTGATCCTCAGGTGCACATGGGCACTCAGTAAGCTGCCTATCTATGGTGTTCAGATGTAGGAAGGGAGGCTTAAAATGAAATATTTAGATGATTCATGAGGACTTAACATGCTCTGGCTATAGCAAAATCTGAAATGGAGATCTAAACTGTTTGCTATAAATTTAAGGATTAAGCCAATGTGGTGACACATGCCTGAAATCCCAGCACCCTGGGAGGCTGAGGTAGGAGGATTGCAAGTTTCAGGCCAGCCTGGGCAATTTAGCTGTTTAGCAGGACCCTGTCTCAGTACAAAAAAATAAAAAGGGCTGGAAATACAGCTCAAGGTAAAGGCCTTGAATTCAATCCCTAATGCCACAAAGAGAAAAAAAGTTATACATTATTGATTACACCAGTGGCGATGAAATCACAAGTGGGGCTAAGCGCCCTCCAAGGGCCAAAGCAGGCCGTGGGTCTATCTTTTCCTGGTGTGAGAAGTGGAGACATGAGCTGAAAATGGTGGGGTTGTTGTGTCATAGAACGCAGTCAGAACATTGCACACTACAGATCATCCAGCACTTCAATATACAAACAACCAAAAACTACATTATTTATCTTTCAAAAGCAGTTTTTACCAAAGGAGAATATGTGCCATTCTGAACATCCTGACAAGTTGCCTGCTCATTTCAATTTTCTACCAGAAAAAATAACAATAACTCACAGATAGAAATCATCATCTTTTATGTTAATAACCAGTACATCTCAAGCCAAGGATATCCCATAATAGTGCTGCAGTACCTTCTTCATTCATTCCTTACTAAGTTATACTGCAGTTAATTTAATTTTGTCCTCTCTAAATTTCATGGTGTGTGTTTCTTCCAGGCTGAGGAAACAGTATACTAATATTAAAGTGGTAATCAAGATTGCCTCTAAATATTCATAGCAATAAATGACTCCCTTGTGCCCCATGAATGCCCAGGCTGCAGTCTGAAGCATTTATTTAGTGCCAGAGAGGGATCTAGTTATTTCAGAGTCCCTCGAAGGCAATATTTTAATATTGTTGTTCTGCTTGAAAAATTAGATCCCTCTGAGCTTCCAGTATCAATGGTTAAGATGAATGAGTTTGGCTGAGAGTGAACCACAGTCTATAAAAGGATGACCGAGAGGTTGAGGTGAGGGTGGGAGGGTAGACACCATCACTGAGGGGTGAGTCCCTCCTTTCTGCCAGCCCTGATGCCATCCGGATGCCCCACGATGCCAACTTCATCATCAGGGTCAGATTTTTTTAAGTCATAGAAAATAGGCTATTCTTATGAACAAATACCAAGAAGAATGGTCTTGTACATCCTTTTATCAGAGGGAAAATAATAAGCATCCCTGCATTCATGAAAAGCTACATTTATGGACTCCAGGAATTTTATCCCCGTTATTGATGAAACAATTGAAATTCAAGTTTTGGGTAAGCCCCCAACTACACAAAAGGGTAGCTCAATAAAAATGTTACCAAGAAAATGAAAAACGTGTTGGTGAACAGTAAATCACTTTTTGCACTTCTAGAATATCTAGTTCAGTAGGATGCTCTGGCCAGGTGTACCATGGAACACACTGAGTGAACTTTGGCACTTGAGAGGGCAGCAACGCCCTGGGCAGACCCTTCTTTGCAGCCTTGCCTGAACTTGCCCTTGGGGAACCTGCCATAACCTCATTTCTGGGAGAAAGTCGTGTACTTCCTGAGGCTGGAGCATCTGATAAGAGGGAGACTCCCAGTGACAGATCTTCTGCCTTAGAAACAAGGACATCCCTGGCATGATGCTTTAGTCAGAGGTGGGATTTGTTTCCAAACAAGAAGACTTGGATTTGAGTCCTGGATGAGATTAGAAGTGGAATGTAAATAAAAACAGTGAGAGCTATTTCATGAAAATACCTTACAAGAAGTTGAAACATCAACCAAGGTCCTTACTATAACACACACATGCACATATACCACATACATGTGATTGAGCACAGGTAGGTAAGAATACCAGTAAATACCAGTGCCTTATAGCTTAGGAGGCAGTACCACAAGAAAAAAACACATTGATTCACTTGTCCTTCAGAACTAAAAAAGTAATGAAAGAGTCCTCATTATGCCTTTGGGGGAAGGAGGAAGCTGTAGACCACTGCCGTGACTTCTTGTCACCTTTGCTGATGAGAACTTGCCTCCAAGGTCAGTGATTTTCTCTCTGAACAATTCTCCCCCTTCCCCCTGCTCAGCATCCTGTAGGAAATGCTGCAGTTAATTCTCTCCAGGATGTCTGTTTCCCAGACCTCTGTCCTGTCTCTCTGTCTGTGGCCCTACTTTGGTTAGTTCTTGTTGGTTGAACTGATTTAGATGTCTAGCTGGTACCTCACCCAGTCCATGTTCTGCCCTGGCCATTAGCCTCACTTGCTCATGAACCATGCCCCTACCTATTTTCGCCAACATGCCATTGGGGCCTGAGTACTGCTGGAGGAAGACAGACATGTGCCAGTGAAGATGAAAAAAGCGTACCATGGAGAAGAGAGAGAGGGAACACTCCTTTCACTCAAGTAGAACAAGTAAAAGGGTACAAATTTAAAAATCTGTGCTTAAAAATATTACATCGACACTGCTGCATATGGAAGAAGAAAGAAGATCATAAAAGCAGCCAGGGAGAAGAGATGAACCCTGGCTGAGAAGCGTGAGAGCTAGCTTCGCTGCAAGAAGCGCCGTTGGAAGACAGTGCAGTGATGCTCTGTGCTGGGAGGTATCTGTGATATGACTTTCCTTCCCACATGTTCGGACTCATTCCAGAGCTGCAGCAATCAGTAAAGGTGTCAGGATGCATGGATGGATAGTGAGACATACCAGGGCAACGTGAGATCTCTTGTGCTATGATGGAAGAAGGAAAGAATGCACTTCTTAGCATGTGGTGTGGGGACAACTGGCTAACCATACTTTCAAAGTGAAATTGGACTTCTCCTCTGTCCTTAGCACAAGTCTGTTTTGTTTTTTTTTTTTTTGGTTTTTCTCCGGTACCAGGAACCGAACTCATGACCTTGCGCTTGCCAGGCAGGCGCTTTTGCCGCTGAGCTAAATCCCCAGCCCCCTGTCCTTAGCACAAGTCTGGATGGGATAAAGACTTAAGTGTGAAAGGCAAAAATGTAAAACATGTATAAAGCAACCTAAACTAACTTTTGACCTTGGAATACAAAAGTGTTGCTCAAATGAGGCACAAAAAGTTTAAACCATTGGGAACTTTATTAAAATGAGACTTTCCAAAATGCAAAGAAAATAATCTAAAGACAAGCTGCAAGTGAGAATAAAGCGTTTGTGATATACGTAGCAGATGAAGGAATAACATTCAGAATGGGAAAAAAGAAATGTAAATTAGTAAAAACAAGATGAAAAAAGAAGGAAGAAAAAAGAGCAGAAAATGGTCAGAAATCATGGCAAATGATCACAAAAGAGGAAAATCAAATGTCTGCCAAATATAAGGTGTTCCTCCTTTTCCTGCTAAGTGAAATATAAGTTAAAATTATAAGATAAAACTGTTACACTCATCAGTTTGGTCTTGTGTCACTCTTTAAATTTTTGCCAGATATTCATCAAGATACGGAGTGACGGAGCATTTATCCATTAACAGAGGGCATGTAACGCACTTGAGCTTTGGAAAACAGGTAAAGCTCCCCAGTAAAGGCAAACATGTGCAGACCCCAGCATGCAGAGAGACTCCATGCTGAAGAATATCACTTCTGTCCAGTATACATGCTGCTGTGTAAGGATGGTGATCAGAAAAATATCCCCGAGATCCATATGTAGCAGAATGGATACATAAATTGTTCATACAATAGAATACTGAAAAACTATGAAAGTAAGTGGACCTTGGCTACCCACAACTACATGGATGATTCTACAAATAGGAAAAGATCAAGTAAAAGAAATCAGTCATAGGAGGACAGAAAAAGTATGATGTTCAAAGTTGGGTCAAATTAAACTGTTGCTTAGGAATATATAAACTGGGAATAAAACTACAAATGAAATCAAGATAAGGATCAGTGGAAACATCAGGACAGTGATTACCTCTGGTGGGACTAAGAGGAATTCAGTGCGAGGTGTGTTCTGGTCTAACTTGCATCCCTCAGATGCAAATCTGTGCATTGGAGTCCTAACCTCCAATACCTTAGAATGTGGTTGTGTTGGAGAGAGGGGCTTTAGAGAGGTAACTAAGGTAAAATGAAGTCATGTGGGTAGGGACTAATCCAGTATGGCTGGTGTCCTTATAAGAAAAGTTTAGGACGAAGACATTCAAAAAACCGTATCAGCCATCTGAGAGCCAAAGAGAGGCCTCAGAAGAAACCAAAGTTGAACTTGGACTTCAGCTTCCAGCACACTGAGAAAATAAATCTCTGTTATTTGGGCAACCCAATCGGTTGCATTTGTTATGACTATCCTAGAAAACTAATACAGGGATCTTCTAAGAGTCTGGTAACAGCATACATTTTCAGAAGGGTAGTTGTAATTATTTTATTGGTTTGTTTTAAATTACACTGAAACATTTTATATACTTGTTTGGATGTACTTTCCTCAACTTGAAACATAGCATTATAATTACTCTCCAAACACTTCTGGCCCATTGATTAGCATTTAATTGATTTATTCAGCAAATACAGTTCTCTGAATATTCATCAAAGTCATTGTTCCATTAATGTAATCAATACTTTATTTTTAAAGCAAGGAACACTTTCACCAATGCTATGTCATTATCTCCAATGGATAACAATCAAAAGGAAATGGAGTGAATACATGCATTTAAGCTACAAAGTCTAATGCAATTAGTTGTGTTGAGTTAAAATAACTCTCTACTCTATTTCCCTGTTGGATTTCTCCTGTACCATCCATATCACACATAAGGATTTTTTCATCTCTCTGGAGGAAATATATTCTTTTGGAAAATGTTGGCACTGCAATGTTATAACAGCACTTGTAGACATTTTATGTAGAATTAGTACAAACGTTGCTATTTAAACTAGCTTAAAGTCTTGGTGGAAAGTGGTACTGCTAGCTAGCTATTATTTATTTAGTTAACTGAGAATCAAATCCCGAGTCTTGCTCATGCTCGCTAAGCATATGCTCTACCACTGAGCTATATCCCCGGCATTTTAATTTTATTTATAAATACAGTTGTCAGGATTGCTCTCTAAGGACCGGGTGTATAGCTCAGTGGTGCAGTGCCTGCCTGGCAAGCACAAGGTCTTGAGTTTGATACCTGGTACCAAAAAAAAAACCAAAGGATTTCTCTTTAAGAAGGTGATGTGTATATCAATATCTTAGGCAAACATAATTTGTAATTAAGGTAACTAAGTAAATTTATATGTATACATTATTAAAACAACTAAATATACACACACAAAGATATACACATGTATTTGGACACATCTTGACAGAATATTGAAGCTTTTATTATTTTATTGTAAACATAATTAATAATCTTGTTCTTCTAAGATATAATTAATGAGTGCATAATATAAACCCTGGAGAAAATATTGTCTAAGTATTTTTAATTGAATCCAAGTGTTAGAAAGTATAAGCAAATATAAGTGAAAGTCCCTGTGAAAGACAGAGAAACAAAACACTTTTCCACACTGAGATATGGAAGAAGTGGTATGAACCTGTAATCCCAACACTCCAGGAGGCTGAGGTAGAAGAATTGCAAGTTTGAGCCCAGCCTGGGTAACTTAGTGAGACCTTATTTCAAAAATAAAAAATGAGAAGAGGAGTGGAAACATAGCTCAACGTAGAGGCCCTGGATTCAATGCAAAAAAATGAAAAGTGGTTTAAGTTTAGTGTTATATAGGATTAAATAGAAATACTAATTCTTAAAGTTCAGAAAACACTCAGAAACCCAATCAGCCATAAACACTGGTGTCAAAATATATAAATTAAGAAGTGTGTTTGTGTAGTATTTTGCTACTATGAATCCATAAAAAGCAAAACCTGTTTAAACCCAGAAAATGTGCAAGCATTTCCTATGTTTAGAAATTCACCAGTTTGACTCTTAATCTTAAGTAACTTTCTAAAATAATATAACTTGCCAATTAAGAGGATATTATTTTAAGTAGTTATAACATAGAGAAGGGTTATATAGAAGATAATAGATGTAGAGATGATAATAGTGATATAGAAGACCCTCCTCAAGACACATTTCCAAAACCCTTAGGTACACATCAGCTATTATCCCCTGGAGGCTCCCATTTTAAAGATACCTATTACTCAGGAATAATTGGATGGTGCCAGTTTAAGTCATTATTGCTTATGCAGAGCTGAGCAGCAGAACTTGCCTACATGTCCCATATCCGTGCTGCCCACCAGCCGCAGGTAGCTGTTGAGCCTTGAAATAAGTCTGGTGCAACTGATTTTTTAATGTTATTTTAATCAACCTAAATTTAATTAGCCACAGGTGGCTAATGGCTACCAGATTAGTTGCAGAAAGTCTACAAAATGATAGCAAAGCATTACCTTATAAATAAAGCAAATCGTTTTTGAGCCTTTGTGATTCTACCCTAGTAATATTAATCAACTAATGTATATTTTCTTATTTTCCCAGAACTCTTGTGACCTTTCAGTTGTTAAAAAAAACCTGCCTTTTTAAAATTTTTTTTTGTTTTATTTTAACTAATTATTTTCATGTTGGGTATTTGGAATCTATAATTCATTTTCTCTAAAAATGTGGCAGCACATGGTTAATTTGTGATATAGCTGAAATAGTATATTTTAAAAACATCATGAACTGTACCTTCAAATATAGAATATTAGAAAACTATGCAGAAACTTCTTAGTCTTCTAGCTCTTATCTATAAGCACAGAACTGTTAAATTAGAGTTAACTTTGTTTGTATTGGTTTTGTCTGCCTGTGCTGTGAGATGACCCACCTTCCTCTCCATTTTTCTTGAACTGCTAAGAAACCTTCATTTGTACACAGGGCTGCGATGGCGTCTGGCCCTTTCTCAGACTGGCTGAGTCATTTATGATTGAACCATTCCTGTTCTTTCCACACCAGCCTGGGCAGTGCCCCTGAACTGAGAAGCAATGGCTCCATGCCCAGATGTGCTGGGCTCACAGTCTGCAAGCATCACAGCGTGAAAAACAGCATTAATTATTTGAAATTTACTTTAAGGTTCTAAATTCTATTTATGGGAAATGCCCTATTGGATGTGGGAAAGCCCCACTAAAGAGAAGGACAAGTGAGAAGAGTTGATCCTGAGTCCCCAGAATCACTGAGGACGTCCAGAAAGAGGAGCAGCAAGGGAGGGCCTGTGGAGAGTAAATTTGGAATGGCAAATCCATTTCGTCCTTGCTGAGGACTCCAAGTCAATGACTTAAGTTCTATGGGAAGTAAGGAGATCCCACTACCCTAGCTTAGGTGACAGATAGCCTGTGGCTTGGGGACATTCTTAAGGAAGGTCCTGAAACTCAGGGTATCTGGGGCAAAACAAAAACAGGTGCCTTTTCCCACTCAAAAATGGACACACATAGATTAGTTTTCTTGGGATCCAGAGGAAAAGAGAGGAGAGGAGGGCATCTGACAACCAAGAGGGAAGAGGCTGGTCGACCTGTTTGCCCTATTCACTGATTGATTCCTTCACTCACCCAATATTAATTGAATTTCTGTTGTTTGTTGGGCACCTTCATGGATATAATAAACAATCACAAATCCATATACTATATTATTACAAGTAGGACAGATGTGCTTTCTTGGAAGGAAAGGCCAGCAGGCTAAATAAAGAATAATGAGGGCAGAGTGCAAGATTAGGTTAGGGGGGTAAGATGAGGCTGCTTTTAGTAGGTGGCTTTCAAGCTGATCCCAGCAAATGTAGAGACCAGAGATACACGACAGTTCAGTGTGTCTGAAGAGCTAGCAAGGCCAGGTTTGACCAGCACCAGGAGAGTGGGCGGGGGCAGCCATGTAGGTGGGTGTGGAGGCTGATGAGGGTCAGGCCATAGGCATGGGGTGCTGTGGGCCACATTAGAGAGCTGGCATCTGATCACTGCATTGGGAGCCAGTGTGTGCTGATTTTTAGCAAGGGTGGATCGATCAAGTGTTTTTAAAGGTAGCCTTGTACTGTCATTGGAGAATGAATGAGGAGAAAGCACAGGTAGATGGGAACCTGGATAAGAAGGGTTGTGCAGTAACCCTGGTGAGAGACTGTGCTTTGAGCTGCAGAAGGGTGGAGGGATGTGAGGCCTCGACTGTGGTCCTCGGATCTCAGAGGGTGACTGATCAGGACTGTTTCATGGATTAGACAGAGTTGGCAAAAGGAGAGGAAGACTCCAAGGAAGATTTCAGATGCCTGGCATGACCCACCAGGGAAATGAAGGTGACTTTGACAGAGACAAAGGAGACAAAGAAAAGACCTGATGGTTAAAGGATGGGGGAGGGGTGTTGAAGTGGGGCTGGTCCCAAAGGTGCAGTTCATGGTCGAAGGAAAACATAAAGGCCCTGTCAGTACCAATATCACATTTCCCAGCTTTTGCCCTGGTCTTCTGTATTTGCGATGTCAGGATGTTCCCAAGGAAAAAATATGTTTTTCTCTCACTCTGTCGATTATCCTTATGGAGCATATCCAGATACTGGCAAGCCAAAGTCGAATGTTTTCAACTACATCTCCTTGTTTATCTTTCAGGATCATCCAGAAGTATTGAATGTTCGAATACAACTGGAAAGCAGAGAACTGATTATAAATCTGGAAAGAAATGAGTAAGTCAAGTTCTTGGTTTGGGCACATTAGGATAAAGTTAAGACAATGTGGATGGAAAAGTGCTATGTAAGGCAAGTTGGCAGTTAGAGGAACAGAAGTACATGGATTTGTAATCCATATTCAGATTTGAGGCTGGAATTAACTTCCAAATATTATCCAATGGAAAAATAAAGCATTTTATCACTCTAAGAGCAAACTTGATAACTCTGCAGGGCTTTTCATAGTTCCATTTCTTTCCTTTGCACAGCTTGATTTTGCAAGGATAGAATTTAAGCATCCCTGTCCATTCGAATAACTGTTCCATAATTAATTGACACTTAATGACTCCCAAATTATGTAAGTGAAGTTTCAAATAGGTATAAACTCTTTTCTCCCTGGGAAATTTGAAGAGTTGGTTTTAATCTTTCAAAGCCAGGGTGTAGCAGAAAAGCTTTATTTTTATCTCTCTGTTTAATATTTGGCCCTTTTCTGTAAATAATATTAATTTCCAGGAAATGATACTATATATTTTTCTGGGCCACTTGGTTATTATTATGTATTTTGTATGACTTCCTGATAGAACCTGTGTCTGTCTTGAGTCACAAGTGGAAACCATCCTGTTCATGCCATTCCTTACCCTCCGGCTTTCACCTTAAATTTCTTAGCTTATTTTGCTTGAATAAGGTCTTCTAATAAACAATCTGTATTTAAAGTAATAAATCAATTCCCTAAGACTTGCTTGATTAAAAATAGCAGTTTCTTGCAGAAGTACTGGTTCCTGTCTCTCACTCACTCCTCAGTCAAGCACTGGTCTGTGCTGAAGTTAGCAGTGTGAATAGAAAAGCTTCCCCAGGAAGAATCTTGCCAGAGATACGGAATTACACAAACCGGAATCAGGGTCTCCATATGAACAAGTCAGATCATTTACTGATATCAGTGCTTTGGTTTGAGGGCGCTAAGCAAGGCAGACAAAAGAGGCCGTGGGTGGCCCATCCTAACATTTGGTATCTAATGCCACAATGTCTTTAAAATCAATATATATAAAATCAAGCAAGTTACTCCTTTGGATTTGCAGCCTGCCTCTTTGTATTTCCTCTTATGTATATATCTCTCACCACTAAATGGGTCAGATGCTTTGTACACAGTAAAGAAGTAACGTGTCTTAGTTTTTCTTATGACCTGATGGCCTTAAAGTAGAGCTTTAGGCCTATGTACTGTATTGAATAATCAAGGATCTTAAACAGAAAACTGTATATTGCTTTTGATGTGTCTTCTTAGAAAAGCCAATATTTTTATAGTCTTTTTCTTTTTTTTTTCCATATAAGAATATTGTGGGACATTGAAGGTCTTCCCATTCTGGCTGTATGGTTTTGAAAATATTTCCCTGGAGGAGACTAGGTATTCTCTGAAAGAGCCAAAGAAAGACTTCCGGTGGTGACACACATCCTAGGCGGTGTGTTATAATTGGCAGCTGGTTCTAGAAGTCTCTGTGCCACAGTTGTTCCTATTATTGGGCTGTCGGCAGGACACAGTGCCTACTACAGAGGGAGGGCTGATCCCAAACTTCATGGATTGTGTTAATGACTACAGGTAGAGGAGCAGAAAAAGACTTGATAAGATGCTTAAATTATTTGTTTTTACTATAAAAAGAATATGTGCCCTATAGACAATTGAACATGGGGAGTGCCAAGAGGAACAACAAAAAATGTGTATCCCTACTACTAAACGTAACCCTGCTTAATATTATGGTGAATGTTAGTATTTTCTTGCTAGTAAGAGCCTTGCTTTTCTGTCTTTATAGCCAATATTATAGTCTTTGTGAGGTATATATCTTTCTTTATATATCCTTACATACTTCTTCATTTAGTTTTATAATGAACATGCTTTTCCATTTAGAAGTGATTTCTTACAGCCCATCTGGTTCTCTGAGTTTGTAAAGTGGCTTAATGGCTTTGTTCATAATTCCCTCTGAAAATGGTTTACCTTACATTGCTGCAGATAGTATAATACATGCTGACAACTAGACAATGGCTAATTTGTATGAAATATCTTTTAAAAAGTCATCTTTATTCTCTTCTTTTTATAAGGATAATCTCAAAATTAGAAAAGGTGACCACATAAAACTCTCTTCTGAATTTATTTCTCTCTTCCCAACTTCCCTTTTAGCCTGCATTTCAAAAATATAAGAAGAGAATTTAAATGTGTTCATGTGATATTCTATAGCTTTATTTTATTTACATTACTTATCCCAAATTTAAAGTTTCTACTGTGTTAACAGTAACATTTTCATAGTTAGAATAAACCAGAATTATAATTTTAATAATGTATTTCCCAAAATACTTCAGTATTGAACATTTCTTCCCTAAATTATGAGTCTATTATAAATGGACTATACAATTGAGGCAAAGAATACTAAAAACAATCTGCAATTTTATAAGTGGAGTGAAATGTTTTTATGCTTCTAGCTTTTAATGCTGTCAGACACAAAAGGCAATAAATCATCTAGTTTATAATTTTTTTAAATTTACATAACCTGTGGCCCAATAGTCCCAATTCAGAAAGTTTATTCAAATGAAGTTTATAGATTACCCACAGATAAAAAAATATAACAGAAAGTCATTTAAATATTTAACAAGCAGTACAGTAATGAAGCAATTTAATCAGAATGAAGAACTGACAGATGAGAACGTGGGCTGGTTGGTACCTGCTTCAGTGCCTATAGACCGGAAGTCAGTGTTCAAAGATCTTAATTACACTGATAAGAGATATACTCAATAAATTATGGCTTGGCTATGAAACAATACTATGCAGTAATTAAAAATTATGAAGATCTATGGTATAATCAATGTAAACAGAATATTACAAAATATTTCCCATATTGCCCAGTTTTTATTTTAAAATCATAAGCATGACACATAGCTGAATAGTAAGCTTGTGGAAAACTTTTTAATTTTCTTAATGTTTTACAAGAAGAAAATATGACTTTTAAATTAGGAAAAAATTTATTTTGAAAAAAAAATGTTGTAAAAACTTGAAAATGGTTGAAAAGAGAAAAGTAGAACTATTTACAATTCATAAAAGAAAAACAGGCCTTTGAAAACCTCCAGCAACTTTCAAAGAACAAGGGCAGTCTACCTACTGAATATTGAGTCTTTGAATTTTCAGAAATCTGTTCTAAGTGAAAACTTGCTTAAAATTAAAATCTAAATAAAAGTGGTCCCAGACTCTTAAATCATAAGAGCTATAATCTGAAGCTAATGCTGAAAGAGACTCACCTCATTATCCCTACTCAGAAACTCTTCCATGGCAATCCAATTCTTCATGGAGCAGGGCTGCATTTTTATTAAATAGTTGTTTGAGAGAATCTATTTTATTTGCCTTCTAGCATCCCTAATTTGTGCAAAGATATGCTGTTCACTTAAAATCTGTGTTTGTATAGCTATAATTGAATGTTTAAAGAAACGCAAAGCTTCCCCTGAGCAGTATTTTTCACAGCATAGCTGTCTGCCTATGGGACTGCAGGGACCAGGTTTATAACTTCCGTAACTCTGCGGGATCCCCGTGGACTCTCCAGCCATTCCTCAGACAGGTGTGTGTGAAACTACATCTTTGATCAAAATGCTTTATGGGACAGGCTGGCCAGCTTAGACATCCGTTTTTCCAGTTTAGGATAATTAAAAGTGAGGGCAGTAGATCACACTCCCTGCATCTCTCAATCCCAGTGAGCATTCTGTTTGCAAGTTCCGTTCCTGCCTCTGATTGAAGGCCGTTGCCATGGGAAGTCTACAGTCCACTGAATTTATATTTGGGGTGTGTCTGGATTAGAAAAACTTTGATGTTGATTTTTATTCTGTCTGGAACAATTCCAGACATCTTTTAAGTGGCAAATTTAATTCATATTCACGTATTCTAGAACAATAACAGAAGGGCCACTTAAAAATTGTCAAACACTACGCGTACATATTGGGAAGGCATTTAGTTTAGGTAACCTCTCAGGCTGTTATATACAGAATAGAGCAGTGTGGCCAGGGGGGAGATGGCATTAGATAAATTGGAAGGTGGTTAAATGCCTGTCCACGGCATACTAACCCATTGTTTACATTGACCCAGATTGTGCTGTGTACCTGGACTGCGGCTGTTCCTAGTGACCTTGGGACTGTGTGCATGGCCTCGTCCTGGCCTGCGCTTTTATCAGCCATCTCTATGAAGACATAAAAAGGTGCCCTGATCACATTTTCTGGCAACACAAAGCTGGGGGATAACTGTGCCCGGCAAGGCAGTCTGGATTATGAAGATTTCAACAGTTTGGATCAATGGGCCAAAACTAACAAGATGAGATTTAATGGGGATAAATGTAAAGTCCTGTGCTTGGGTTAACAAAGAAGTAAATGTTGCAAGTTCGGAGGAAAATTTGCCAGTAATTTTCATGAGTGAGATGTGCAACAGGAGCTTGGAGGCAGTGTGGCTATTGAGAAAGGTGACAGGCACCAGAGCATGTGTGGCGTGGAGGGGCCCAGCCTGGTCTCCCTGCTATGTGGTGACCCTGGGGAGACCCTGTGCAGTTTCAAACATGACATCTCAGAGCTGGCAGCTACTTTGTTCTTATTTCCACCACTGGGGATTCCTTTCTTCTCCTACTAAAAAGGGATGTCCTTAAGATCAAAGGCGGGACCTTAAAATACTACCACCCCTACCGCATTTCACCTAGCTTAGCTCGTCACAGGCACTCAATAAGCACTTGCCACATGAGTGATTGGAGCTGGATAACCGGGAGCAAGTCAGATGTGAATCACCAGGAGGTTGACACTGCCTCCTAGAGGGTGTGGGCCACAATTCCAGGAGAAAAGTTTTAAAACTCAGTTGTGCTTCCAACAGCAAGCTGCTTAAGCTCTCCGTTTCCTGGTCTTCAAAATCAAGTAAAAAACAAAGGCCCATGGATAGTCAGTGCTGAGAGATTAGAACTCACATCATGTTTGAGTCAGTTGTGAATGACTTAACAGTTTTCTATGGACTGACAGTATTCATTATTTTACCCGATTATGTCTTTGCTTTACTCTGTTTTATTTTAGACTTTCTAAATTAGTGAAAACTTGGTTATGCTTTACTCTTTACCTGTAAGTCTTACTGATAGCCAAACATCTCAGTCCTGGAAAGACCTGAACTGGAGGAGCCTGCCCTTTTGTTCCTGTTGCTGTGAGGGTTTTAACATTACAATGCTGCCATTCTCAAGAATTACAATTTTAAAATATTTGTTGCCTTGAGCATGGAGTGCTATTTCTTTTGACTTCTACTCTTGCAGAAGAAACCTAACCTTGCAGAATCAGGAGTTCTAATCTGCTTGGTGTTTCTGAACAGTAATTAAATGTATAATGACAAAACTATCTCTGGGAAACTTGACTATTGTGTTTCCAGGGTTCATCTCTCAGCTTCCCTTTTCCTACCTACAAATCTTGATCAGAATCTTTATTAATGTATTAAAGAAATCATTTACTCCTTCACTCACTTCCCTAGTTTTTCCTCCAAATATTTACCTAATACTAGACGCTGTGATTGACACTATGATAGAATAGTCACGGAGCTCAACACTCAACAGATCATTACAGAAATGATAACTGAACAGAAGCAGCAGTCACTTGCAAGGAAGGAAAATATGGGGCTTTATACTCATCGAGAGAAGGAAGTGTGTAATGTAGCATTGAGGCTGTGCATGAACGGGGTGAACCAGGTAGAGAGCAGAGAGTAAAAGATTTGAGAGAGAAATAAGAGCTTATGTGAAGGTCCCCAGCTGAAGGAAGTTTTCCAGACACTAAGAAGGTCATTGTGTGAGTGATAAAGAAGGAGAACGATGAGACAGAGAAGGGCACAGGAAGTCAGTTTGTGCAGGGTCCTCTGCACCATGATGAGGCTCTTACTTTTTTTTATGAGGACACTGGTGCATCATGGAAGAGAAGGATTGTAAGCATGACGATAACGTGGGAAGGTTCCATTTTTAAAGAGCATTGCAGATGGTGAAGACTGGTGTGGTTATTGTTCTCATCCAGGGAAGAGCTGGTATGATGGCTTGAACCAAGGGAATGTCTGTGGAAAGGAGCTATTGGATTGCTGAAAAATGTCCAGGAGGCAGAATGAACAGAACCTGATGAAAAATTGAACGTGTAGTGTAATGGAAAGGAGGATGTCAAGGGTAATTTTCATGTGTGAAATGCTGAGAGAACAGTGACATGTGATCAAAATAAAGACCCTTAAAAAGGACCGAAATTATATCCTCTGAGCAATGGCAATTGTAATTGCATCTTTTGCACTTTTGTTGAGAACTAGTTGTCACATATCTATCTATTTCTGGGGTTTCTATTCTATTCCAATGTTGTATGTGTCAGTCTCTTTGCCAGTGTTGTAGTCTTGGTAAATGAAGCTATATAATAAATCTCAAAGTCAAGTAAGCTGGTTTCTCTAATTTACTCTTTTTTTCTGCAAAATTGTTGTTATTATTATAATTCTTTTCATTTCCATATAAACTTTAGAAGCATTTTGTGTTTACAAAAAATCTTGTTGAGACATTGATAGGAAATGTATTAAACCTTTATGTCAATTCAGGGGGACTGACATCTTTACTATGTTGACTTTTTCAATCCGTACTACAGAATACCTGTCCATTTATCTGGATCTTTGATTTCTTCCCTCAGTATTATGTAGTTTTCAACACAGAAGTCCTATTTATAATTTATTGGACTTACACTTAAATATTTTATTTTTGGAGCAATTTTATATGGTATTAAATTGAAATTTTTGTGTTCATGAGTTCACTGTCAGTATATAGCAATATAGTTAGTTTGTATGTTTATCTTGTATCTTGCAGCCTTATTGAACTCATGTATTATTTATGGGAAATATTTGTGAGTCCATGAGATATTCTGTGTAGACCAGTAATGGCGAATCTTTTAGAGCTTTCAATGATACAAAGAGCCCACTGTGGCATGCATGCCATAGGGTAGCTACTGCTGATGTAGTCATTTGCAAATAGGAGCAATTTCCTTTGCTTCTCCCACTCCCTCTCCTGCTTCCACTCTTTCTCACTTCCCTATCCCTTGTAGTGCAGTTGGCTTTGTGAATCTTAGAGCAGGCTGCATATGGGGGCTTAAGAGGATCCACTGTGGAGGTAATCATGAAGGAGTGCCATGTGAAACTGGGTGTGGCATTTCTTTGGGATTCATGGATATTTGCAGCTGACTCAAATATGGCTGTGATTAGTAGCTGTGAGCTGGAGAACCTGAGCCTGGAGCAGGTACAAAGTGAGGAGACATTAGCTATGGCCTCAGAGTATCTGAATAACTCTCACAACCTATGGCAATGCTCATGCTCCATTTTAATTTCTAGGCCAGAGTCCACTGAGGTAAGTCTCTGTCCTGCAGACTCCCACCCAACACCTCTTCCATAACTTTCCTATAGTCTATTTCTAAGCAGTAGGTGGCTCCCTCTACCAGGAGCTCATACAGAGATTCCCACCCTCCTTAAAGTTTCTGGACCTCCAGCATCAGGACCATTTGGAGAACTTGTTTAAAAGGCAGATGCTTGGCCCCACTTCTCTTTGTTGACCCAGAATCCCCAGAAATACAGCCTGTGGATCTATACTTTCTAATGCTCTTCCTAAGGAAGAATATTCACATTTTACTTGGACAGCCACTAGCCACATGAGACTATTTAAATTAAAATTAACTTACAATTTAAAACTTTAGTTCCTTGGCCATTCACACCACAGTCCAAGTGTTGAGTGGCTATGCAGGGAGATTTCCATCATCACAGAAAATTCTGTCAGACAGAGGTGAGCCTGAGAGGGAAATATCAGCCTGTCAGATCCCTCTGATTTGGTATCCTGTCTTAGCTGATACATGGCCTGTGGGAAGATTCCTTCCTACAGGGAGTAATTCTGGAGGCATAAAGAGCGCCATGCTGTGCCTCAGGGAATCAGGAGGCCTCAGGGGTCACTGCTATACTTTGATGAGTGGATAAAAGTACAGGAGAAATTTCTCTAAGAATGACCGTAGACCATAGAATTGATGGGAGTTGCCATGAGCTTCAGCAATCTTCTAACTGGACCAAAGTCCTTCAGGTTTCAGTTAAAAATCTCTCAACCTTAACATTTAAGATCTTTTTAATTGGGCTAAATTTTGTTTCCTGAATATGAGCTAAATTCCCTTGAGCTTCTTCTTTCATCTGTTTTTGAAGTTGTCCAGACTTTGGAAAAGTCAGGACACCATTTTTAGAATTTTTGGTACCTAACCTGATTTAACTAGAAAATTCCTAAAATGGTTGAAATAAACTTTTCAAAACAGCACACCTTATATTCCAACTGGAGTTTGGTATCCTTGAATGGACTCTTTAAAGTCAGAAGAATCCAAAAGGCCATTTGATGTGAACATGGATTTCCACATTTCCTCATGTCACTTGCAGTCCTTCACTTCTTGGACCAGGAGTTTATGATTTCCTGATGAAAATCCTGCTGTATTCTTAGAATCCTTGTCCCAAGCGCTGCGTCAAAGATGGACAATAATTGTCATGCTTGCTCTTTCCAAGTAGTGTTTGGCCGCTGTGCTGATGCTGTTTTTCAGGCTGGCTTTGCACTATCCATTTCCCCATGGTGTGGCCAGTGATGGTTATATACAGGTGCTCTATGGGCTCATGTACTTATGACAAACCTTTTTGACTTTTTCTAACTGTTGTGTCCCCAACAGAAAGATCATGGCCTTTTGTTTGTGTGATATGCTAAGGCTCTTCATTGACCCCTTAAGACAGTAAAACTAATCTCTGAGGAGCTTGAAACTCTAACATGATTTCACTACATTTATAGACACATTCTGCTAGATTCTTGTAATATAATGCCATAAGAAATCAAAACTCTAGGTTATTTTTTCCAGAAATGTTTACTTCAAATTCATTACAGTGAATAGAATTGGAACCTTGTCCGTGATTGGCCATGCTTCACAATATGCTTGGAAAACAAACTTAGCAATTATAGCTGTTATCTTGGTTCCTTCTTATTTGTTTCTTATTTATACTAAGTGTATGTGCTTAATTAGTGATGATAAAGAGCTATCAAATAATGTTATTTACTAATAGCTCATTTGTTATGCATGAATAATATTTATTATTATAAGTAGCCTTCACTATAAAGCTAGCCTCTATCTGAGCCTTAAACAGATATTTGTACAGCAATTTTCATAGCAGCATTATGCATAATGGCTTCCCGTTTGAAGAAATATTATCCAGGTTTAAAAATAAATGAGCTCTGACACATGATACACCACGGATGAACCTTGACAACATCATGCTAAGTGAAATGAGCCAGGCACAAATGAACAAATACCATGTAATTCCACTTATCTGAGGCACCCATGGGAGGCAAATTCATAGGGATGGAAAGTAGAACAGGACCTTCTGCAATAGGGGGAAAGGGAAGGGGATTCTCATTTATTAGAAACTCAGGATGGAAAAGTTCTGGAGATGGGATGATGGTGATAGTTGCACAGAATTGTGAATGTGTTTCATGCCACTGAATTGGAGATGTGAAATTACTACAATTAAAGATTTCATTTTGTATGTCTTTTATCAGAATATTTTTTAAAAGCTGAATTCCTGGTATGTTTTTTATTATCAGCCAAAAGGTATCCTCCCTTTCCTCCTGCTTGAACACATATAATATATGAGTAGATGGCAGGCAATTCATTCTGAATCATTTTATTTTAGCTCCCAGAAAATCATTCAACCATTCTGCCATTAGGTGACTGCTGTAGTCAGTGAAAAAGGGTATAGCTGTGATGTAAGCCACAAAAGCTGATCTGACTTTCTTGAGATTCCAGCTTTTTCTTTCTAGGGCCGGTTCCAAGTCCTTACAGTAGATGGTGACTGGTGATGCTGGGATTTGAATTTGGTTTTTGTACTGTTTGGGGACAAGCCACATCGGCTCCCCTGTTCTCTCAAATGGACAAGGTGCTACCTTCCTTCCTCCCTAGTTGTTGGGAGAGCTAACAGATGTGAGATTTATGGGACTTGGTACCATGCTGTCACTTTTCTCCCTCAGTGATCCATCTAGCCCCGGCCTCTCTCCCATAGGGATAGGTATCTTCTCTTCAGGTTCCGTTTAAGCAGCTCCTGACTCCAGCTCCGTATGACTCCCACTGTTCTGGGCTCTGGCCTGTGTTCCTGTCTTTTTCTTTCCAGTCTGTCTCCTCCTTATTTCTTGTTGTGACCAACTAGGTCAGCCCAGTGGCCTGCTTCATGCCAGCTTCCAGCTGCTGCTCTTCTTGTCTGAGGGCTGGAAACCTCCGTTCTCCACTCCAGATGGGTATCAACAGTGGGAAAGTTATAGGTTATCTGTGTACTGTGGGTCAGGGTGGGCCACTGACTGCCCACTTGGTTGGCCTTCACCAATTAAGTGAAGCTGGTCAAAAATTAACTCCCGTAGACCCATTGTCCTTATGCAAGAGAGAACAATACAGTCATCAGATTCCCCACCCCATGCATTCAGTGATCTCACCCAAAAAGTCTTGCATATGTGTCACTAAGAATAGTTGGTACCATACCTAAAAATTAATAATAATTTCTTAATATCAAATGTGCAGCCAGAATGAACACAAACATTTTCCAGATATTCATCCTTCATTTCCCTCTCTCCCTCCTTCCCTCCCTCCACTTTCTCTCTTGTGTGCCTATGTTTGAATCAAGATAGAACCAAGGTCCCCACATTGGATTTATTTGCCACAATGATTAAGCCTCTTTTAATATATATTTCCTCTCTCCCTTTCTAATTCTTGCACTGGAAGACTTACAGCCCTTGCAAATGAGACCAGTTTGCAGTCCTTGCCAATGAGGTCCATTTATTTGCTCAGTAGAATGTTCTACACTCTGGGCATGCTGATTTCATCCCCCAGTGCTACTGAGCCCATGCCACTGGCCATGTTTCCTGCTAGTTGAGAGTCAGATCTACAAACTTGTGGAGATGCAGGTTCAGATTTTTGGTGGGTCTTCATCACAAGGTAATGCCTTATCCATCTCTTGCATCCTATCAGTTCTGTGACCACTGATTTTCTTATTGGTGATGCTGGGTTGATTGCTGGGTATCAGTATCACCCTGATACTGCCATTTTAAAGCTCACCTGAGCCTTTAACTGCCAGATACAGAAGCCATTAGCGATCAAGCCTAGATTTGTTATTTTCTAAAATCTTAGAAAATGGCATTGCCCTGATTCCATTATTTCTTCTTCATTTATTAGCTGGAATGCTTCCATAGAAAGCTTTTCCTTGTCAGACATTGGTTACCCGCAGCATGAGATAACAAGCGATAGAATTCTTCAGGGACTGTGTCTAATCATCACTCTGCCTTCACCAAGGATGGCTACTATGTTTCCCAAGTGTAGCACCTCACACTTGGTGATTTACAAAGGCCGTGTCAAGTGCCCATCTTTTTAACATGTTCTGTGGGAGCATGGATATATGTTACCACCCTTCCTGAGTAGCTGAAAGAGTACTGGATATAAGTCTGAAACTGCCCTATGAATGTTCTTGAGACCTAATTTTCTTGTTCTTTTAAAGACCAAAGTCTCTCTGCATCCTTCAGCGGGTGAGGAGAGTTCAGGCAGGAAGTGGGTCCAGCATTTCTGCCAGGAAAACCAGGGACCTAAAGTGGAGTCCAGTCATAGCTTATCTCTTGGAGGGTTGCATCCACATGCATCCTAGTGGCACATTAAAGAAACTGTTTCATTAACATGGAAAGGAATGACAGTCCGTTCCTCAAAATCCAATAGTCTGAGAAGTTGGAATGGGAACCACACTTATTCAAGTACTGTGAAAAAAGAAAGTGAGAACATTTACCTAACGTGGCTGTAAAATGTTCACATTTTTCTTCTCAGTATGCTGGTAGATTTCACTGAGGAATGAGGTGGGTTTAACCTAAGTACAGAACAAGAGTCTTTATTATTTTTATGATTTTTCTTCCTTATGAAAACCATGTGGGCAGACAGAAGATGATACAGGACCAACCCACAGCAGGAGGGTTATTTTGGAAGATGATTTATTTACATAGAGTTATTTGCACGGCTGTTTTAAGGACACCCCTTCAGTTCCAACTTGCCTAGAGGATTTTGCTGGCCAATTTCAGGATTCTCTTTGAAAATCGGATTGCCCCCAATGGAGATTCTCTTTGTCCCTTTGGCAACTAAGCAATACCAGGACAACCAAGAATATCACAGAAGTACCCATGGGAGCTATAGGTTATCATTTCTGTGTGCCATTTAGACAAAATTAAAGAGCTTTAACTCATGTTTTCAGTAAAATCTTCATTGTATTGTATATTCAAATAAATAAATAGAATGTTAGAAGGTTGGTGAAATAAAAAAATATAAAATGACATTAAAATTTACTATATGTACTAACTGCCTAATTTAGTAACTATTTTAAAAATTAATTTAAAATTTGGGTCAAATTTATTATCTTAAAAAATAAAGTGATGACTGTGACTTGATTATATACTTGCAAACACCTCTTCATTTAAAAGCCTTGTATTTTTAGAATGGACCATGAATTACCTGTGTAGATGTTCCATAAACCTCTTTATATAGTTATTCAAGATTGCTACTTTTCCCAAAATAATTTTGCATGTTGCAATCTAAATATAATCATTGACATAGAGGATGATATGTTATTAAATAAACTAATTAATTATCATATTGTAGAAAAGATTCAAGGTTGCTAAAAGGCACATAAATTAGTTGTCATCTTCCAGATATATAGACTATCTCCCATCAACAACCTAACTTCCTGCATTTCACTCTGTTTTCAGAACATGAATTCTAGTCCCTATCGATAAAAATTCTGAAGCTGATCATGTGAAGAAATATCCTGTATGCCTGTCACAGTTTTTGTTGGTGTTTGTTTTTAAGAGCAAAGGAAACTTAGTGTAGGATGGAGAGAAGCATCGAGCAAAGGAAGGACAGATGAATTCTCTGGATTTGGGTCAGCTTTGTGACTTTAGGCAAATTTCTTAACTTTTCTCATCCTGACTTCTCCTTTTGGTAATCTTAGTGAAGCCTTAATGGCTTGAGAACTGGCCCAGATAGATTTCAGGGGACACATGGCCACTCTGAGATCTATGCCTGAGGAATTTTCTTCTTTGGAATCTGAGCCTGCTCACCCAGAGGAATGCTTGAACTGATTGTGCTGGCAGAAATTGTACTTATGACCTAGATGAGGACTCATGTAGAGCATATTGTACTTAAGCATTGAGACCAATTAAACAATGCCTCTAAGAGCCAAGGATTCTTATTTAGTTCTATGCTGGTGAACCAGGAAACCCTGTCTGCTGGGATCTGTTCCTTGGAGACCTAAGCATCCTAGGAAGCATCTCTGGGCCCAGAACCGTGTTTTCTTGGGACATTTAAACATGAAATTATGCAGCTGAGGGAAGCACGTGCTCCACGAATACTCCAGGCCAAATGATGATGAAAGTGTGGACTCCCTAGTCCATGGCATACAGGTGGGATAGGAAGTGCCAAGGGAAAAAGAGGTTCCTTGGCTTCAAAGGTAGATCGTATTTGGTGGAAGTTGCAGCAGCTTCACGACACAGTGCTGTAAGACCACAACCTTGACCTCCTTAGAGGGTTTTGAAATAATTGAAAAAACAATTATGACACCAGAAGAGAGGCAGTGGGGTCCCAAGAGTACGAATTAAGTTCTGTTTCTTAAAGTGGGTAATGAGGGTGTGGGTTCATTTCTCTGTTCATTTTTCACATTCCTTTATGTGTACACGATAGGTCACAAAAATAAAGCACTTTTTTTTTGGTGGCAAAACCTAACATAATTTCTTTGCTCACAAAGTGCAATTGTTCTCCTCCCTTTGAGCGTACCTGTTTTCTTCTCCCCTCTGACCATGAAGGGGAATCCAAACGGATATACAAAGGACACCGTCCTTGAAATGAGTTTAAGGAAAGTGACTACCTTTTATTACCAGAGATGAGAGTGAGTTCAATATTTTCACAAAGTGTCATCTTTTTTCTATAATAATTGGTCTAGAAGTCTTATAAGTGAGAATAGGGAAAACAAACACAAATATTACAGAAAGTGGGATTTCACAGAATGTATTTGACATTAAATTTTAATACATGGCTGGGGATACAGCTCAGTGGCATAAGTGCCTTCCTGGCAAGTGCAAGGTCCTGAGTTCAATTCCCTGTACCTAAATAAATAAATAAATTTTAATACATGAGCATATATACACTCATATATTCTATATATGTTACATATTATATAATGTTATATCAACATGCATTATTGTGCTTAAAAGCCAGTGGTTCATGTTGTTAGGATGAGCCAGTAACCAATGTATTGTGCTCAGGGAAATCTCATAGCAATGCTACACATTTAATGACTTTTCAAAAAATTCTATAGGGATGCCAACTTATACTTTTAAAAAAATCCATAGATTTGATTTAGAAGCAGACATTAGCACTTTTCAGAAGCTAAGACTTCCATATCAATTTCTTCCAAGAAGAAACTGGTAGTAAAATATTATAAATTCTTGTCTCTTAACAGAAAAAAGATTTCTAATCTGGCATATATTTTTGCCACTTATAAATTTTGCATTTTGGTATTAAAGTACTTGATACTATACCATGTATTGCTTCTATTCATTTATGTTTGTTCATTGGTTTGCAGGGCTCCTCCTCTTCACAGTTCTCAAATCTGTGTCCCTTCCATAAGACAGCAAAGGGTAGGCCTGTCTGAAGTGTTTCCAGCAAACATTCACAATGAGACAGTGTTAAATTAAGATTTCTGATTAATGTAATGGAAAAGTTAGAGACCATAGAATGCTGCTCTTTTCTCCTGATCTCTGCCCTGCTTTTTCCTCCAAAAAGCTGAAGTTCTTTTGCCTTTTTCCAAGTACAATCTTAATTGCTTTAAACTTCTCCATTTGTGTAGGTATACATATGTGTGTATAGATGTAAATATTTAGGTAAATATATATCCCTTATATGGTTATAGTTCTGGTGTAATCTATTCTGTCATAGCACCTTTGGGGTGGACATTGTAGAGACAATGTTGTCATTGTGGCAGCATCATACCAACCCACGCTATCCTAGGATCATTGGCCTCAGGACCTAAATGGTGACCCCTCTCGTGGGTATACAGCCCTCACCATTTTATCTGTCAATTTCCCATGATGTCTTCTTCCTGGTCTACACAGAAGGGCAGAATTGCAAGATCACATCTGCCTGTTCAGAATGAGGGACCCACTTGCCTTTAAAGATGTTTCTGCTTCCTATTTTTATATTTACCCTTTTTCCCTGTAGTCTACTTGTTCTAAAGGAGCCAGATGAAGAGCTGTCCTTTCTTCCATCCTGTCCCCCCAGAGGAAGTGTTCTTGGTCCTCATATAGAAATTGTAAGAGTTTGGGCTATCCCAAGAGCCCTCCCTCTGGACTCTTTATAAACGCTGAACAGTTTTCAATTCCTGGAAACCAAGGAGAAGAAGACACCAGTTTTTAAAATGCCAATGTGTCTATAGATGTAAATATTTAGGTAAATATATATCCATAGTTATCTGTGAGCGCAGATAATGCAGCAGGCAGCCTGGACCCCTGACTCCTATTATTGCAGGACAGATCTGAAAAATGAAATGGAGACTAGTTAAGTTTTCTTTATATATATATATAGATAGATAGATAGATAGATAGATATAGATATAGATAGATATATACATAGAGATATATACTGGTGCTATTAGATCTTGGAAACAACCCAAATGCCTATCAATCAAGGGATGGATAAAAAAGATGTTGTCTTTTTATAGAATGATGTATCACTCAGCCATAAAGAAGGATAAACTGGAGACTTTTATAAGTAAATAGATGCAACTTGAGCCCATACTCATAAGTGAAATGAACCAGATGCAAATGTGTAAACATTGTATTCACTCCCTAGTATAAGAAGCTGAAAGAGTAAATGTGATCTAAAATGTACAATAGATATTATAAAAAGGGAAGAAACTTCAAAAAGAAAGAGAAACTGGTTTAGGGGGATGGGAAAAAAGAAGGAAGGGAAAAGTAAAAGGAAAAAATATATATATATATATGAGAGTTAACATAGTTATACTACTAATTTCTCTCAGTTCATGGAAAAGATAGGTCTGTGCTAATATTGTTTGGACAATTAAATGCTGATATCTCATATGCTGAGTAACTAATTTAAAGATAACAATATACAATGTATTAACCATTGTTACCCTCCTATCATATTGTATTGGAATGTGGGTTTTTTAAATTTTTCTTTTTCTTTAAAATAAAAATTAAAAATATATACTGGTGGTCTTGTAGACTTAGGGGACCTAGTATCACTTGAGGGGACTGCTGATCTCACAGGCAACACTGTCAGCTCAGGGAGGTCATCCAGCTTTATGTCCAGAAATTATTCTTGATAGACTTAAGTGTTCTGACTCACAATGACCAAGCACACACCATGGTTGCCTGAACTAGAACTTCCTCTCAAAAGCCCCTGACAACCAAGTCCACAATCAGGACCAGAACAAAGGGTGAGGGGAACATTCAGAGGAACGTAGGGAACAGTCAGGTGGTGACGCATGAGCCCAGGAGTGAGAGGGTCAGACTTGGAGGTTCCGTATCACTTTACTTTTTATGGTGAACCACTTAGCTCTGCTAAGCCTCAGTTACCTCCCCTATTAAATGGAAAGAATAGCTCTAACGTTGGGGCAGATCAACTTATGTGGTTCTAGTAGAACATTTTGCCCAGTATCCAGCTTTAGGGTAGAATAAGGCCCAGTGTTCCTAGCCACAGAGGTCCCCCTCTCTAGGGGACAGAAACTTTGTGGTCTCCACGCTTGGCATTTTCCTCTTGACAGTTGCCATGTTCCCTTCCTGTCTCACTGGACAATCCCACTTCACGCACTGTTGGGAGCAACCCCTCCAACTCACAAGCTCCCCATCAGCAGCGCTGGGCTTGCCCCTCAGACTAGGTGAGCCCCTCATGTGGCCAAGACTGCTCCAGCGTACTTTCTGCCTTCAGACTGGGAGGCTACTTATTGCTCAGGGAAGATACACGACCTTCAGAATATATTCCTCCTGTATTAATTTCACTAGTTTAAAAAAAAAATCAGTGTTAGATGCTTCTGCCAGCAAGCCATACCAATGAGCTTCAATAGCTTTTCAGGTAGAGATAGGTAAGTGGGGCTGATTGTATTTGCTTACTTCTCAGAGAGTGACTTTGTTCCCTTAGGGGCAGGAAAGGGTGCTAATTAAGCCTTGTGCAGATGGCGAATGATAACACAAGACCTTGTACTGGAGAACAAAAAATATTCAGGATGTCAATTTTCCAAGTACTAAGCAGTAGAACTGCATTTTCCCATAGTAAAATATTTTGCTATCTCAGGCCAGATCATGTGCTTGAGGACTTATAAGTGAATAGAAAAAAAAAGTGGATGTTATTTTTGTTACTAAGGAAAGTGTGTGATAACTCTTTTCAGTAAACAAATTTTTAAACATTCTTAAGAAGGGAGTTTTGGAGCCAAAAGAAGCATAGCTTGTTTTGCAAGTTCTTATTTGACATTACAGAGCTGAGCTTGTCCCCTTAGAGCTCCTTGAAGCTTTCCAAAGAAGGGGATATCTTGTGTGTCACACTTGCTTGGACATTAAGAAGGTTACTCGTTTCACTAGATCAGGTGAGAGTGCTGGCCTGGGACTCTGATAATCCAAGATGCTACCCTCACCCTTCTGGATGAAGTTAAGAGTAGGGTTCTCAGAGTTCCCTTTGCTGTCTGTACAATGTGGACAACCAAGACCACACTGCTATTTTAAGAATGAAATGCAATAAGCCATGAAAGCACTTAGTGTAAAGTCTAAGGCATAGCGGACGCTGCTGTTATTAACTAATAGTTTTTAGCTCCTACTCTATATGAGGCATTATACAACACAGTGGATCCCATTGTACAGTGCACTGGGCTCCAAGGGCGTGCAGGTCAGCGGATCAGTATGGTCAGTAAAAGATAATTGTGCAAAAGCTGTGTGACACTGTCAGAAACACTAAATGTGCTCATGGAGTAGGCAAAGAGAGGAGAAAGGAAGCTTGGCATGGCAGCTAGGGAAGGCCCATAGGCTGTAACCACAGCAACCTGCAGGAGTCCCACCAGCAAACACAGGAAAGGGAGTTTCAAGCTGGGTGTAGAACATGCTTAAATCCAGGCAGGGCAGGAGCTTGTGGCATTGAAGTGCTGGGTGCAAGCTGAAAGGAGAGTGAAGAGGCTGACAAAGAAAAGGCTTCCCCCAGCCTTAGCTTGAGTTTCAGGCTCCACTGCATACACCCTGGGCAGCCATTGAATGTGTTAGGGAGCAAATTGAATGTGTTAGGGAGCCATTGAATGTGTTAGGGAGCCATTGAATGTGTTAGGGAGCGAAGGGACAGATGGTGCTTGTGTTTAGAATGGCACCCTGGCATCGCAGGCCTGTTGAAAAACCATAGTTCATGTGAGAACGGGTGGGCTTGGCCAAGCATGGGGACAGTGGAAAATTTTGAGAAACAATTAGGGAAAAAGTCCTGAATCCTAAACCATGTAGACACAAGTGAAAATGGTAGGCCTGGAAAGCTGCTATACCTCAAAAAACTCTACTGAGGACAAAGACAGAATTTCAAATAGAAGTCTTTTGTAGGATGTGAAGGTAGGGAAAAGCAACATGAACAAATTAATGTATGCAATGCATTCTTTTTTATTTGTTGGCATATACATGTTATAGATAATGATTACGTTCAACTTGGGGACTTGGCAGATTTACATATCACATGCTAATCATTTTATTTCCTCTTCCTCTTTCCACCCTTCCATCTTCACTCACCCCCATATTTTCTTCCCATCCCCACAAAGTCTACCTCCTTGTCTCCTATCCTTTCTTTTTACCCTTTAAATTATCTACATTTTGGGTTTTTCTTATAACAAAAAGTGCAGTATTTAACCTTTTCTGTCTGATTTATTTCCCTTAGATTTATGGTCTCCAGGTGTATCCATTTTCCTACAAATGACTCAGATTTATCCTTCTTTATGGCTGAGTAGTACTCCTATCTGTGTGTGTGTGTGTGTGTGTGTGTGTGTGTGTGTGTTACATTTCTTTATCCATTCATCATTGCTGATCATATAGGCCACTTCCAGAATTGTACTGCTTTAAATATGAGTATGCATGCATCATTAAAATATGATGTCTTTAATTCCTTTGGGAATTACCCAGGAGAGATATGGCTGGGTCAAATACACAAATGAACTGACATTTATAGTAAATAGAGAGTGAGCTACCTCTATAATGTATGCATATAACATACAGAGGTAGCATGCAATAGGCAAAATTCCTTTTGAAAACTTATAGTGAGAGACCATCCTCCAGGTGAGCATACCCTTATAGCTGGCAAAATACAAGATAATTTTCTCTTTCTAGCTGTTCCCAACCATGGTGTTTAGAATGACACCTCCCCTGGCCCAAAAGTCCATGACTTCTTGTTAAAAATCACTTATTGGAAAAACATGGCATCATTTCTCTTGCCAAGTTCTCCTGAGTCCTTGGCAGGACTTTTTTATTCTAATCCTTGCATTTATGTATTTTTACCTTTATCTTTGTCCTTACATCTATAAAATATAGACAGTTATATTTCCTTGCTAATCTCCACAGTTGATGGATGAAAGTTATTTCATAAAGCAACTGTACTATTTTATACATGATATAATTCTTATGCAATTGCTATGACAGGTCATATTTTCTCATTTTTCTTTTATTGTTATGGGTTGAGTTTTATTCAGTCATAAAATGCTCTGTGTATGTTTGAGCACAGCATAGAAATGCGAGGCCACAATGCACAGCTGAGAAAGTTAAGTGAAAATAATACGTAGATTCTCCTCTGCCTGGGTTCTCCTTTGTTCTAAGTTTTATCTGGGTCAGAGTTACTTTTCTAAAATCAGTGCAGCCCCTGCCTCCTCGAAGCAGTAAAGAGGCTATCTAAGCACAAATGGATCCTTTCGACTCAAGCGCTGAGGTCAAATGGGTGTCCCCAGGCTAGGTTGCTTATTACAGTGTGTTTACAGAGTCCTTGAGTAGACAGAAGTGATGTCCTGGCTGCAGGATGTCTTCCTGGTCCTGCTTTTGGAGAATGTGTCACTGTGTTTGGCAGGCACATTTAGGGTTAGGTGCCTCTGTCCGTGAGAAAGGAAGCTGGCAGCAGCACAGATGCAGGAGTTGTAGATGTTTGGGAAAAGAGGGAAGAGGTGGGAGCTGTGGGCCTAGGACAGGGCTGTGGAAGTGGTCCGGGAGTTGCTGCTGCATATGTAGCTGCTAAGAATAGACGAGCAAGTGCTATAATAGGAGAAAGTTGCAATACTATTCAAATCCCCTTATTATCATTATTATTATTATTACGATTATTTCTACCCCAAAGTTGTAGAGTCATTACTTGCTAGGGGTGAGTATGTTGGAATACTGCATAAAGACCAACATTTGCAATGCTGATACTCGTATGACTGAGATTTCTGGGTAAATCTATTTTCTCCCTATTCCTTATGGCTCCTACATAATTTTCTCCTACATAATTTTATCTCTGTCATTTTGAAACCCTCCAGAGTAATTAGAGGAGGATTTTCTTCCATTTTCTCCACTTTTTCTTTTAGCCTGATTTCTGCTTCTCTAAAGTGGGCTATTTTCCAGACAAATAAAGCATACTCCCAGATCTGTAGACTTTTCAAAGTGGAAGTAGGTGGAAGTGAGAATCCCTACTCGAACATAAGCTCTCAGAGGACAGGTGCTGGTTTGGCACCTGGCTAAATGTCCGAGACAGAGCCTGGCACACTGTTGCTAAGAGTCCTGGATGCTTGAATATAGGGGGTGAAAAGACAGGTTCACACAGTGACTTGGAGAGCAGGGAGACTTGGACACTTGGCCAAGGTCACATTAGTGGTGGAGGTGAAAGTTAAGCCAAGCGATCCAGATTACAAACCTTGAATAGGATCCAGGTGTGGTGGCACATGCCTATAATCCCAGCACTTGAGAGGCTGAGGCAGGATTGCTGTAAGTTCAAGGCCAGCCCGGACTATACAGTGAGACCTGTCTCAAAAAACATAATCAATATGAACCAACCCCTGAATTGTTGTTTTCTAATACATAGGACTTGGTATTCTACTGCCATTGGTATTCTGCTAAACTCTGCATTTGTGTTCATCTATTCAGTCACAAAATAAGCTCTCACTTATACAGTGTGATAGCTCTCCTGTAGGCCAGGCCATCTCTACATCGGTCATAGGAAGAGCTTTAAAAATTCTCCCTCAGTAGGGAGGCTGGTTGATTTACCTCTACCTGGAAGTCAGTATTGTCCTTGAGTGATCTGAAGAGGCTGCAGTGGTAAGAAACACCAGATGGACTAGGCTGCTAATGACAAGCATGATCTCCAGGTAGAGGTAGGTGAGAGAATGGCCCTGTGGCGAGTGCTCTGGTGTGGACACCCACCTTCTTCCTGGACTGATCCTCCAGGCAGAGGCCTTCAGGCAGCCAGTGCTAAATGCACTGACTCAAGACAAAGGTGCTGAAGGTGACACCATAATTCTCAGGCTAGAGGGCCAGGGTATCTTATGCCTCGGGGAATATGTCTCTTAAACCAGCTTCAGTCTAGCCTTAGCTCTGCCATCTTCCTTCAGACTATCATTTGGTTGTCCTACAGACAAAGCTCATTGTCTTGGTTACTTTTCTCTCATTGCTGAGGCAAAATACCTGATGCCCAAAATTAAGGAAGGAAAGGTTTATTTAGCTCACAATTTGTGGAAGTTTCAGTCCATAATCAGCTGGCTCCAAGGCAGAGTGGCACATGGAAGAGGGCAATAGTTCATGGTGGTGGGAAACAGCAAAGCAACAAGAGCAAAAGGGAGGAGCAGCCGAAAGCAAGCCTCTTTCCCTCCCTTATATTGTACGCAGGCTCCCCACCCCAGGGCTAGTGCGGCACTCACACCCATAATCCCAGCATTGGACCATGGATCAATCATAAACTCTAGAAGCCCGCCCCGTGACTGCATGAGGCCTTGAGGGGACATCTAGACACAAACCATAACACTCATGGAACTGTGTGTTTTGTTGGGGATTTAGAGAAGAGCAAGATGAAGCTGTGATGGTTAGAGGTCCTCTGAGCATAGAAGCAGCTGTGGTTTGGTATTTGTTAATACAAAGTCAGGGGTCACCGGCTACTGTGTTTCATGTTGGGACTTAAAAATCAATTTTCTTGGAAATCTTTGCACTTTGCTTTTTTATATATAATTAAAGAGAATGAAAAGTAATAAGAAAAACCATTAGAAATGATACAGAGCTTCATTAAACACGATGGTAGAATTCAGCAATGGTTGTTATATTGCGTATTGTTGTCTTCAAATTAGTTATTCAGATCACCGATATAAGCATGTAAAATTGATCAAGAGAAAACATTTTAGCATTAACTGTTCCTTTCAATAAACCAATAGACATCAGTAGTACAATTATCCCAGCTATCCTTGTGTATACCTATATATTTTTCCCTCCCTTCTTTCTTTCTCTTCTTCTTTCCCTCATCCCAGTTGTTCCTTTCCTTTGAGTAATTTCTTTCCCTTCCACAATATCTATTGTACCTTTTGGGTTTTATTTACTCTTTCAGGTTCTTATACTACAGAGGAATGGATAAAAAATGTGGTATTTTTATACAATAGAGTATTACTCAGCTATAAAAAAAGATAGACTTGAGGCTTTTATGGGTAAATGCACATTGCTTTTAGTGTGTCATACCATGGCCATGAATACCTTGTTAAAGAACCTTATTGGGCCTGTCATGAAAAGGCTGGCTTTTGAGAGTATGCATGATATGGGACAGTCAGATGGGATTGAAAGCAACTGTGACCTACACTGAGAACACAATCTGAGGTTGTGACAAACCTAAACTTTTGGGATAAAAAGGAGCAATACCTCATTTCCCCAAGGAAGTTAGAGACTGGTTCTAGTCAGTTAGCAGGCCTCACTTAATTTTGTTGAATAGAGCAAAAGAGAGAGATGAGAATAATGTCCTATGATCACCCAGTGGCAGCCTGAGTGCCTCCAGCCAGTGAAGCCGCTCTGAGTGGGCTGCCGGCTTGGAGGCCCAGTGTTGAAGTATGACAGGGCAGGCCAGCACCAAGCTCAGGAAAGAAATGCCTAACCCTGGACAAGGTATTCCACTTCTGGTGGCAGGAAGGCTTTTCTCAGAGTGTGGCCCCCTCTCCAAATGCCACCAGGAGCTGGTGACAAGCATAGATCCTGCACTTTGGAGGAAGCAATAACAGGGAGGAATAAATGGGTCTAACTACAGTTTTATCCTGTTGGTACATTTTTGAGGCCTACTGTGTTGAACAATTTCTGAATATGTGAGGAAACCCATGCCCAAGATGCGGTGGGAGGGCGTCCCCAGAGATGGCAGTGCTTCTGGCAACTTGGAAGAGGCCTAAGGACACAATCACAGAGGTGCCAACAGCTGTGTGTTGAAATCCCAGGGAGGACCACTCTATACCCCGCAAGAGTGGGGGATCCCCAGCGTGGGCCAATATGAGATGACTGCTACAACAGAATCATGAGGGGCAAGTTCTCATGAGCAAGGGAAGGAGAAAGCAGGAAGTGAGAGGAGCGCCTGGAGTAGGGACAAGGGTCCATCCTGATGTGGAAGACTTCTTGAGCAGATGCAATGATCAGCCTCTGGGCAACTACAGGTTAGCCCTGGAGCTGATGATGGAGCAGCTAGTGTGGCAGGGCATATGATGTGTGCTAAGCATTTTTCTCAGCACCGTCTTATTTTTTCCTTACTCTGACCCTGTGAGAGGTTCACGCTTCTACTATCACTTTCACACAGACAAAGAAACTGAGCCACAGCACTATTGAATGATTCATCCCAGGCCACATCACTAGTAAGAAATAGAACTGGGCCCAGACCCAGGCAGGCTGTGGGCAGACAAGTTCTTCTGGCTGAAGTCTTGAAAAGAGGGTGTGAGCTGGGGAGATGAGTGGTGCTGCTCCTGAGGGCCTGTGGAAGGTCAAGGAGGAGCCCAGGCAGCCAGGAGAACAGAAACTGGAAGGGTCCACTGGAACACAGCACCAAGGCCAGGTGAGTGAGGCCATGGCCCCACAACCCTGGGACTACAACTCTCAGAGGCCCTCTGTGTCCTGCTGTTCCTCATCTCTAGGGGGGTTTTTGGGGGTTGCCAGAGAAGAGAAATGGCAGAGGCTTAGGACCTGCCTCTCTGTACATGAGGATTCTCTCACAGCTCCTGTGAGCTCAGGCCAGATGGGAACCACACCTTGTTCACTGTTATCCCAGCTCCCTATCCGCCTCCACCATGCCCTGGCCTACAGAGTCCCTCCCAGCAGTTGTGGGAGGCTTGTGGGAAGACCCCTGCTGCTCCACCCTCAAGGATGTTCTCCTGCCAAAGAAGTCCAAAAGCTATCAGAGGTCCCAGAGTTTCCTCCTGGGGTGGGCGTTCCCCTTCCTATCCCACTTTCTGCTATACAAGAAGCAGATGTCTTGCTCTAATCTTCAAGTGGCTCCTTCATGAACAAGGCCATTAGCTGGTTTTCTTAACATGAAGAGATGCCTGGTTAGCAGTTATTCCTATGGGGCTGAGTTCACTCAGTAGAGCAAGTTTCCCCCCCTGGAGAACAAGAAAATGATAAGCTAGTATAAATCATGTTGAAAGGAACGAGTCCCCATCATGAGTCATTAGGACAGATGACACACTGGCGAGCAGATGAAAAACCTTTGATGAAGACCAGTTGTAAAAGCACAAGCTAATGCTGAAGAAATGCAGTGCGGTGACTCAAAGCGTACTGCATGCATTTCCCCTCCTTTGCCTTCTTTCTGTCTTAAAGTTTTTACAGTAAATGTCAAAAGTGGCAAAACAACATTTTGTGTGCTGGATGCTGGGGGAGAGTTTCAGGGAAGGGTGAGTTTGCAAGGAGAATTTGAATCAGGGAGTGCAAAAGGTAGTTCCATGTAGTCTTTCTGGATGAGCATCAGAAATCAGTCCCCAACAGGTGCGTCCTGCTGTGTGAAAGTGGCTGTGAACTACCTTGTTCTGAGCTGAAGCACAGGTCAGAGCATGGACACATGCACCATGCAGTATTGTTCCAAAGAAGGGACGTGGAGTTGTGAATGTCACCTTTTGTTCCTATAAGCAGCAAGAGTAGGACGTCTGTGGCTGAGACAGTGACCTACTCTGTGTCTATGCTCTGCCACTTCATAGCTTTGTGACTGTGATGATGAATTTTAGATGTCACCTTGACCAGGCTAATGGATACACAGAGAACTGGAAAAGCATCATTTTGGAGTATGTGTGTGAAGGTTTTTCCAGAAGATATTAGCATCTGAATCAGTGTACTCAGTAAGGAAAATCTGCCTCCAGCCAGTGTGGCTGAACACCATCCATTTGGCTGACGCTTGGATAGAACCAAAAGGAAAGGTTGATTTTCTCTCCCCTCTCTGAAGCTGGGACACCCATCCTTCCCCGACTTTGGCCATCTGAATACCAGGTTCTCTGGCCTTTAGACTCCAGATCTTACACAAGTGGCCCCAGGTTGTCAGTCCTTCAGATGGTACCGAGCTGTCCCACCAGCTTGCCTAGTTCTCCAGCTTGTGGATAACAGGTGTTGGGGCTTCTCAGGATTCATAATCACATGAGCTAACTTCCCTAACAAATCTCTTCTCCATCAAGCCACCCATCCTCCCCCTTCAAAGCTGAAGAACTATGACCTTGAGTAAGTCCCTTATCTTCCTCAAGCCTGCTTCCTCATCTAAAGAAAGGCTAATAAGGACAAGACTTACAGGCAGCTTTCTTTGATTGCAGGCAGAAGAAACAGACTCTGCTGACTTCAGCTGAAAGGGATTATAAGGAAGGATGCAGAGGAGCCTCAGAACTAGAGGAAAGTACAAAGTAGCAGGGGTCAGAAAGAGCAGGGAGCAGACCGCTTGAGCATGTTGGAAGAAGGATCAATGGCCAGGCTTGTCAAGAATCTGATAAGACCACCTTATGCTACCTTGTCAGGGTCACAGTCCAAAGAGAGCATGTGGTAGGTGAATTTGGCTGGAGGGGAAAAAGCCACTCTGACTTTGGACAAAGGTAGAGGCAAAATTTCTATTACCAGCAGCAGGAAAGAAGAATGTTATAGCAACTGTTTAGTGCTATGCATGTAAAGTTCTTAGCATAATAGTTAACACATCATAAGAGCTGAGAAATTAGCAGTTGTGAACTAACAACTATAAATTGAAATGATTGGTAGAAGATCAATAATACAAACTATTCTAAATACAAAGCAAATATTGCACACAAATGATTATAATTAAAATAGGAAATGTGAATAAAATAGATAATATGTCTTAGAGTCGGTGGTGGTGTGCTATAATTTTGGAAATTTGGCAAATATTTCCACTAGGAGAAACTGGATGAAGGCTACAGAGATTTTCTCTATTATTCCTTGACAACTACATGTGAGTATAAAACAGTATCAGTAAGCATTTTAGTTAGTAATGAAAAGCTAAACAAATCTCAACAAATATTTTGCCACTATTGAAGCTCATCATTTTAATTTTCTGTGCCACACCAAAAAATAAATAAAATCAGAAAAATGCTGTTTAAGTATGAGTCCTGATGAATTAAAAATTATTTTTAAGCATTGGAGAAAAGCCCCATGTACAATAAAAGAAGAAATTCAGGTCACAGAATTACTTTTATAAAAATGCATATAATTGGATCTTGATTAACTTGGCCACACACACACACACTCCTGTCCTCTCAATAAACATGTGAACAAAATGTCAGCCTGCTTTGTCACCATTGGCTTATTTTAGAGAGAGCTAGTTGTTCTCACTTTTAGGTCTTAAATGTTGGTTTATGTAATGATGGTGGCCCCATGAGTGTCAGCTCCCAATGGGTGTCTGGCTTACAGAGTCCTTGAGTTTCTGTTTATACACTTTGGAATTACAGTGGGAAGCAAGAGCCCTTTAGTCAGTGTGCCTGGAGCCCTGGTGGAAGACAGACTCGGCCATATACCAAATTTTTGCTCATTCATCTTTTTCCTTTTCTATTTCTCCTATCTAGTGTTTCTTGACCACTGAGGAATATAGGTACCATGACTCAGTTCTAACCCAAAGAAAATTAGTCTGATAGTGGGCCATGATGTGAAGTCTCATAGTGACCATTCAAAACAGAATCTATATGTCTTTCATACTAGTTAAGAGCTAGATGGATTCAAAAGAAAGAGCAAATTTAGCCATAAACCTTAAATTGTATTTAGAGCTCCTGCAATTATTGGCTTCCTAAGGCACTTCTGCAAACTTGTCAGCCTTCCGTCCCTTACAGATTCCTATGCTGTCTCTCTCAACTACCAATAGGCAGCTTTCTCCTATGCTACCACCAAGTCCCACTCAGGTGATTCTATGTGGTCTCCGGGTAGTGGACTCTATTGTACAATCAGTGTAACTAGAGAGGTAATTTATTATAAAGCCAAAAATATCTCACAGAGCTGATTGGAGTGAGCATAGGGACAGTTTTGTCTGCAGCCTCAGACAGATTATTCCATTTCTTTATGCTTCAGTTTCCTCCAGCTGTAAAGTAGGGATACATAAACTCTATAGTTGGTCCTGGAAATGAAATAGGCAAATAGATGCACATTACTTACAGTGGCACCTTATGCGTGGTAAATATTCAATAATTATCAAAAAGTACTAGACGTCTTTGCATATTAACAAGCCTGCCAGAGGGCAGAGATGTTTTCTGATTGGCCAAAGAGAGTGAAACAGACCAGTGAGTGGAAGATGGGGTGGAGACACCAAGGGAAGAACAAGCAACCACAGCTCTGCACGTGACAGTTGGGCTGCCTTGGGAGGGAGTAGGAGAGAAGGCCTACTATATGCCCATGGCAAAGTGTGTTGTAGTCAGAGTTGGAAGCAATGCTGTGAAGGACAGAAATAATCAATTACTATGTGCTGGGTCCTGTGCCAAGTGCTCTCATGGTGGTAGTGGTTATTTGTTGGCCTTGTTCCTTTCTGAGCTCATTTGTTCAGTCTCAATTTCTAGACAAGTGCCTGCCTAGCCCACTAAGTAGGTGTTATTCTAGAAGGAATATGTGAATTGAGGCCTTTATTCTCTCTACCTCCCAGTGATGTGTAGGAGCTGTGATTGCCTTCCTTGGGGCACAGGCTAGGATATGGAACCTACAGAATGTGCCCAGGTGCATTAAGTCATAAGCACTGCAACCAGTGGGTGCAGGATCAGCACTGGAAGCCACATCTGGTACTTCCTCCCACAGTCTGCCACCAGAGCTCTTGCCTACACAACCTGCAGACAACCTTTGCACTGTCCAACTTTGATTTGAAGAATCACCAAGTTCCAAGAACATGCTGCTGAGTTATGAACTAACCATGTCACAGGATCATAGAAAGCAGGTCTTGTTTTAATTCTCAGAGTTTTCAAGAATGGTTAGACAGAAAGGAAGGCAAAGTTATAGCCGCTGTTTACCAACTGTGTTATCTGGGTTTTGCAGCCATGCTGATTTGAGAGATATTTTTTATTTGTGTTTATTACTCACAACTGATGTTTTACTAATACCAAAAACTAGGTAACACTGAAAAATTCCTAGATTTATTCTCCAGGTTGCTGCCAAGCCCTGTCTTAAGTGAGTCATTTTCTACTTGGGCTATGGAATGCCAGCAGCTCCTCATGACATGGAGACAGAAGGCTCATGAGTTTCCCAGGATGAATCCGGGTGTTGGAAATATCCATACATCATAGGTGGCAGGCTCTCTCCTACATATCTAGTGATGATTGTTTAGAGAAGGAGGTTTTCCCAGTTCTTGCTACTACTGTGATACATATGAGAAATTTGGTCAGTGATGCTATTGCTGTGAAATTGTTGTCATCACTTGGTTTGTTGCCATTGTACTTGACTGGAATCAAAGCTATTTTGTCTAACAAAAAGGAAAGAGTTAATGTTATACCCAAACATTTTATGCAGTCATGTTTTCAAGCTATCTCCAGAGGCAACGATGGTTAAGTAAAGTAAAGCACTCATTTGATTCTCCTTAAGTTTTTCTGCACTTCAACTGAGTGTAGTAGCAAAGTTGAGTTGAGATAGATACATTAAGGTTGACACAGGAAGGATTTTCTTAGGAACCACTTTCAGATCTTTTAAAGGGTAATTGGAGTTATTTTCCAATATGAAATGATTTTATATAATTTTAAAATTATTTATATTTACATAGCAAGGGATACTTCTTCTTTGACATAGAAAAGTAATAGAAAAAAATGTACCTGTGTAGATGGATGAATATTGACAGTTTACCTTGGGTTAACCATGGGTATTTTCTTGAGAACAAAACTTGAAATCTAGGGCATTTTGTAACATGTTCAAAATAAATTGGAGAAATAAGCAATTACCCATAACTTTACACCCACAGATTAGCATTTTTATAGATGTCCTTTCATCCTCCCAGTTTCTGGGGGAAGAAAGGTGATGTTTCTGTCCCACGGGGCATTTTTTTTTTGCCTATGTCTTATATCCCATTCATTTTAGACTTTCTCCTCCAGAACACCAGAGTTTTGTGTTCACAGTTATTTTCTTGATCTTCACTGTTTTCCTAGGCATCCACCATTTATTCCTTCCTTCCCACTGCCAGATGTGCTCTGGTATCTCTGCTCTTTAATACACAATCTCTTCATCATCATACTTACCTGCCTCTCCCTCCTCCCCTCCCTTCCTCCTCAGACAACTCATCTCCTTCTTCTTATATCCAAACTGTAACCACCTGTAGGGCCTTCGGCCCTCTGCCCCTTCTACCCATTGCCCTCTCACACTGCCCCTTCCTCTCCATACTTCTTTCCACTCCAAAGGAGGACCCTTTTCAGATCCAATCCTGTCTTTTCAGCCCACACCTCTTTGCCCTCTGAAGCTTTTGTTGTGTGTGTGTGTGTGTGTGTGTGTGTGTGTGTGTGTGTGTGTACGAGGAATTGAACTCATGACCTCGTGCTTGCCAGGCAGGGTCTGTGCCACTGAACTATATCCCCAGCCTCTTTGCCCCATGACTCCATTGTCTATCTCCCTTTTGAGGAGCCCACCTACCCTGAGTCCCATTGTGGTGTCTTTCTCATTGTCCCCAACTGTCCAGCTTCTTTTCCTCTGTCCTCTAAATGTGAATGGATGCCAGGGTGACCAGACGTCTACCCTTTGATCTGAATTTTGTAGGTTTTCTTAGAGACTGACCTCCCAACGGCATAGATTCCAAAAGGAATGCATCCAGCCCTGACAGCCACCCACTGCCCAGCCCTTCAGGGAGATCCTGTTACCTTCCAAAGTCAGCCTGTGTAAATGTGAGCTCCTTGTCTCCCTGATGCCCCTGCAGTTGACTGTGATTCTCAACCACATGCATTCTATTCTTCTGGGACCAGAGGGAACTTCTCTAACCATCCAAATTTAGTCCTAGTTCCCATATTTCTTCCTTCAGACTCTCAGATGTAGCTTTTATTCTCCCTGCCATGTTCCAGGTTTGCGTCAGTTGTTTCAACAGTCTTCTCCATAATGTTCCAAAAATTTCCTGCCACCAATTCATCTTATGAAGATGCCAGACTAGAGCCTCAGATGCATTCCATTCCTCTCTCTCCCTCCTGCTGCCAGCTGAGTGTATCTGCCAAAGCAGAGAGAGGAGCACCCTTTATGATTCCCTGAGGCTGAGAAAGAAACATCCTGGTTCCTCAGGGTGGCTCCTGCGTCTCTCTGTGTCATGCCCCCCACTTCTGGTTGGTAGCTGCTCCTGGTTACCATCTTTCCTCTGCTTGGTCAGTCCCCCATTGTGTCCTCTCAGCTTTACTTCCACAAAGTGATTCCTCATCTTCAAACACGCCTGGTTGTTGACATCTGTGTCTCTGCTCACACAGTTCCTTTGTCTGGATGCCATCATCATTTTTGCTTGGTGAATTTCCTCTCCTCATTTCCCAATGTACAACTCATGATCACCTTCTCTCAGAGCTTTTCCTGCTCAGCCTAAATCCCATTACGCTCCCTCAGGAAGTGGAATATTGTCTCTCTTTTTAGCTCATATAACTTTATACTTTTCTTTATCATACTATGCATAATTGATTAATTAGATCTCTTTATCATAGCATGCATAATTTATGAATTAGATCTGTATATTCTCATGGAGTATGAGCTACTTGAGATCTGACGTATAGTTTCTCCTCCCTGTATCCCCAACACCAGACCTGTGTATTAGAAGATGTCAATGATGACTAAATTTTAAAAAATCACACTTTCCTGCTGAAGGAGCAGGATGGGATCCCTATTCGCTACCTTATGCAGTGCACTTTTTACCAGGTTTACCATGACTCCCCAGCACAGTTTCCTAGAAAATGCCTCAGTGCGTTCCTGCGATTTGTTGTTATAGGGTCCTCTGCCTCTCCAGGCTCCTTCCCCTCCATCTGCAGTCCTCTCTTCCTTGTAGTCTGTGTTACCATCAAATACAGGCTATACACTGCACAGTCAGGGGCTCAAGTATGTACACTGCTCAAGTATGCTCCCCAGCTGTCTTTCAATATTTGCTTTATGTCCTAGAATTTTGTTTGAGCCAGAAAAAGGCAAAGGCCACCCAGTACACTTCCCTTGATGACTACCAATGCCAGACTCATGGCATGAACGTAGCTGTGCATCAAAAACTTGACGAGTTGTTTAAATCTCTTGTACCTCATTTCTCAGAATTCAAGACAATCAAACCCTCAGTTTTATGGCTGAATCCTTGTGTTCTAATCATGGAGCTGCCAAAACATGAGCAGGCAGTCTGGACAGGACTAGAATTTGAGCAACAGAAAACTTCTGTTCTTAGTCTGATCTAGTTGGTACTGTCCCTTCTACCAGATTTAAATAACACTACAAATCTTTCCTCAACTAGTTATTCTAGAATTTAAAAAAAAAACACTCTTAGAGATTAGTCCCTGAGGTTGAGCCTTGCATTTCCCAGCATCCGTGTCCGTACCATCTCAGGACAAGGAAGTGTTTTCCTCTCTGCAAAACAGCCTATGTCCAGTTCCAGGGCAAAGATGTTAGGAGCTCCTTCCATTGGACTACTCTGTGAGATGCCTAGGTACCTGCATGTGCCTAAAACCCAGAGCATCTGTTCTTGTTAGAATTCTTGGATTCATAAAACCAATGCTTATAGTATCACTTTCATCTCTCTAGAAACAAGTCAATAAAATGTATCCACTCTGAAGATGAAAAATGCATCCATAAATGCTTTCTAACTTGGTCTGAATGACCTCCAGAAACACACACAGGAAGCTGCCCCCTCACTGCTCTACACTGAGGATGGTGTTAGCCCCTGCCTCCCAGAGGCGCAGAGAAGTAAATAAGAAGAGAAGAGCTCAGCATGCAGGCTTAGTCTGGTTAAAATGACACACTGGCAACTGCTATTTATAATTAACAATTGTCCTTATATGCTGGTTAAACTGAATGAGTTAGACACTAGACTTCTGACAAGGATTTAATGGTTGGTGACACCAGAAGCTTAGAGCAGGAGCCTCAGCCAAGGAGTCTCCTCCAGCAGGGGCAGCCTAAGCACTGCCCACTCCATGTTGCCTGGCAGTGGTGTGGGAATGCTGGCCTCCTCTCTGCAGTGGGCTGCAGTGGCCGCAGCACCTCTGACCATATACATCAGGTGAAAGTGTGTAGTGGGGAAAGGGAACAGGGTGAAGTCAATCATTGTCTCACATGGGTAGACCAGTGGCGAGAGCATGCCTGTTGTGCAGTTTTCTGTGTCACAGCCTTGGCTGGGTCACATCCCTTTCATGGGACAGGTTTAACCCTTACATGAGATTATAAAAGTCCACTGCACTTTGTGACATCAAAACTAGTCATTTGAAAGAAATTCCAGGCAATATTTCTCACCATATCTAAACCCAGAGCTGGAAGCAGATCTGTGTCCAGCTCTTTCTGCTCAAACATAGACATCTTGACACCCCGAGGAGCCTAGGACACCAGCCATGGCTTTGTTTGTTATCTGTATAGAAAACTCAGAGAGAGCATTTCTGTGCCTATTCCAACTCAAACAAAGCGAAATTGGTCTTCATTAAACAGGTTTGCACAGCTTGTGTCAAAGGCTTTGCTGAGGACCCACTGTGGCCAGGCGAGGCGCCCATGCTCCACAAAGTGTGGTGTTTGTACAATCTCATGGAGGGGAAGCATCCCTCACACCCCCATGCGATGCCAGAACTGCATGCATTGTGCTTAACTGTACATCATTTTGCCTTGATTTTGAAAGTCTTTGCGGTGATTTCAATGGAAAATGAGCAAAGCCATTCAGTGTTTACTGCTGACCCAGAAATACACCTCTATCCCTCGCTTGCATCAAAGCATTAGGAGTTGAAGTCTGATTTTACAAGATAGGTAGGTGGGGGTTCCTTAAAATGTCAAGGGTATTTTAAAGTATGCTTTTACAACTTGACAAAGTCTGCAAAGAAAAAAGAGCTTAAAACTAACGTGTTAGGAGCTGCTGCCAATTGAAAATGAATCACAAATGAAGATAAATCACCCCTGAGCATATAATGTGGAACAATGGGAAAATATTATCAGAATTGTAGAAATTTGATTTGCATGCAACTTTTGAAAAACATAGCTTTGCAAGAATAAATTGAAACAAGCAGACTGACTCATGTAATGGGGCGGGGGGTGGGGGGGAATCTGTCTAAGATTCCAAACATGTATGTCAGGAGATGATTATTGGATTTGGAGAAAAAGAAAAAGAAAAACTTTGTTTTATCTCACTAGCTCTTTGCCATGAAGGATTCCAAAGAGTCTTTATAAAATCTACTAGCTGCTAAGAACCTGTAGGACATAGCAACATAATTAATAACAGTGCTTATTAAGTATCTTCTTGTACTTATTCCATGTACATATTCCCTCTAACACTTATAGTAATGCTCTTGCAAGCATTCTGGCCCCTGTTCATAGATGAAGACACTGTGCAGGACTTCACACAGCTTGCGCCAGGCCATGCAGCTCTTGAGTGACAAAATCACGACGCAGGCTGCATGTACGCTAACTTCAACCACAATGGCTTTTTTTATTTGACACCCTGGGGCCTCCTAGATAATGTGGGATGGGAGAGAGCAAGTCCCGGTCCTGGCTTCAACATATATTTGAAGCAGTCAGCTGAACATTGTCCCAATACATGCATTATGCTTGTGAGGAAAAAGAAATTTAACCTGAGTGAGGTGCTACCAATTTGAATACAAGTCATGGTTTCTAGGAGACTAGAGGAAACAATTTACTAAATGACATTTTTCTAGACGTTAGCATGGCTATCACTTTATAACTGTACACATCATAATTATAATTTTCACCATTTTAAACTACACAGTTTTGGTGGATTTAGGCATATCCAAAATGCTGTGCAAATATCACCACTGTGTGTTTCCATTATCCCCCAAAAGAAGCCCTTGACCTGCTGACGTCAGTTCCTCTTCTCCACTGTCTAGCTCTCCAGTCCCCTGAAGTACTCATCTTTCTGTCTATATGGATTTGCCTTTTTGACACTGCATATGAATGAAATTGTGCAATATTTATCCTTTTGTGTCTATCTTCATTCACTGAGCGTAATGTTTTTAAGGTCATCCATGTTATAGTGTGTGGCAAATTTTCGTTCCTTTCTCATAGCTGAATTATATTTCACTATGTAACTATTATTCTGTTTATCCATTTATCAGTTGCTGAATAACATTTTGAGGCCACTCTCTTTTTTTTTTGTACTGGGAATCGAACTCAGGACCTTGCGCTGGCCAGGCAGGCACTCGTGCCGCTGAGCTACATCCCCGGCCCAAGGCCACTCTCAGTTTCATTTTAAGAAGTTCAGCGTGAGCCCCAACAAACCAAGACAGTAAGATTTATCACTTCAAAGCAAATACCAAATAGTCACCTAGCAAAATGGCAGCAACAAGTAAAGCTCTCCAGTGGCTTCCTAGTGCCTTCAGAATACTATGGAAATGCCCCGCTGACACCTTCCAGGTTGGTGTACAGTGCCATTGGCCTGCAGGTCTGACCTTGGTCAGACCCTCATTCATGGAGTTTGAGCTGCAATTCTTTCAGTTCTTAAATATGTCATCTTTTCTACTGCAGGGTCTCACTTGTTCTGTTCTGTGCCTTGGAAGTTCTGCTTTGTACTACTGCTCGGTCCTTTTTGCTGAATGATCTTGCTTACATGTGGAATCCAAAGAGGTGGAAGTTTTAGAAGCAGAGAGTGGAATGGTCGTTTCCAGGATCTAGATGTGCAGGCCTCAGGGAGAATGAGGTCGTGTGCGTCAGAGAGTATAAAGGTTCAGTGAGTGAGAATCAGTTCTATAGCTCCATGATGCAGCGTAGCGATGGTGTAGTGTGTGTGCTTGACATTTGCTGAGATTAGATCTTAAATGTTCTCACCACAAAGAAGAGAGAACTGTGAGATGATGTAGTTATTCCTCAATAAACCTGGGGAAAGGAGGGGGAAACGGGGGATGTGGGGCCCTCTATTCAGCCACAGAATTGGGTTGTCACCATGTCATACCATGAGATAGAACCTTCATTGCCACCAGTACTTGGCCCAGGGATTTCCTGACTGTGATTTCTTTCCTGAAATCAGCAATTTAATGTGCCCCTGACAGCTCCTGTGATGGGGAGTAGTTTCTGTCTTTCTCTTAGAGGCTGACAGCCCCGCTGAGCATGGCTGAGACCTGTGCTCCCAGAGTTTATTGAGTGCAGCTTCATGAAGTTTTTAAAGGATGTGCATGCTTCGGTCATAAACCTTACTTCAGTTAGCAGAGAGTTCTTTGTAGTACACAGCCCAGGCTTTGGGCAAAGGGGTGGTGGCCGGGAGACAATGCTCGATTGCCGTAGAGAGGTTAAAATGCCTTGCTGCTGAGCATTGCCCACCCAACAGCCAGCACTGGAATGCACCCAGAGTGAGCCCAGCCACGGGATCTGTGCTGGCTCAGAGCACAGCCAAGGCGTGTGTCATGGAGGGCATCTCCCGGTCTGGGCACAGAGGGTAGGGGAGGCAAGCAGAGCTGGGAGGAATTGGGTGTGACGGCAGACACCCCACAATGAGTGTAACGTCTTGGCTCGAAAGCCACTCCAACCAGAGGCTGTCTAGGGAATATTGTGCAGATGAGACCCATCTGCCCAGCATGGGGCAGTGATGTAGGCCTTTGTTTAGAAGTGGCAAAATTTTTAATCCCATCAAAAATCATTACAAGCTTTGGGGTTTCAGATTCTGGAACATTTTAGACTTTGAATTTTTGGTTTAGGAATGTTCAACCAGTAAATTCTATGCAAACATTCAAAAAAGTTTTTAAAACTCCAAAATCTGAAACATTTCAGGTACCAAGCGTTTCCATAAGGGATACGCAACCTGTAATTCATAATCAAATAGTTCTGAATAAAGTGAGTGGTTCTCTTTATTCTTACAAGGTTTTGGGGTAAGTATTGGAATTTGTAATCAAAATTTGCAAACATGAGCTATGTGCTTCCTTAGATCCAACAGCAAAGACTTTTGATATAATTCATCCTTTTAAAATGATGCATTCTTTTCTCTTGGAGGAAATAAAGAACTAAATAAACCCTGTATGGTTTAATTTCTGAGAAGAGCATGTTATTCCCACAGCTATGATTTTTAGAAAGGTGATATTTGTTCCTTGCAGGCGACATTCCCAAGTATTCAAGTATTTCCAAATATTCAAGAAAGTTCATGGTTAGAAATTCACAACAGATCCCACAAATACAGTGATAGGAGAGCCGCTGACTGTCATGGTGACATTTCCACAGAAAGTCACTGTCATGTCACATCTGACACCCAGGCCATTTTCATTTGCCTTCCTGATAACTCTGGCTATGATTTCATCTGTGGTACATTGGCTATTATGTCATAGGCTCATGAGAACCATGAGTTTTTTTCTCATGCAGTTTTATTTTTGTAGAGTTTGTGTCCTGTCATTAAGAAGCGCTAGAATTATATGTACATGTAATGTTATTTGAATTCATTCAGCGTTGAATGATGATCTTTAACACTAATGGAAGTGGTTCTACTTTATTTCCTGTTTTAAAAAATTGTTGACACAGTTTTTGCTTCTTAATTTTTGTTTATTTCAGCTCCCAAAGTGCCCACTTAATGTGCTCAAACTCACAGACCCTGAGGCTTCACTATTTTAGTTACTGAAACTTCCTTTTTTATCTCTTTGCATATGAATAATTCATTTATCTACATAGCCTCAGAAGAAAACTTTCCTTATTAAAAAAAAAAAAGGTTACTTTAGAGAAGAATAAGTGCCAGTGAAATCTCAGGTTTGCTCTCAGGAACAACCTAAGATTGACTGATTGGTTCTTTTCAATTTTAATTTTTTTTTTTTTTGGTTTTTCTCCGGTACCGGGAACTGAACTCACGACCTTGCGCTTGCGAGGCAGGCGCTTTGCCACTGAGCTAAATCCCCAGCCCCTCAATTTTAATTTTTTATTTGTACATGTTTTAGTACATAATGATCACATTTCTCACAGGGAGTTGGTACATGTATATAACACACCTTAATTCTTTTTTTTTTAATCCCCTTCTCCTCCTCTGCCTCCCCTTTCCTTCCATATGTTGGTCCACTTCCCTTTTGAAAAGATTTGTCTCCCCGTTTCTTATGATCTGTCTTTTATGTTGCTCTTTTTTATATTTTGGGTTTCTCTTCATGGCTCAGTAGTACTCCACTGTGTATAAATACATTTTCTTTATCCATCCGTCTGCTAATAGGCATATAGACTGCTTCCAAGATTTAGCTATTATGAGTTGTGTTGCTGTAAACTAAAACTGGAAATTCCATTTGACCCAGCTAGTTCCCCTGTAGGACAAATCTAAGATTTCAAGGGAGAAAAGAGCTCTGTTTCCTACGCCCTTAAGCAGGCATTTAACTATGGATTTATCTTATAAGCTTTTGCCTGGAAGAAATAATGACATAGATATTTAAGCATAGACTATACAATTTCCTGTTCTGGATATTAAATTCCATGTTCTTATATTAATTTCTAGAATAGTCTACATGTTTTTGGCCTTATAAGTTTTGCCAGATTTTGTTGTATATCCTTAAGGTACATACATGCTGTGGGATACAGATAGTAAAACGGTTCTACATGTACTTATAACGTAGATTCTCATTATTTACTCTGACATGCCATGATAGCAAAAGTTTTGAGAAACCTCATTTTAAAACAATGCACACATTCATAAAAAGGAATAAAAGTTGAAGTGTTACAGATAAAACTTAATTTTTAAAGTAATATTCTGGATAATTTATTTGTGTCACTAACAGTTGTCTTAGCTTTTCTTTTTTCTGCATTATTGTGGGAACATTACATTCATCCATTATTTCATCATTCATTTCTAAACTCCTGAGTCACTGCTAAGTTCAGTGCAGTTTTGTGCACTGTGAAAGCATACTATGGTACATCTGGATCTTTGTGTCATCTCATACTGTCCCAGAGTGGTCACATCTCCTCACTAGCAGGGATGTGGACTAAAGCCCTTTAGAGCGGCAACCTCTCATGGAATGTGGGACCATATGAAGAGGGTACTGTACCATTAGGAACATTCTGGTACACGCGTATTATTTTCATTTAAATCCTACCTGTACCCAAATATTATTTGGAGTGGGAGAGCAAAAATAATAAGGGTTATATTTCAGTATAAAACGAAAGCCAAGTAGAAAGAAAAGGAGGAGGAGGAGGAGGACAAAGATACATTAAGAAACTGTAGATAAGGAATGTTTTGAAAGCGGAACTTGGTTTCCAGTGAAGACACATGAGATTTGCTTCAAAATAACCCAGTGTGAGGAAGGGAGACAGGAGCTGTGCACAGATAGAATGAGGCTGGCCTTGAGCTGCTGATAGTTGAACTTGTGTTGATGAATCTGCAGGGGCTCATTATGGATGTGTGGGGGTGATGGGTATATCAGAGCCCTCTTATTTTTAGTATATTTGAAATTTCCCAAAAATAATTAAACTTGAATGTGCAAGGATAGCAAACAAGAATTCCCAAAAATTCTAACAGCCAAGGAAAAGAATAAAATAATGGGTTGTATTTCTGTCATAGCCCTGAAAAGGAATCAGAGAGTTTTAAAGAAATCCTCCAGGTTAAATACTCTGTCCTGAGGGAATCTGTTTAAACAGTGATGGGAAATGTGTTAATAAAGGCGGAGGCACACGGCAGAAGGCAGTGGGAGGGGTGGCCCATGGTGGGGAAGAAGGTTTTATCACTGGTGTTGTTTAGGATTGTAAGACACAGCGATAATAAAAAGCAGGCTACTCTGGTCAGATTTACACTGCTTGAGATTCTCTCCAGACAGTACCCCTGGCTCACCCCAAGAAGGGCCCCTCCCCGTGGCATCACCACCTTCTCCAGATTCCTTGTTGATGCTGCCTCCTGCCTTCCTCTTCCCCCATCCTCACTCCCCCTCATGATTTCCCACAGATCTGCATTTGAAGCTTCAATTTCTCCAGAGTTCCAGATCATTCCAGTAATTTCCAGGAAGAGCTTATGTATCTCATGCTTATGTATCTCATAGGCATCTCAGACCCAGAAAATCCAAACCTGTGCTCAGAGGTTGGCTGTCCTCACCCCAGGGTGCCCCACTGCAGGCTGGGTATCTGCATCTACCCAATGGACTCTCAAGCTGGGCACTTGAGAGGTACTGTGGGCCTGACCTGTGAAGGGACTTACGCATGTTGGTGCTGTCCTCAGACAACTCCTGGTGTCTTCTTATCGCCTCTGCTCCCACCGGGCCTAGCCATCAGTTCTCATTAGGAAAATGGCCACGGCCTGCAGGCATCTCCTGGTGCTCAGCACTGGCACAAAAGTGCCTCTTCGGAGTCCCTGGGGTCTTCTTCCTTCTCCCCCAAGAGTGCCTCATTGCTCCAAGGATGAAACTTCAGCCCCTAGAATGGCACTCAGCAACCATGAGACCCTTACTCGCCAGGCACAACTTATATCTTGCCAAGGTCGGCTCTGCTTTGCATCTGAGCGCCATACTCCTCCAGCAGCCCTGGTCAGGTCCAGTCCTGTTCCCTGCGCATCCAGCCACCCCCTCCCCCCACGGATCCCCTCCCTCCAACTCACTAGGCCCTCTGTGTTCTGCCTCTCCCCTGTCCTACACACTGCTAATCCTGTGATGTGACCCTCTTGTTTCTGCTACCAACACCCCAGCGGAACACTGTCCTCATTTTTCACATAAACCAGTGGTTTTTAATCACATTTTTTCCAAAAGGGCCCTTTCTTCTAAAGAAACAAGGAGCATCACTGAGTGGAAAGTAGAGGGACAGCGAGGCTGGGGAGGGAGGGAGATCGGAGGGTTTCATGAGCGGGAACAGAGCTGGATCATTGCTGAGCCCTCTCTGATAGTCAGGCCCCATCTCACAGACAAGGACAGCCGTGTGGAAAGTGTAAATCCTGTGAGGGAGGCCGTGAAGCAAATAAAGGTAGAGCCAGGACTGGTTGCCACTTTAGGGACTCAGAGCTGGTGTGTGCATGTCCCCTACCTTGTTCTAAGCCCCTGGCAGAAGCTTTCTTGCTTTTCCAGCCTTCCTCTGCCTCCCTCCAGAAGCGTTTTCCCCTGCCTCTGAATGACCATGTTTGCATCCTTGTTGTGTTGCTCCTTGCCGGTGACAGAGCCTCCTCAGACATGCCCGGGCCTGTGGCTCTCCCTTCCCCAGGCTGTACTCACCCCAAGGCCTCGCCTCCATCAGGCCAGATCCTCCCATGGCGGAGGCCATATAGCAGGAGGCGCTGTGGCTCTTGGGGTTCCCTGGCCAGGGCTCAGCGACTCTGTGGGGAGTCTGGCTTAGGCAGAGTATGGACATACCTCCGCCTTCCCTCTGACCCTCCCCACCTCCTCCTTGGCTCTTCCTCTCTTCCCACAACCATCTGGTCCTAGCTATCGGATGGTGTACCTCAGTTTCTCACCCACAGTGTGAGGCCTTTTGAAAGTCTTGTTGTCATCTATAGGCTTCCCCATAGGCTCTGGTTTTGCTTTGATTTTTTGAGACAAAGTCTTGCTATGTAGGCTGGCCTTGAATTCACCTCGATCCTCCCACCTCAGCCTTCCAAGTGCTGGGATTACAGGTGTGTGCCACCATCCCTGGTCCCCCCATAGGCTTTTGCGGCCCTGACTTGGGAGTGTCCTCTAGGCCAAGAAACCTTCCCTAACCTGTGGTTGGATTTGGCTGTTGCCGTGTGTGAACATGGATACCAAGAACTCACCCGCTTTTAGAGTTACTCCTATTTTTCAGATTAAATGGCCAGTCACTGTTCTTTCATCTCCTTTATTTTTTTTTAACATACACAGATGAAGAGAGGAACACATCTTTCAAGTCTGAGCATTCAGAGGAGCCAGTTGAATCGAGGTACTTAGCCACTGTTTCCCTCTCAAGCCAGAGGAACTTTTGAGTTTTGATACAATTTTATATTTATCTCTATTTTTTCTACTGCACCCACATTGGCACAGATGAAGCATTCAATAAGCGATAAAGGACTCATATGGTTGAACTATAAATGATGTAACCGACCTGTTTGCTAGCCTGTATTTGGATGTTAGGTCATGTGGCGTTCATGCAAACACCTATAAAGATTATAGGCATTCTGTATTGTTGTCTGCATTTGTATATTTGAGAATTGGCAAGAGGAATCTAACTTTCAAACAGAAACCCCACTGAACTGCTTCATGTCTGCTTAAGGAACAGTTCTGAGCTGTTAACATACACAATATTTGTAATAACTGCTGTTATTGCTTTTATTACAAATGTAACTTATGAGAATTACATAAGATAGCAAAAATATAGGTAAGAAAAAAATGGCAGCAGTCTCAACCCACTTTGCTACATCTTTCCTTTTTCTGTGCCATGCTAAATTTAGGATGAGCAATTTTCCTCCTACGGAAATAGGGTGTGCATCAATTAACCTGGAAGTTTTGGTATCCAGCCTGCTATACGTCCCCAGCCTCTTTGTTACTCTGCTCAGGAGGGAGAACTGCAGCCCATCTTTTCTTTAGAATAAAATGGGTGTGTGTTTATTTTCGCACAAGACACCCGCCAACGGTGATATAGTGCCCTTTCCTTAATCTCCTCTCGTTTCCTTGATAGAACCCTCTGGGATACAGAATTATGAACATGAAGGATCATAAAATAGCAAGTACAATGTATAAACAAAGTTGTCACTTATCTCGTTATCTGTTGTCATAAATCAAAGACTGCTTTACTTGGTATGAGACACGCGTTCCCAACACAGTTAGAAAATGTACTTGTGCAGGGAGCCCTGCCTTAGGAACGTATGGTTCCCAAGTGCTGGGTAATCACAAAGCACTGTCCCTCCTGCTTGATTGTTGAGGCTCTTGGAGGGCCAGGATTCATGGTTCTGTTTCTGATATAAGGTGTCTGTCTCCTGCATCTCCAGCCCTTGCATACTTCCCAGTTCCCAGACAGCCCATAAAAATGTACCTGAAAATCAGCCTTAAAAGTGAGCCTTTCTCCAAATGAGCACTTAAGCCATTTAGATCCGGCAGAGCCCCTTTACCTCTTCTCTCTCTGTCTCCACCCCTTCTCATCCATACGTACCCTCATCCCCAGCCTCTGTGGTTTGCGTTCCCCCTGCCTGCCCCAAGTGGCCTTGTCCCATGCTGACCTGTTGTGGATTTATTTGAGTCTTTTCTTAGTGTCTGTTGTAGTTAGGGTTTGCAAGGGAATAGATTTAACACATGACACATAATTTAGAGAATTATTTCATAATATTCACCCAAAGAGAGCTTGGAGAGTCAAATGCAGAAGAGTGCAGGAGATCTGTCCACTCACTAGAGACCCAAAGAATCTAGCTGGGAGCCTAGATCCCATGGCAATGTCCTGTACGAATCCAGCTGAAGACCCAGAGCTCATGGCAATGTCCTCCTTGAGTCCATCTGGAGGCTGAGAGCCCATGACAATGTCTCGTGCAAGTCTGCATCAAGGATCTGCACTGGGAAGGCCCACAGGTCAGTGGGGAAAGCTAGAAACTCTGCACCAGCAGGACGAAGGATCTGTGCCAGCAGGCTGAGGGCTGTGCACTGGAGCCTGGAAGCGATGCTCAAGGTAAGGACCAGAGCTCCCCTGAAAAGAAACTCAGCCATCCTCAGTGACAGTGAGGACCAAGCTCTCCAATGATAAGAACCGCTGAGTTCATATCAGGACAACCAGGGTGACAAACTGCTCCAGGAGAATCAACAGTACACCATTTTCCCCTCTAATTCTCCTTTTATGCTATTGACAACAACCCTCAGGTGGGCCCTACACATCCAGAACCACACTGATTCAGTGTTACAAGTTAACCATTAGTTAATCCACCATAGTGTCTCAACTCACCTGAATCTGTGAGTGGTTCTTCTGCACCCTCTTTACTCCCTAGAGATCCTTTTCTGCCTCTCATAGGCTGCCCTCTCCTCCAAGTCTAAAATGCAGTGCCCCCGACTTCTGCCCTTGGTGCTGTTTCCTTGGCCCATACAGTGCCCTTGGAGACCCACCTTTGAGACCCCACCACTTTGCTGAGAAAGTCTGTAGGCAAGTTTTAAATTTGCTCTTTTCCTTCTGAAGTTTCAGTAATTTAAGTCTATGAGTAAATTGACAACAGGCAGACAGGAAAAATAATAAATTTATGAATGTGCAGAATCACAGGAGCCATGCACCAAATATGAGATGGCTGAACCATCTACAGAGCAAAGCAAGTTGGGCTTCTAAGGGGATGAGAGACGTAGAGATAAAATCCTGTAACAAGCAACCCACAAAATAATACTTGTTGGCTCTTGAGACTCTCAGCCTGGGCCAGGTGTGACCTCTCCTCTCTTTTCTTCTGTGAAACAGATTTTTCCTGCAAATTGGAGGGGTGGTTATGCTCAGGAGGCCCGTTTGCATTTATTGGCTTCCTAATGCTGTGGTTTGGATGTAGGGTGGGACCCAAAGGCTCATCAGTTATCAACTTGGTCCCCAGTGCAGCCATGCGATGGTGGGATCTTTAAGAGGTAGGACCCACTAGGAGGTTGTAAGACTGAACCCTTCCTGTGCTCTCTGGCTTCCTGTCTTGCAGTGTGATCCCTCCCTCTGACATACACTGCCACCATCCTGAGGCCATCCACCCTGAGGTGACATGAGAGTTGGGGAGGGATTCTTGCCAGACCCAGCACTATGCTGTTTGGACTCTCAGCGTCCAGAACTGTGAGATAGGGGGCTGGGGATTTAGCTCAGCGGCAAAGCGCCTGCCTGGCAAGCGCAAGGTCGTGAGTTCAGTTCCCGGTACCAGAGAAAAACCAAAAAAAAACAGAACTGTGAGATAAATAAACCTCTTTTCTTAGAAGTTATGCAGCCTTCAGTATTTCATTGTAGTAACAGAAAACAGACAAAAACATTTCACTAATGCACATAGATACAAATTTCTTTGTACAGTACCACAGCCTTGCCATGGACAGTGGTGAGTCCCTGTAATACCGACTGAAACTGAAGATTGTAAGAGGATTGCAAGTTCTGATCAGGATGAGTCACACTAAGAGCACTGTCCCGCTGACTACCCCACAAAAGCTGAGTTCTGTTATGTACAAAGACTGTGGGGTGGGCGGGGGAGGTGATGAAAACTCTAGTAACATTGCTGGATGTAGCCCTGCTTTGTATTCAACAGATAAATGCATCTGTGAAAAACCGAACTGTGGGTTGAATACCCCTGACCTATGTAACCATACATTGCTGATTACTGACACAGTCAGTTGGCTTTGATGTTGCTCATAGATGAGATATCTCAAATTAAAAAGGTGATTTTATAAAACCACGTGGCTCTCAATTTGCTGACTACAACACAAGGAGACGCTGTGCCCTCTTACATGTAAAGTGTTGTATTTTTTGCCCTGACCACCAGACATGGGCACAAAAAGCCTTACAAAAAATGGATGCGGAGTTGTCTGCCATCCAAGCTTTACAACAACACCCGCCTCACCCAATAGTGAAAATCCTTAGGGTCCACCTGGCACTAGCTAGCCATAAGCTGCAGTGTGGTGCCAATGGGCTTGGTAGTGTTCTGCTATTTCCTTTGTTACTGTGGTGGTCTTTGTACAAGGGCTCGGCTGTATGGGCTGCTCACAAGGAGTGACATTCCTTGACCTTTGAGGAGGTGGGATGTGGGGGACACTGTGGCTTCAAAGCTCGGGTGTCCTGGAGACATGTAAGGATGTGAACCTGCTGTCTAGCACAGGTGCAGAGTAAAATAAACTTATGTAACCATGACTGAACATTAGATAACCATACATGCACACATACAAAAATGTAAATAGGTGATAATGACATATAAGAAATAAACAATATAGATACAGATGCTCTTTCTTGCTAACCTTCTTTTCCCTAAAAATCTCACCTATAAAAATACTGCTCCATACCCCCAGCCTCAAAAACCAGCACCACCAAAGATCCCTCAACTGTCCTCTTTGGGTCCTAAAAAGCAGTTTCTGCTATATCTGTTCAGTCCCATATTACACCCTTTTTGGTTATTTTGTATAAGGGGCACAGCAGGGTAGCTAGGTGTAGTATAAACATACACCAGAAACCTAGCAAGTCCACATACGCCTGTAATTGGTGTACTGTTGTGGGCCTGGGGTATGCCTTGATCTTATCAATTATGGCATCAGGAATATTTTTGTCTTACCCAACCAGATAACACCCAAGAGCTTGGCAGCCAAGCTGGGTCCCTGGACCTTGTGTTCATTCACATCCCATCCCCAGGCCAGCAAACCTTCCTTTGGACTGTGTGTGGCAGCTTTGAAGTCTGTAAGGTAATCAGAGGTTAACGTAAGATCAATATAATGAAACAATGGCAGAGTGTGGCTTGGTCCAGGTGACAAAGTCCTGGGCCACTAGGCCATAACACAAAGTCAGGCTATGCAAATAGCCTTGTGGCAACACCTGGAAGGTCCATTGCCTGTCCTCCCAGGTGAAGGCAATTTGGGCCTGACTATCCATTGCAATAGCAATGGAGAAGAAGGCATTGGCCAAATGCACAACATTATGGTATCAACTCAGTGTCAGGGTGAGACAATCCATCAAGTCAGCGGTGTTAAGCACTGGCACATATAACAAAGGTGTCACTTTTTTTAGTTCCTGGTAATCCACAGTCATTACCCATATCCCATCTGGCTTCTGTACAGGCCATACTGGGGAACTGAAAGGGCTATGTGTAGGGCATAGCACCCCTGTTTATTCCAATTTTAAGATAGTTTATCTTATTTCCTCATGACTGGCAGGCAGTTGATATTGTTTCACACATACAGTGCCCATAACCTGTAGGAGAGTCAGCAGTATGTGGTGTGGATACCCTTGGGTTATTGTCTTCACCACTGTGGATTTGTAAGTGGAATTCACCCTGTGTGGTGTCAAGCCAAGCACCCATCAGCATGTCCACCCCCAGGATGTATTTAGCAACCAGGGAAACAGACATCGTAGGGGTGTGCAGCCAAGTGCCAATACCCAAGGTCACCTGGGCTCTCCGGATCATGAGGTATTGACCGCCACACTCTTCTATTCAAGCAGTGGGTCCTGTGAAATGGTCCAGGTTGTCATAAATTAGCATTGACTTGGATCCAGTATCCACCAATGCTAGTACGTGCTGTATGTTCTTTGGGGACTGATAGTCACTTTCACATGTGGCCTCCAGTCCCCCAGAGCCCCCCTAATGAGGTGCCTCAGCCTGCATCCTAGTCCAGGTAAAAGAAGGCCAGAGTCACTTTTTCCTTCCTTACCAGGGCTGTTTTTACCTTTGGGCCCATTGGCTGATACTGCTGCTCAGGGTACAGCTGTCACCACAGAGTCAGCAACACATCATACAGCTCCCATCTGTCTTTTCTGTGGCTAAACCAGCAACCAACAAGTCCATCTAAATTTGGTGCTGGCTGACCTTCAGCAGCCCCGCCGCCTGTCCATGGGGCTTTGACCCCCACTACCCTCTTTTTGCCCTTTGTTGGTACAGTGTGTGCCAGTACAGTGTGTACAGGTTTTGCTTTACCTTGGCACTTTATTTCCACGTCCCCCTGCTGGGCTAAGGCATCCACAGCATCTGGATTGGGTGATCTGTGAAGGAGGCTAGAAAGGTTGCCACTGTCCCAAACATGCCAGCTGGCCCGCTCACCAAAATCGTGTCCTTTATGCGTGCCATAAGCAGTTCCTCATTAAGTCTATGGTACTGCATAGCAAACATCCTTTGGTGCATGCCCATTGCCCTCAGCACAGATACTAAGTCTAGGTAGGCTGTCCATTTTGTGACTTGCTACTGCGAGTCACCTGGATTTGCCCAAATCAGGCAAGCTGCTACACTAAGCAGTTTATCAGAGTCTGGTTACTTGCCTACGGGGCTGTTCTTTGCACATCCTGCAGAACGCAGTGCGTGGAGGGGGTGCTGGCTATATCGGCTATTTGGGACATGTCCTATCGGCTTTCCTCCGTGTTATCAGCCCCATCGTCCCACAGCCACAGCAGCCATGCAGGCACTGTCTCACCCACCTTTTAATTGCTTTGCCACCTCATGCAACTCCATGGCTGTGTAGGTTGTGTATGTCGTGTGTCCAACAGAGGTGAGCGGCCCTCCCAGTCCTCCTCCTTGGGCTAGGAGTTCTTCCACCTCCACCTTCTGGTGAATAGCAGGCCTTGCATGCAAAGCAGGGGACCCTCCCAGGACTCCTCCCAGAGGTAGGGACTTATACTTCAGAAGACACTTAGGGAGGCCTCTCAACCTGACATGTGCAGCACCTAGCCATTGCTCCAGGTCCTCTTTAATCATTGCAGCTGATCTACATGCTGTATGAGGGCATTACTTGTTGACCCACACAGCAGAAAAGGGTAAAGAAAAGCCTTTGCTTTACCACTTGGTCTGCCAATATACAGTGGATGGAAGAGATTTGCATGTGTATCACTTTTAAGGCTTTCAAAACATGCCAGGGTTCTGGAGGGACTGCTTCCCTGTCCTCCAGAGCCTTGTAAGCAGCCAAAAAAGATGGCTATAGATAACGAAGGTGAGGCTCAGGGCCCACATCAGCACTCCCCAAGGTTCCTCCTTGCTATCTGGTACTGTTTCCACAGCCTCCAGGGAGAGGACACTCACCTCATCCTGCTGACTATGCCAGCTGTCTGAGCTGGGGGCCTGGAATGGGATTTCCACAGCTGACATCCCCAGGGAAAAGAAGGCACTCTGGGCAGACATCAATTCAAAAGGCAGGCAGCAGCAAGAAAGGGCAGCTGCATGTGTACGGTTTATTTCTTATATATGCTGTTATCACCTATTTATATTCTTATATGCATGTGCACATGGTTATCTAATGCTGAGTCATCATTACACAAGTTTGTCCCATTCTGCACCTACACTAAACAGCAGGTTCACATCCTTACTTGTCCTCAGCCAACCTGAGCTTTGAGATGACACTGCTGAATGTATTAGTGTCCCATTGCTGGTCTAACCAATTGCTACAAACTTGGTGGGATCACACAACACAGATGATGACCTCACACTTCTGGAAGTCAGAATTTGCAGTCAGTCTCACCAGGCAGAACTATAGGTGTGGACAGGGCCGTGTTCCTCCTGGAGGCTTTCTTGCCTCTTTTGTCTTCCAGAACTTCTGCACTCCTTATTCCTGGCCTCACCCTCCCCTTTTGAAACCAGAGGAGGAGTCTCTTCAGATTTCTCCCTCTGACTCTGATCCCTCTGTCTGTTTCTTATAAGAACCTGTGGTTACCTCCAGCCCACATGGGTCATCCAAGACAATCTCTCTCAAGACCCTTTACTTAATCACACTGGTGATTTTCTTTTGCCAGCTGAAGCACATATTAAGGTACCAAGGATGAGCATATAGTAGGGTGAGGGGAAACTAATATCAAGAGTTCTTTTCCATTGGATGATGTTTCAAATGCCTACTGATGTTTAAGTGAGAATGACAAGAAAGAAGCAGGAGATACATTTGGAATCTAGGACTGGAAAAAGTTTGGGATCGAGAAACAAAATTGAGGCTAGATTGAGTCATGTAAAGAGAAAAGATATAGGGAGAATAGAGAGGCTCTGAGAACGTTATATGCATGTATGACAGTGTCACGATCATACCCAATATTCTACATAATTAATAGGTACTAATAAAAGACAGAGGAGGAAGAGAAATGGAAGAAAAGCAGGTCAAGGACCAGTTCCTTTAGCCCCCCTTTGGGTCCCTAGCGTGTTGAGGTTGGGAAGATGAGGAGGATCCCAGAGAGAGCCATACAATGCAGCAGCCAACCAGGGAGGAGGAAATGACTCCCACTGCAGGGGGATGGGAAATGAAAGGGAAGGCAGTGGAGATGACAGTTTGGGACAACTCATAAGAGGAGGGTTGGTGTGAATGGGTGGTAGCTAGAACTGGAGACAGGACCCATAGATATTATGAAAGTATTCACATGCTCCCAGGGATGTGTACACATGTGCCTGCCATTAAGCTGAAAATATCCTAAGTCAAAAATTCATTGAATACACCTAATCTGCCTAACAACAGAGTTCAGCAAAACAGCTCACTGTAGAATGTCAGCTGTCACTCCTCACAGTCATGGGGCTGATCAGGAGTTGCTGCTTGCTTCTGCCACCCAGAGGCATGAGAGAGTATCCTACCACACACTGCTAGCCCTGGAAAAGGTGAAAATTCAAAATTCAAAGTATGGTTCCTGGGCTGGGGATATAGTTCAGGAGCACAGCACCTGCCTGGCAAGCACAAGGTCCCAAGTTCAATTCCCAGTACCAAAAAAAAAAAAAAAAAAAACCCCCCCCCCCAAAAAAAAGCAAAATATGGTTCAAAACAAAGCATACCAAATGTGTATGCTATTGTACCTTTGTAAGTCATTAGTGCTTTAGGTGGCTGCAGATCACACAGGAAAGACACCTATTGTGGGCTCAGACAGGAGTAGGGAAAGGCTTCCTGAAAGATGCTGCATCTTGGTCAGAATGGAAACACTCCTAGGAATTAGCCACAAGAAGGGGCAGAGAGGAACTGGTCAGGTGAAAGGATGTGGGCTGGCATGCTGGGGACAAAACAGTACTGGAGAAGCACATCTTGTGGGCACGGTGCACTTGGAGTGCAGTAGGGGCTCTCCAGGAGCCCTGCCTCAACCTACGCCTGCACCACAGGTGGGGGCATGGAAGGGACAAGTATCCCAAAGAAAAGTCTGGGCTCTTCAACCAGAGGGAGAGAGGGGAGAGAGGAAGGCATGGAAGGGAAGAGAGTCGAGAGGAAGAGGGGAAAGAAAAAAGGAGAGAATGCTCATGTGTAAAAGAATTCAGGGCAATGGAAGAGATGCATTAAATGCTAATAAGAATTTCCAGAAGTATTATTAAAGACTTGTCATTCTTGAAAGATATAATATATATAATATCTTTAAAAATAAATATCTTTTATTATATATTATATATCTTTATATATATATATCTTTTATAATTCTAAAATAATTAGAAGCTTGAAGTTATTGCAAATATAATTTCTCCCTTAGCCTACCATACTATTAAGAAGGGGTACCACCCAGTAAGTGTGTGAAAAATGTTCAACATCTTTATCTATTAGGGGAATGCACATCCAAACCACACTGAGATTCAGTCTCATCTCAGTCAGAATGCCTATTGTCAAAAATACAAAAAGCAGGGCTGGGGATTTAGCTCAGCAGCACAGCACCTGCCTGGAAAGCACAAGGTCATGAGTTCAATTCCCAGTACTGGAGAAAAAACAAAACAAAACAAAAAATACAAAAAGCAGTGAATGCTGGCGAGGGTGCAGGGGTGGAGGGAGTTGCCCTTCCGTACCCCCAGTGAGGCTGTAAATTAGCATAGCCAGGATGGTTTACTGGTGTGGAGGTTCCTCAAAACTATTCCTGAAAGAATTAAAGGTGGCATTACTATGGTGATACTTACATATGCATGTTTATTGTGACATAATTCCCATGCCTAGAAGCCTGTCAACCAATGGATAAAGAAAAGGCATGTATACATAATAGAATATTATTACACTATTCAGCCATAAAGAAGTACAAAATTGTGTCATTTTCAGGAAATAAATGAAACCAGGGTCCATCGTGTTAATGGAAATAAGCCAGACTCAGAAAATTAAATATCCTGTTTTATCTTATATGAGCAGTCTCAGAAAAAAAAAAAAAAAAAGGAGAAACGACAGCAAAGTAGAAGGTAGACTATTAGAGATGTGGAAGGCCATCGAGGGAGATGGAGGGAAGGGGGAGATAACACGGATGGAAATAATTACAGTATGTTATTTGCAGGTACAAGCAGGCCACAAAGGAACCCATTATTCTGTGTTACTAATGTGCACTAATAAGATCTAAAACTTAAAAAATTAAAACTAAAAAAGGAATGCCCACTGGTGCAGAATTAAGGACTAGAAGTCACAGGAATCAAACAGGACTGGGATTTTGTTACTGCGGATGTTTCTCAAAAAGAAATTCAGAGCCCACAGGTCCAGTAATAATGTCTGCCCCCCTACCTGCCTTCTTCCTCCACTCCAGGCCCTGCCTGCTTCCCCGGAAGGGGGCTCATGGTCTGAGGGCACCCACCTGTGTGGGCCCTCGAACAAGGAAACCTCCCAGCTGTGGCAAACCTATCGCACCTGGGCTGCAGCTGGCTGATTGGTATCACTGAAAGCTCTAAAGGGTTTATCATCAATGCTCCAGGCTCTTAAAAGCGTTTCATTATGTGATCATCTGGGCTTTTTTTTCCCCCTTAGGTAAATATAGGAATCACAAAAAGGTCCTGGATTTTCTTTCCTCCTGTACCCAGTGACTTCATATTATCTAACCACTCTTGCTGTACTCTGCCAGGAAGACTTTCGATCTCAAGAATTGTCTATAAACTCTCACTACCCGCGATCACTGGACTTCAGTTTGGTTTATTGTGAAAATAATAACTGCATTCTTTCAAGGAAAGAAGCAGCAGGACATAACTGAATATTTGGCTGTGTGGGCAGAAGGCTTGGCTAGTGTTTGCTGTGTGTCATAATTTCTGGATAGAAAGATGACTGTGAAGTTTATCCTTCCTCCTGATAATCAGAACTTAAAAGCATCATGGGGAAGGACAAATATGTGTAATTATTTCATTTAGTAGGAAATGATCCTGCATTTTTTGAGTATAAAAATACCCTACTGGATACATGACTTCTAATTATCTGGTTTCAGCCTAATGTGAGATAGACTTATGAGTGGGATGTTTTTCATTTTAGTATTTAAGAAACACATGTAGAAAAATGACTAAATCTTCTTAGGGTTTTATAAAAATTAAATCCTATGTAAGCCCAACACTGTACATTTGAGGTTACTTTTCAAAAATCTGTTTTGCGTCCATTCCTTTAGCCTCTGATTCTTTGTGGGTTGAAATGATCTCTTGGAATCATCCACTTAATGGAAGTTGAATGGAGGAAAAAAATCTTAGGGTGCATTTTAATGGGTCAGAACCCCTCACCTCCCCAGTGTTTGGCTTTTCTTAATACCATTTACTAGCTGCTGCATTGAGGCCATTGTTGTGACTTTGTGAACTTTCAAAAAGCACTGATTTGCTTTTGTCACTAGGACTTGGTTTTTCTTTGAGAGCCTGGGGAGCCTTGGGGGCATAGGAGCTCCCCAAAGGTCATGGGTCGTGTACCCTTCTCTGGATTTCAAGTCAGGACTGGGAGTCTCTGCAATGGTCCTTGACCTCCCTGTGACCCTCCACCTAGACCACAGACTCGGGGTCCTCAGAGAAAGGGTCCTGCTTCCCCCAGAGATGTGGGCCTTTGGAGCAGTGCAAAAGGAGCCGCTCTGGGGCAGGAGGCACCGCCAACCCTGCCAGGACCTGCTTCCTTTCCATGCTCCTCCTAGATCCCAGCTCTCTCCTTTACCCTCACAGAGCTATAGTTCCTGTTTATCTGCCCTGCTATTTTCATGGGCTTATGAGGCTGATAAAGGATTATTCACTGGGTCTCTGGGACGGAAAAGGGAAAAGAACTGAGAGCAGTGATGGAAACTCCAAACCTGTCACTTTTGGCCTAGAACGCAGTAATCCCTTAACAAATGTCGGCTCCCACCCTCTTTTGCTGAGCACTTACTATACACCATGCACTTTAAGCATCTTCTCATTTAACCTTCACAACAACTTGGGCAAGGGGTGTAGTATTAATCTCAATATGAAAATATAGAAATTAAACCTTGCCCATGGGCACTTAGCTGGTTGGGGCAGAGCCAGAATTTAAACTCAAGCCCACCATATTCCACGGTCCACATTCTTAACTCTGCGCCATTCTGGTCCTCCTGTGATGACCTAAGGGTTCTGGAGCAGTGCCACGCTTTCATGGGGGAAAGGCCTATACTGTTGTCCAAGGCAGGAAGACCCCAGGGCCACCTCTTTCTCCCTGCACAGAAGCTCCGCCAGGTGAGCCATCACTCACAAGCTATATCCATTCATGCTCATTCTATTCTGTTCCTGCCACTGCCCCGGACTCATGCATCTTCCCACAGGGTTCTGATTTGTCCGGAGAAGATTTGCTCAGGCAAACCTCCAGTGGCTGAAATAGCAGCGCTGGCTCCGGGAGTGACACAGGGCTCATCGTTTCCCTGTGGTTCCATCATCTTTAAGCCATCTGTAACATGTGCACGAGCACGATCCTGCCTTACAGGGGCTGTCTGTGCCGGGTGACCCTGTTCCACAGCTGTCCCCAACAAGACGCCTATCCCCGCTCTCCCCCGAGTGCTCGGGCTGAATCCCAGACACCCACCTGTCGTGTTTCTGGATAAACCCCACTCCACATCCCTGTCTCCGTAGAAGTTACAAAAGGCTTCAATTCTGTTCCGTCTGGGAGGCAGGCTAGCGTTACCACACAGCGGGCTCTCACATCCTGTCATAGCAGGACTCCAAGGATTGCTCTGGAACCCTGGACATTCCCAGCTGCAGACTCAGGGGAGTCAGAAAAGAGCAATGCCCCCAACCACGTTTCCGTGAGCTGTGGTTCACAGTCCAGTTTTACGTTCATTTTGATGATAAAGGCTGAGGATGGTACGTGTTGAAATCCCAGCTGGCCATCAGTCTGGCAGACAAGACCAGTGAAAGGACTTGTCTTGACAGTCAAGTTCTTGTCTTGACTTCATACTATTTTGCTGGGCAACTTTGCACAGGTTTCTCCACCTCTCTGGGCTTGTTTCTTCACTATAAAATGAAGGCACTTAACCAGAAAACTGCATTAATTATTCAGCTTTGAAACTCTGAGACTGCCAGATCACAGTCTTTGAATATGTGACCTCTCGACCTCTCGACCTCTCGACCTCTCTCTCTCTCTCTCTCTCTCTCTCTTTCTTTCTTTCTTTCTTTTTGGCAGTCTCAGGGATTGAACCAGAGTCTTGACACTGAGTTACATCCCAGCTCTTTATTTCTTGTTTGTTGTTTAAGTCACTGTCTTGCTAAGTTGCCTGGACTGGGCTCAAACTTGCCATTCTCCTGCACCTGCCATGTACAGTGCTGGGATTGCAGGCATGCACCAACACCCTCAGCTGCAATCTTTTCCTTAGTATTTCTCTTCTATTCCTTTACTTTGTAATCTTAGGATCTGACATATGACATATACATAATATATTAACAAATGCAACCCAATCTTGTTACCCTTGCCAGGGGACTGGGTCAGTGTGAACATGATGCAAATCGTCAGGAACACTCTTTGCCCCCAGGAGAAGCAGCTGTATTTCAGACTCCAAGCAGCAGAACCAAAGGCTCAGATACTCCTGCCCACTCCTGGGAACACTTCCTTTCTAAAGAGCAGCTTCTCACCCCACACCTGGCTCACAGGTGGCTGGAGTCCTGTCTGTGACTGATGAACAACAGACATCCGTGCAGAGAAGGCTGGTGTGGCAGGGGCACCGTCCTGAGGCTGGCTCCCCTGAACAATAGTTCCCCTATATCCTGCTCCAGCACCTGCATGGGAACAGCTGGCCAGAGGTTGGCATAATGCCCCAGAAGCCTCCCCCTCCTAGGGCCCTTCTTGCTCACTTCTGGCTGGTTGCAGCTGTTAGATATGACGACGTGACCTTGTACAGTGGCACCTCAGTTCACGAACTTAATTCTTTCCATGATTCTGGTTGCAGCAGAATTGCAGGCATAGTACTGCAGTGATGGTAGTGGTGCCACTCAGAGCTGAGGTAATGAGGGAAAGGTGGGCAGCGGAGGAGCTCTGGAGGTGATGAGTGATCATCCAGGTGGCAGGTAAAATTCCAGTGCTATGGGAAGAGTCCCACAGAAACTCCCACCTTATTGGGCTGGGAGACACATCCCAGGGCCTCTCTAAGAATGAAAGGAACCTCTGTCCTGGGTCTGTCCCTCCCTGTCCTGCCAGGGGACTCCCTTTTCCTGAAGGGCTCTGTATTAGTCGCTTTTCCATTGCTGAGACTAGGTACCTAAGGTACCCAACTTAAAGGAGGACAGGACTAGTTTAGCTTGTGATTTCAGACAGTTCAATCCACAGCTGGCTGGCTCAGAGGAGGCAGAAATAGAAGGGTGGAAGGGCAGGGCAGAGAAAAGCTGCTCGAACCACGGCAACCAGGAAGCAGAGAGAGAAAGGAGGTGGGGATGAGAATGTACCCTTCCAGGCCACGCCCCTACACCCATCTCCTCCAACTAGGCCCCAAATCCTGACAGCACTTTCAGCGACGAATCATGAATACATTGATCCACTCCTGAGCACAGACTCCCATGATCCAGTCACCATCCAAAGCCCCACCTCTGAACACGTGAGACTTTTAGGGGATGTTTTAGAGCTAAACCATAAGAGGTAACACGCAGTAAGGATCAGCCCAGAAGCTGCTCCCGGTTCTAGAAAGCAGGATAGGACTTGGTAAAAAGAGATGCCCAGATGTTGGAGCATGCCCAGATGTTAAGGTATATCTAGGCGGGACTTTTCTCCTTCCTGGGGCTTTCTTCACCAGCGTGGCCCCAGCCTAGAGCCTATAGGGGCTATTGGTCTAACAATCAAAGTATTGAATTCAGTGTAGCAGGGAAGAAAGGTAGGAGGAAGAGGACCAGGTCAGCCCCTTTCCAGGCTGCCCTGAAGTGAGTTAGCTTTGTGTTAAATTCTTCCATGTGTGGACCCACCTAGAGGCCATCTTTACCCTTTCTCTTTGGCACCCCCACCAGGAGTCCAGATGTTTGGAGCCCTGTACTCTTATTTGGAGTGGAAGCCATGAGTTCCATTTTGAGGGCTCAGTGCTGGATTCAAATCCAGCACTACCTTTTATGGGGTACATTGCCTTCCAGCCAGCTAATGGATAACCTGAGTCTTATCCATACCTCTTTCAGATCAGTTTCCTCATCTATAATCCTGAGCACTCTCCCCAAGGGATACTGTGGATCTGTAGCTGGTAAAGTACCAGCATAGAAATGTCAGCTTCAGCCTCATTCAAAACACATGCCCAGGCACCCCAGTTATTATAATCACATGCAAAAGCAGTCGTGTCCAAGGCACGGCATTCCCCGTCCTACAGCAGTCAGATCTGAATGCCAAGGCTTAGCAATTTTGACCCAAGATTATGGGAAGTTTCCTCTAATGCTTCCAAGGTTCTGCCCTGGATTTATCTGGGCCTGACCTGACATCAGCCCGTCTCCTGCTCGGCGAAGTGACAAAGAAGGAGCCCATTGGCTGCTTTTCTTGCACCCTGTAGGTGCACACCGCACATGCTGCTGAGGAAATTCTAACACTACTTACATTTATTGTTCTTTCTCAAACTTGAGTTGTGGCCTTTTAAAACTTTTGTATAAATGCTAATCGTTCCTCAGCTCCTCCATTCAAGGGCATTGAAAATGGGGGTTGTTACTCATTTTATTACATGTGATACATACAGCAAAGGCCGACGACAGAGTACTTTCCATGGATAAGTTACACCCGTCTTCTATTAGCATTCCCTTAGCTGATTTGAGTGAGCAGAAGTATGTAACAGGCAGGAACTGAAATGAAAGAAATACTTCTTTGGAATCAGATGTGAACCTATGTCAGAGCAATATGCTTCAGACCTATTGAAGAAACAAGAGCCACTAGATTAAGTTGCACAAGGTTATTTACAATTGTGCTTGTTATATGCAAAATATCTCTCCCCTAATTGCATCTTATCTAAGTGGAAAAACTTGTGGAAACTTATAAACCATAAATTGATAGGAAAAATGACAGAGGCAAAATGAAGAATTTTTGTTTGTTTGAAGAAAGCATTTGTGGTAGATTTGGCAGAGCTATGCTTCTAAATCTCCAAGGAATGGAGGAACAATTAGTAAGTATGATGAATCAGCTGACAAAGGCTTTTTTCCCTTGGCTGTATGTGAAGCAATGGAAAATTTCCTATTGCAACTCTAATTTCCCAAGAAATTGGAGCATGCATTGAATAAAGGCTGAGGTCTCTAAGGAGAGGCTGAAAGTAACTGGTGATAGATAGAAGAGTGCACAAAGACAGACAGACAATCTGCTTGTGTACTGACTCCACTGCTAGGAAAGCATGAAGTCACAGATTCAAAGCAGTCTCTTCTCCCTCTGACTGTTCCTGAAAACCGATGTCCCCACCTTGATGGCTATCTTCTTCATGTTTTAAAAACAATCCAGAAAGGTAGAATTAGAGCTCCAAATGGAGCTGTGGGAGACTGTCTAGATTAACACATGCATTAGATTTATCGAAAGGCCTTGGTTAATTTTGTGTCCTGGAACATGCCTTCCGGGAGGCCAGGAACATGATCATAGGAAGAGACTCCATCCTGAAAGCAGCTCTCAGCATGATCAGAGGTCATGCACCACTCTTCCTCCAGCCAGCCAGAGGATAACACTGGCCCTACTGCCATTTCTCAGATGAAGAAACTCACTCAGAGACAGCTAAGAGATATGCCCAAAGAAGCACAGCTAGGAATGGAGTCATACCCATGGACCTGCCAGTACGTTTCCTGGAAGACCCCAAAGGCCATTTGCCCTGATCAGGATGCTGTGCCATAGAGATGCTCCCTCCTGGCATCCCCTCTGCAAATGAAAGCTCTGTGCAGAATCCCAGAATATGACCGTAGTGAGCCTGGAGGCCAGAAGCTCATGAAAGTGTGAAGCACAGAGTGTCTTCCCATCTTGCTACAGTATCAGTGCCCACAGAGTCCTATGTGTCATGGGACATGTAGGCGGCATCACAGTCCTACCGGGGTGAACTGTCCTGCCACGGACCTCAGAAGATAGTTGTGTGGGGCAAGGACTTCTCATGGACAGTGGGACTGTCCCCTGGGTGGTCCAGGAAAGATGACCTCTTGGGATTTCAGAATGGCTTATGCAGGGGTCTGTGACAGTTCAGTGATGTAGCAGTAAACATTAGCCCCAAGCAAGGCAAATATGTCACTATTTTTCACATTTGTTTGTGACAGCTTTGGATACTAAGTGTCCCTCTAACATGATAGGATTTCACAGCACCTGCCTCAGTCTCATCGCTCTATGGGATGAATGAGGAGGTTCTAAACTTCTGGGAGAAGGGGATTCTATCTTCTTTAAATTTCATACCTGCCCCTTTCCCCATGAACAATTTCAGCACCTCTCTCACCTCTGTGTTGCATGCAAATGATGAGCAGCAACTTGCTGGCCAAATCCCTTCTCTTTAAGTGCGAGAGAAAAGACAGAGGGCAATGAGTTTATTTTAAGCACTTTAACCTTGTCCACATGTTAGAATATTATAAAAGAGGTAGAAACTGGTACATATTAAAATTATCCATAATCCAGTACCCTGAGCATAATTATTATTTTATATATCTCCTTCTGATTTTTATGTATTTGTGTGTTGCATCATAATGTCAACATGACTTTGCATCTGTCTCTCTTTTTAAATATATCGTATACATTTCACATATTGCTGCATAATCCTCAAAATCACAGTCCATAATGCCTGAGAACTGGTCCATCAAGTGCATTTGCCATCTGCTGGAGCCCTTTCCCTATTGCTGAGCATCTTGATAAGTCTTGTATTTAGAATACTATACACTACCCTGAGGCAAGCATCTTGCTACCCAGACTTCATAGGATGATTTCCCGTTCCCCAGGAGAAAGAGCCACAGGAAGCTCAGCAGGGCTTGTGTATGTTTACTGTTCTGAGTGTGTTTTTGCCATATTGCTTTCCCAAGTGGCTACGTGAGCATCCAAGTGTCCCAGTGATATGAGAGAGGTTTCATTTCATCACTTTAAAAAGGGAGGGATGGAAAACCTTTCTTTGCAAGCATTTGGCCTCTTTCACCTGCTGGAGCTTGAAGGCCTGGTCATGGTGAGAGGGTGAAACCTTACCCAGGAACCAGCTGGTGTCCCAGAGAAACTCCCGAAGTTGCCAGCTGGGGCCCGGATACTGCCAGACTGGCATCTGGGATGTGCAGCACTCCGTCACCTCCAAGTTGATCAGTGACTCATGTCCTTCTCAACTGCTCAAGCTGGGGAAGGCTTTCAAAGCCACTTTATAGGCAAAGCATGGATAACTTTGGAACAAATTTTCAGCATCTTAGAAAAAAGAAGATACTAAAGGTAAGCCAAATGTCACAAATATGGATGTTCCCTTAAACTTGAATGGCAAATAAAGAGTGATTTTTATAAGTATGCCCCAATTAGTGTATAGAACATACTTACACTGAAAAAACTTACTGTTTTTCTGAAATACAGGTTTAACTGTGTATCCTGTGTTTTACCTAGCAACTCTCTCCAACCATGACAAATGACAGTGTCTTTAATAAGGCTGAGATGTCTTGGACTAGTTATATACACTCCTTAGCCTCACTTTCCTCAACTGTAGAAAGTTCAAACTTCAACTGCCCTGAAGTTTCCTCCTCAGTGTCTATGCAGTATTGGTTCTCAAGTCCCCTATATTAAATGGCGTAGTATTTATACATAACTTATATACTTCTTCCTGCACATTTGAAATCATCTCTAGATTTCTTGTAGTACCTAACACAGCATAAATGCTATACAGATAGTGGCTACACTATGTTTTTAATGAAGTAATAAAAAAGTTTATGATTGGTACAAATGCAATTAAAAATTGCTTTTCAATCCATGATGAGTTGAGTCCATGTATGTAGAATCTGCAGATGTAGAGGGGCCAGCACTATTTCCAACAGTTCTAGGAAGTGCTTGGCACTTAGGAAGTAAACCAGTAAATATTTACTACATTACTGTCAACGTGAAAAAGGGAATACAGTTCTCAAACTCTAGTCATATTCTAGGTAGCTTCACAGAGCTACAATCTCTCCTCTGAAAAGTTGAAGTCCTTCATGGTTGACTGATATGCAGATATATGCCATCCCCAAAGGAAATCTACAAGTATCCTCCTGCAAGTTATAGTGAGATTCTATTTTGTTACCATGGCAAGTTCCAGAGTTATCAGCTCCTACCACCATTAGTTCCACCTTAGTTCTAATTCCTAGTGACTTGCTTTTGATAAGCATGGTCCAAGTCAATTCCCAATTCAGTGAAAAACCCCTCTTTCCTATTTGCCCTAAAATCCTGCAATGATTTTTCACTTGCCCAGAGTTATCTATTAATAACAAGAAAGAGAATCTATAAAAATGTAAATGTGTGAACCTAGTTACTTTATCTATAAAATTGATTATTTAACTGGTATTATCAGAAGAAAGGTGACTTCAAAATGACTACAACATATCTATTTCATTGTAAGTCATTATATTGGCCTAAGGTTATTCACCTGTAAGGATTTTTATCAGACTCCTCTGAGCTGTTAAAATATAATATTATGGTAATACTTAGAATTGGATTTATGGACATTCCTTTTCTCCGTAAAATGTGTATACTTTATAGCTCTGCCAATCTTAAAAAGAAAAAAGTAAAAGACTGTTGACATACATGTTTTACAGAGCTGAAAAGATAAATGTGTCTCTAGCTCAGTGTATGTGCCTTCCTACCCACAGGGAGGAATAACGTGGTAACCCATGGTGATGTTGTTGCAGGAAAGGATTGGTCTGAGTAAAGCTTCCCAAAGCAAATCACCAGGATATCCGTGCAAGGCACTGGGATAATTGCCACAGGCTCTGATCTCAGACAGCAAACACCATCTAACATGAAATCCAGGGTATAAATCCTTTGGAGACCTATGGCAATGGATTTGTTTTCATTCAAGAGCCTGTGCTATGTGGGTTGTACAATCAAGAAGCAAAAGGAAGGGCTAGGGAGTTTTCCATACCTAGCTACTACATTCTCATCTTGTTCTGTAATACCTGCAGTTTCAGCATCTCATTTTCCTTACCTGTGAAATAGGAACAACATTACCTTCCAGACTGGAAAGGTTAAACATGATATCCACAAAACACCGAACACAAGTCCAGGCCTAAAGCAGAAGTATAATTGATGGGAGGCATTGGTATCAATATTCATTGCAAATATCTCTCACCTGTGCGCTTTTATTCAGCAGACACCGTACTCATCCTAATTCCCCTCTGGAAAATTGAATAGAACAGTGCATTTTGCCTTTGAGGGGTTTGTATCTTGGATTCACTTTCATCTTCAATCAACGTTGGGTAAAAAGATATCCTTTGCAAAGAGAAAATGCAAGCATAACTCTGGTGCTGTAGGACGAAGAGGCATGGGTGCCTGTGAGGCAGTCCCATGGCCCAACAACCTTCAGGCTCGCCTCTCAGCATTTGTTCCCAGACTCCTCCACAGAGCAGCAGAGTTTTCTGTCTAATCTGCTCTGGCCTTTCTCACAGTCTCTGAGGAAAGCGCTGAGGTACACCCACTGTGTCTGTCACTGGAAGTCTGCCAGGAAAACAAATCCTTTGCACACAGTTCTAAGTCCCGCTCTTCTATTGACTAACTACATGACTTTAGCAAGGCTCCCTTTCCTCATCTGTAAGATGGGAATACTAATACCTAGCTTTCTGGTTAGGCAGATATGACAGAGGAGGATTCTAAGTCTGGGTGGTACAGTTTATGCTATCATCCTGACTAAAATTAATAGTGTCCTTTTCACTCTCAAAAGTGTCCCAGTTTGAATGATGTCATTCTAAGTATATAGATACCAATATTGGTATCAATATATATTGGCTACGTATTTTGTTGTTGATAACGATTAAGGACCATAACCTTGTCATTGCTCTTCTTAGCATTATCAGTTAGACTAAGCACATCATACCACATTTTTTAACCCTCCTTTATATTATACTCCCATGCAATTGAAAATAGAGATATTAAAAAAATTAAGATGTATTTAAACTAAATGTATAGAATATACAAGCTTCTATTTTTCTGTGACAGCTTCTTAGATTTGAGATTTGTGTTTACTTTCCTTATAAGAATCTATGAAAATGAGTTTTTCTTTGTCTTCCTCTCTTCTGGGTAAACTTTAGTTTATCTTTTCAAAAATTATATATATATTGGAAGTGTTACTAGGTTTGTTTGCCAGCATCGCTAACCCTTGAGCCCAGGGTCATAAAGTTGAGCACTAAGAGAAGAGAAGAAATAGAAAAATCTCGACCATCATGTGGAGCTTTAGACAGAGTTACAGGAAAAGGGACCAGAACTGAAGCTTCAGGGTGTGGATAGGCAGGAGAACCTGGAACCTCTTTTGGGGCATGTCAAGGCTAGTCTTTCAAAACCTGGAATCTTCTATCTGGCCTCAAGGCAATATCCTCTGACTGTCTGCTGGGGTCACCCTGGTGGCCTGGCTGAGTTCCAGGCAGAAAGGGAGGCCACCTCCCCGACCTACCGAGCCTTTTAGGGCTTTGATATACATTCCGCGTTCCAAATGGCCCAAACCAAAGGCATCGTTAATAAAGTACAAGTCTGAAGTAACATTTGAGGTGGTGTGATACATTTCACAGTACAGTAGAAAGAGAAGATTTACGATCTTGGAGGATCAGCCCTCTTCCTGGAGTTACTCAGGCCCAACAGTTTCTTGAGACTGAAACAAAAGGTCTATCACAAGCTGTGATTTATGGAGAAGGCGCTGATAGAATACATCTTGTTAGAGGTGAAATTGAGAGCTTTCGAGCTTGGTAACAGTTGGGAAACAAATGGCTGAGTCTCAGCAAGCTGACTGGTGCTTGCCTGGAGTTTGTTTTTAATCTTTATGGGAATTCTTTTAACTTCAGAGGGGGCTTTTCTCTCGCAAGGAAGACTGTGGCTCATCCTCCCTGGGCACAGCCAAGCCTTATCACCCCCATTCTCTTACAGTGTTCCGCCCTGAGTAGGCTCTCCCATCCTGCAGACATGAGTAAGGACTGGGATCCTTAGCTGGACCAACGACAACACGTCTGTACTTGGGACAGTGTGCGATTTGGAGGTTTCACCATCTTGTCTCTAATCACTTGAACTATTTTAAAAGAACCAAGCTGTAAGCAAATGCATTTAAACACAAAACACCAACACAAACAGACAAAAGAGGAAAATAAAAGTCCAAAATCGGACAATTTGGGGATGTGATTATTGATGTCTCCTTTGAGTAGAGTCACTGCTAAGGCAATGATGCAGATGTCCTCGGAGTTCATAAGCATCAGAACTTTAGCCTGAAAATGAGGACAACTCACTAGCTCTCCCTAGTCAAAATATTGATGTGCTCTTGGATACCATGATCCTTGGCCAACATACCTGACTTTTTGTAGTGTTTACACAAGCACGTAAAGCTGTTATGATGCTGGGGCTGACAAGTAGACAGTTCCTGTCAATAGCGCATGCTCTGCTTTTGAAAACTGCCCTGGTTTTTCACTGTGGGCTTGAGGTTTGCACTGGAGCTGAGCCATCATCTTTGGCTGAGTTCTGTTTCCTGCCTTCTGATGGATGTACTTGGTCTCTTCTGCACCCTTCAAGTTCATTGCTGTTCTTCTCTGTTCGCCTAAAGTTTGTCACTGTTTATACAAAGGCTTCCCCAGTGCACTGGTCCTTAGTCAATCCACTGCCGTCACATTCCCATGAATTGTCCAAAAACTAAATTCCTAAGTACAGAATCCAATCATCTCCAAACAAGGATAATTTGACTTCTTCTTTGCCTATTTGGATGCTTCCTCTTTCCCCATTGCTCTAGCTAAAATTTCAAGAGCTGTATTGAATAAGAGTGGTGAGCGTGGACAACCTTGCCTTGTTCCCAATTATAGAGAAAATGCTTTCAGCTTTCCCCATTCAGAATGATGTTAGCTATGGGTTTGTTGTATGTTGCCTTTACTATATTGAGAAATGATCCTTCAAAATCTACAATAGTTTCTTCAGGGATTTTATCATGAAGATACATTGAATTTTGTCTGCAGCTTTTTTGTGCATCAATTGAGCTGATCATGTGATTTTTATCTTTGATTCTATATATGTGTTGTATCACATTTATTACTTTGCATATGTTGAACCATTCTTGCGTCCCTGGAATGACACTAACTTGGGCAGGTATATGATCGTTTTAATGTGTTGTTGAATTTGGTTCACAAATATTTTGTTAAGGATTTTTAGATTTGTGTTTATCAAGGATATTGGTATATAATTTCCTTTTTAATTGTGTCCTTGTCCAGCTTTGATAAAAGGTGATGTTGATGTCATAAAACAAGTTTGAAAGCATTCTTTCCCTTTCCATTTTATGGAATAGTTTGACAAACATTGGTATTCGTTCTTCAAAAGTCTAGTAAAATTCAGCAGTGACCCCATTGGTCCCAGGCTTTTTTCTTGGGAGATTTTTTTATCAGTGCTTCAATCTCATTGCTTGTTATTGATATGTTTGGAGTTTTTTTATATCCTCTTGGTTCAGTTTCTGTAGGCTGTATGTGCCTAGAAATTTATCCTTTTCTATCAGATTTTCCAACAAATTGTAAGTTTTCAAAGTAATACCCAATAATCCTCAAGTTTTCAGTGGTATCTGTTATAACATTTTCCTTTTCATCTCTAATTGTATTGACTTGGATCTTTCTCTTTTTTGGTTAGTTTTGCTAATGGTTTATCAATCTTGTTTATCTTTCAAAGAACCAACTCTTTTTTCCACTGATCCTGTGTATTATTTTTAGTCTCTACCTCAGTAAAGTAGAGTTTCAACTCTGATCTTATTAATTTTTTTCCTTCTGCTACATTTGGTTTTGTATGTTCTTATTTTTCCAGAACATTGAAGATAATAATTTGGTTATTTACTCAACAGCTCTTTAATTTTTGAGGTAGTCAGTCCCAGCTTTAAACTTCTCTTTTAGATTTCCTTTGCAGTATCCCAGAGATTTGGGTATGTTGTATTTCCATTTTCATTTGATCCCAGGAGTTTTTAAATGTTCTCCCCAGTTTCTTCAGTGACCTTGATTTTTTTAATTTGTTCAAAAATTAGTTGTTCAATCTCCATGTTAGTTTCTCTGACTTCTTTTGCTGTTGATTTTTTATTTCATTCCATTATGATCTCATAAGATACAATAAATTTTTTCAATTTTTTTGTATTTGTTAAGACTTGCTTTATGGCTTAAAATATCTATTTTGTAGAGTGTTCCATGAGCTACTAAGAAGAGTGTGTGTTCTGTAGTTATTGCATGAAATATTCTGTAGACATTTGATATATCCATTTGATCTCCAGCATAGTTTAACTTTGATCTTTCTTTGTTTCTTTGTCTGGCTGACCTATTTATTGGTGAGAGTAGAGTATTGAAGTCATGCATTATTATTAAATTGATACCTATGTATCCCTGTACATTGAGTAGTATTTGTTTTACAAAGTCAACTGCCCTAATGTTCAAATGTATTATATTTATAATTATTATATTTTCTTAGTAAATTGTCCTGTTTACTAATATGTTTGTCTCATCTGACAGTAGTTGGGTAGCACTAGCCCCAGGAAAAAAACACAGTTGTTATAAACTGCAAATACAGCACAGGTCTTTACACTGACAGTGACTCCTTTTGTGTAGCATGCTAGCTTGGAAAAGAAACCCACTTCAGTGCCCACAACACTTGGGAGTGGTATAACCAGGATATGTTTTGAGAAGAGGCCTATTGTTTAACACTGAGCTGCTAAAGGAATCAAAAGTCAGAGAGCAACAACACTTCAGGGTCTCTGGGGTCACCCTCCCACAGTGACTGAATGAGAGACAGTCATGGAGAGAGGGAGGGCTCTCACACACCCTCTGAGAAGTTTAAGCAGTTGTGGTGCAGAATATAGTGGTTTGACCCTCTGTAGTGCGAAGCCAGGCCCTTCATATTCTGAGGGTATTACTGGATCTGAATATATCCAGCAGGCTCCTTGGCTCCCCTCACTGCCTACTTCCAGCACCAATTCAATGGTGTTTACTCTCCTAATCCACCAATGTGATGAGGAATATATCTTTGCTTGGATATTTGCCATGTCCAGGGGTATACAGATAGGGAGGCCTCTGCAGCAAGTCGGGCCCCTCATAAGCCCAGAGGCTGCAAATCTAGTTAGGAATAGCAATGGTTTGGGGTCCACAGAAGGGCACAAACAGTAAAAGTCTCTTGAATGAATATATCTCTGAGGAAGACAACATACCACTGACTGACCCTGCCTAACAGGAAAGGCAAGGAGGACTCAGTATCCACACAGGATTAAAAAATAAATAGAATTAGGTAAAAATAACAGCAAGAACAAAGAAGAACTAGAAGACAAAGGAATAAAAGCAAAAAAGGAGGGGAAAAACCAAACCAAAAACAAAAAAATGTCCAAAATATTTCTCCACATTGAGATGTTTGAGTGAGTAGTTTCCTTGTAAGACCTGTTTTATTAGCATCCACCAGGTATGAGGAGGGATAATGAGTCAGAACAAGGGACCTTTGTGTGTTCATATACACTTTTTGCTAGGGCCAGGTGCTAAGTGGCTCACATGGAGCTGGCGCCCAGAATGGGGAAGAAGGATCTGCTCTAGGCTCTGGCCTCTTGGGCTGAGGACATAAGAGGGTTAAATGAAACACTGCTTATAAATGCCCAGCACACCATCAGTGAGGAAGAATTGCTACCATTCTATCTTGATTAACCACTATTTCTTTTTTTTTTCTGGTACTGGGAATCAAACTCATGACCTTGCACTTGCCGGGGTAGGCGCTGTGCTGCTGAGCTAAATCCCCAGCCCCTTAAACCACTGTTTCTAGAACACTGAAATGACCTTCACCAGGCAGAGATGAAAGAAGGACCTGCCCCACAGAGATTCAGCCAGGAGAAGCCAGTGGGCGTAGAGGTACCTGGCAGGTAGTAGAAGGCAGAAGGTTCCAAGGTCAAATTGACTGCAGTACCCAGAAAAGCCAAGATTTAAGCCTGAAAATGAATGTACTGTCTAGAGAATCCCGAGATGTAGTGTGTGGTTCTGCCTTACAGAAAATGAGTTATTTATGCACTATTTTCCTAAACTATCCCCAGTGAATGCTAGCTAGATAATCATCTACAGTTTGAACTTTCCACACCCCTAAATCTGTTCAGTCATGTGTTCTGCTATGCACTCCATGCTAATAGGACCGGGAATTATAGTAAAAGAAGAGTAAAGGTTTCTTGTGTTATAAAATCCTTTTTCCTGGAGACTCTAGCTTAAAATGTGCATCTAGTGTAATCATATAGTCCCTGTTTTGTCCTCCTTCCTGAAAACTTGATTAGCTGTTGACAGAATGTAGTTGGAATATCTGGATGATGTTCATACCATGTGACCATTACCTCAAGCTCTGTAACGTTTGTAAAATCTGACTATTGCCTTTGTGGCAAAAATTTGTCATTGTTATTAGGATAAATCCTAATACAGTAGGACACCCCAGGATTTATTTTCTCACAATTAATTATTCTAAACAGTCACTGCTTAAGGCAGTTTTGTCTTTCAAGACAAGAAAGGAATAGCACTGTGGCGCAGGTAATTTTTATGCATTTTATCGTTTGAAACAATTTATATGTCTAACAGAATGTTATAGTGGTATCTAGAAAATTTATAGCCAAGGATGCCACCCTAATAAAGATTTCAAAAGCTTCATTCTCTTTTCACCCCTCTTCATCAAGGTGTGAACAGTCAATATTTTCTGGAAGTAGCCATGAGAAGCAATTAAAGGATGAAAAATGTACCTTCTACATTGAAAGTATTTTGATTCACTGCCAGAATTCCCAACTGTGACTTGACGGTGCTCTGGCCTTTAGAATTCTGGTTTTCATTGCTTTCTCTCTCTGGTCTCAGTTTTGACAGCAGCATAATAAGTAATAGGAAAATTTCATTAATTCTGAAATAGAAACTTTCTGTCATTTGACAATTCTCAGAGAATATTCTTATGACAGGAAGTTGACACATAACTATATAGGGTAGGGGACACGGTCACCAAGAAAGACATAAGAGGTAATAAAAAAAAAGTCCCTTCATTTAAAAATATCCCTTGTATCTTGCAGTATAGGAGTTTCTGATGGACGTGTCTTAAATTTACTCACCCTGCTGGGCTCCAGAGGATTTTCCTGCAAGAGTCAGATCTGATCCTTTCAGGCTATAAACATTATGTCCTACAAACATGTACAGACACACAAAAACAGAAGATCAAAAATAGGGTAGGGAAGGGACAGGGGATTTAAAAAAAGATTTAACATATGTTATGTACATGTACCAACTTACCCCAAGAAATGTAAACATTATATACTATACCCATATACTAATAAACTAAAATAATTAAATACTTCTTTGCAAAAAAATAAAAGATTATGACACTTTTAACCAAGTTAACCAGACAGATGTATTTTTGGCTCAGTTTTCCTCTGTTAGGAGCTGCTATTCTCTTCCTTCTCCTCTTTGGAGTATTGATTTTGACCCCCAATAAACAAACTGTCAAACTGACCAGCCAGCCAATCATCTACCATTGAAAAGCAATGAGGAATCCTAATTTAATTATTCTTCATCCTAACTTCAGGAAGAACTCTAAGTATGATGTGATTGTCCTGTGCTTCCAACATTTATTTGTTCCTATACACAACTGCACATGAGTTTTCAAGAGCTCTGAAAGCCAGCTAACCAAGGCCCAGTGTCTGATAATGTTCAGACAGATTTCTCAGCCTCAGCACTATGAGCATTTAGAGCTCGTTAATTCTTCATTGTGGGGCTACTCTGTGCGTTGTGGGATGTTTATCAGCATCCCTGGCTTCTATCCAAAGTTCATGCCCCCAGCTTGTAACGGACAAGAAATATCTCTACACATTGCCAGTGTCACCTCGGGGACAGGGGATCACCTGCAGTTGAGAACCACTGCTTTAAAATAAGGTATTTACGACAGCTTCTTTAAATTCTCTAGGAATTTGCTCCTCCATCTTAGCCAAATGATAGAAGTATAAATTTCATGAAAGCAGCGTAAGTTCCATACCAAGAAACACAGAGCCTGCAAGCCTACAAAATCCCATACATAAAATACAATACTGTGGATAATACCTTTCTTTAGTTAAAATATATTATCAGGGAAAAAAACCAAAGAGACAACTAAAATATGTTTATTACTTGTGGACTTAGCAGCCACTATTTTCTTTTTGGCATTATTCATGTTAAAGTGTGTAAGAGTTTCTGTATATTTTTTGTAATCTCTTGAACAATTAATTATGAAATATAATCTCTAATTCCTAAGGAATGATGATAGTGAAATGAGTAGAACAAGAATTTGGGAAAATATTAGTGTTTGAGTAGACAAATAAATAGCAGCAGTTGTAATCTTCTAAGTATCACTAAATAATCTAGAATAAAATAAACTTTGAAAGTTTCGCAAAAACGTTAGCCACAAAAGCAATCAGGCTTTAATAACTACTTGCTATATGAGTCAGTTTATTGGTATAAAAGCAATCATATTTTGTATTGAGCTTATTATCAATAGCCAAGGCTTAGAGGCTTCTATACCAATAACATGTCAAAACTGAGACTATTTGACATGCCCAGATATGTCTTGAGCATTTCTTTGATAATTTTCTCTTCAAAGATCATTTTAATATGGTTTCACATAAAATATCAGGCCTCAATTATTACAATGATTTGCATAATCTGCACAGTAACCATCCAAAGTTATATAAAAAGTCTTTAATGTACAATATTTCTTGTTAAATCAAAAGTATGTCAACTCTGCTAAACGTTTTGGGACTCATACAGCAGTTCATTCTGCCAGTGAAGGGTCATAATATCTTCTTTTCATTTCTCATGCCCTTTCACCCCATTTCCAGATCACAGAATGTTCCTCTGAGTGACTTCCACTTTATATCATTCATCTTTGCTTTTCTTCTTTTTGCAGATAACTGCAAAGCCTTCAAAAAAAGAAAACCTACCTACCAAAACACACTTAGAAACCCAGGCATGAATCTAGCATATTTTTCTCTTTAAATGTTGGTATCCACCATATAATCCTATAATTACCTTGTGTTTGATCTTGGCAGATGCAAATAAACACCCTGTAATAGAAAAAGATGACAGCAGAAATAGAAAAAGACTTGACAGCAGTCAAGTACTGAGTATGAAGGCACATGTCTTGGAACAAGAGGGCTGTTCCTCTTTCTCGTTAGGATTTACTTGATTCTCTGGCTGAGTGTTAAGGAATCAATTTTACTTTAATGTTTATATTTGAAAATGTTCTCAAAATTAGATTAGTATGTCTCCTCAACTAGGCAAGAGAATGTCTCAACTGAGAATATTTTAATAGGATGATACTGTTTTGAGGAACTTGAAATGTCTAGGGTCAGCACTTCTGGTGAGCATGGCAAACACTTTTTTAAGAGCTAAGGAAGTTCACGTTCGTGTATTTCTTCTGTAGAATAGCAGTTTTAACCTGCAGAATGCTGATATCTTCTTGTAACCTACTTCCCCTGATAATGAAAATTTAACTGCACACATTGTTGCAGACTACTATGGTCCCATTTAAGTTCAGAACTAGCATTGCTGTACTATTCAAAGTAATTTGTTTAGATACTGCTGGGAGAAATAGGTATCTGCAGATGAATGAAGTCTTGCTTAGAATACCAATGCTTTGTCTATAAATCTGATCATATCTGACCATATCATCTAGAATTTAAAAAGATACTAGCCCACAAAAAGGAATATCTCCATGGATACTAGTCAGCTTTTTCTAACCAATAGCATCGTGTATATTCTCATACTACCAAACAGTAGTGAAGGAATAAAGCAGAGAGACAAGAAGTATGTAAAATCTGAGACCAGATAGCTTGCCTAGCTTTTGGTTTTCCTTGTATAAAATACAGTAGAGCTTTGTAATTTATTTGCCTGATGCTGGGTGTCCATTTGACCTATGGAAGCCACGCCTTCAGAAAGATGTCCGTGTAAGGACAGATCCTGTCTGACATATGTTACTCATCTCGAGTTGATATGGACTAAACTAGGTTTTAAGAAATAGGAACAAGTCAGTGGATTTGTGTGATCTCTTTCATTACAGTTTTACATCTATTCTTAGCACTAAATTAAGACTTTCATGATGTAAAGTAGGTTATTGTAATAAATTAATTTATGAATGAGCACACCACATTTTACACCTACACTTGGAGCCAAGAGTTGTGTATTCATCCTGATAGTGAGGAAATAATCACATTAATGTGGAAAGTGTTAACCTCATGTGCATAGGTTGCATGGAAGGGGTTGGTAGCCTCTCCCAGACCACTCAAAGGCTCTCCCAAGTTGAGTGTTGACTAAACCTTGAGAAATGAGGAGGGTTTTCTAGAGGACCCTCATCCATGAAGACAGGACAGGAAGCTGGCCTATACTTTCTCATGTAACAGATAGTGTGTTTGACAAAACACATAAAACCCATAGTATGTTTGACAAAAGGGAAATATCTCATGTAACAATTGTCCAGACATGGCAACTGCTAGGCTTGGTTAATTTAGCAGCTAATGCCACCACTGTGGAGCAGCTCCACTGTGACTCTGTGGGCTTTCTCCTAGGCCAGTGGTGGCAAACCTATGGCACACATGCTGCAGCAGGCTATTTGAATCATTAAAAGCTCTAAAAGGTTTGCTATCACTGTCCTAGTTGCTGGTGAGGGATGCAGTTCCAAGTATCACAGTGTTACCCACTGGTGTCTAATGGTTTTTTAAAAAATCTTCTTTGCATTACTCTATTCATCAAGGAAGGAAACCTTTTCCAGAAAGTCCCCAGGAGACCCATGCATCAGGATTGGGTCACAGGGGTGGGATCAGCCATGTTTGGCCTCCGTGGTGGAAGGTGGCTCCTTCAGGAGGAAAAACATTGGGGAACAGTGGCTGGAGGGTTGGTAGCCAGGCCTTCCTCATAGACAGCCTTGAGTTGGCTGCCACCCTTGCAAAGAATTCATGGCAGAATTTATTTAGCTCCTGGGTGAGCTCCTGAGGATTGAAAACTAACCTGATCCATGCACAGAAAACCTGATTTCCTTGATTTTTCCAACACATCTATCACAGAATGTAAGGTCCTTCCATAACAGCTAGCCTCCACAAGGCAGGCCTGGAGCATAGTGCCGTCTCTGTGGGTCATACCCCCCTGTTACCCAGAGGTGGGAAATGACTTCTTAAAAAGTAGTTTGTGGAGGAGTTTGTGGGAGTGGGAAGAAAATTGTACCTTGAAAGCTATTTGGTCAGATCCTGCTAGATAAGTAAAGGATGTTCAGGGTGTGTTTATGCAACGTGGTTTCTTATCTAGAAATTGAATGGCTCTTCAGTAAAGTGGTATTTGATGCTTTGATAGAGTTTGTGCCTAGTTCATTTTTCTCACTGACTTCTGCGTTTCCGCGTGTTTATGTTTCTATATTTGTTCAAAAAGAACGTCTGAAATCTGTAAAACATAATTTTTCTTGGCTGAAGCACCAACATTCCATAGGAATTCCACTATACTTGCTTTTATAAAATAAAGTTGAAACGTCTGTTGCAGTATTTACCTTAAATATGATTTTTGTTATAATTGAACCAAGCTATTTTTTCTTCCTCAAACTGTAATTCTTTTGCATAGATATTGATAGGATGGCATACAACATATCAATATGCATATCAGATAAAGAATGCTTTCCACTTCCTAATGGAAAAACACAAATATGATTCTTTTAGCCAAACTAAAATTAATACTCTTTGAAGTAGTAAGGTAAAAACTCTTCAGCTTAAAAGTGAATGTTCTGCACAGATTTTACCATATTAACAGTCTCCCTACCAGTATTTTTATACTTCCATTCATCTTTACAAATCCATTAGCTGGTTAAAACCAGATATCTTTGGACACCTGAACTTTCAAAAAAGATGTCTTCAGAGGAGCCTGTATGAAAGTCTGTATATCATTCCCCCTGTATTCTACCATCTGAAATAATGTAATATAAAAGAAAAATGTTTTAAACAGAGACCTGTTTTTCTTTTCAGTGATCTGAAGATCAAGTTTTAAATTAACATGTATAAAGCTGTCAAGGCAGCATTTTGGAGATACCTAGGTATGCACACCTGTGGTAATTTGGGGTTCTTTACAACTTGAAGCCACTTGAGTTTTGTAGATACTCAAGGATGAAGAGAATTCTACTGAAACAAAATGCCTTTTGCCTCTTGGTCTCAGCAAAGTTGTACATTATAAGTTGCATGTATTTTTAGTTGAAGGTTTTGCTTTGGGGTTCAACTGCAATTTTACTTTCATCATTATCATAAATCTGTAACTTTGAGAGAAAGTTTTTAAAAATATCTTCTCTTCAAGTGTAGCAATTATTCAGTGACCTTTATTTTCTCCTGGTTAAAAAAAAACAGAGGGATGAAGACAACTAGAGCACTTTGGGGTTTTTTCAAACCCTTGGATTATAGCGTAGGACACCACAAGATGAAAAAGGAACAATTTTTGGACTTTTTTATACCATTGGGTAGTCATTAAGTTTGTACAAAATTATAATTCAGTGAAGTTACGGGCATGCCAAAAGAGGTAAAAGTGGCAATAATCAGGAAGGCCAAAATCTGGAATCAATTAACTGGAAACAAATTAACCAACAATTATGGCATGCCTTGTTTATTTTTCTAAAGATCCTGAAAAAAAGCAAAAGTTCTCCACAGGTACTAATAGCTCTAAACCCATGTGAATGGGTTTGGAGCAAGATTTCCCGACATGGGGTGGATTTCTGGCCACTGGGAAAGAACAGCCAGACTAAGACACTCAGAAGTTGTGATTTTCCAGTCTTGTACATTTCTAGCATGAATGTGAGTAGGGAGCCAGGAGCTCTCTGGTCCCTGGTGCTTGTGTCCTGTGAGTTGAAGCCCCAGAAACTTTCCCACTGCACAAATTCTGTCATTACAAATAAGGAGTGCCCCCATTCTCTTTCTGGATGTCCTCCTGAGGAAAAAGTCTAGCTCATAGTGTAAGGAGTGGTGCCAGGCAGAGACCAGCTGAGACCACTACGCTTGTATAAAGGCAACATGGCATGAAATTTATTGTGCTTGGTTGCAGGCAGTCAGAGGGCAAAAAGGTCATCTGTGTGTTACGGAGGAAAATGGAGCCTTTTTATGGGCTTAGACAAAGGAAGTCAAGTGGGAAGATCAGACAGGGACCTCAGGTGATGAGGTCTGGGCAAACATCCATGGTCAAAGTTCTGCAGTGCCTCCAGTGGTTAGTCTTTGGGGCACCCAGTGTAAATGTTTGAGTGTCTTTAGATGTCCCAGTGTTTTAAAGATTCCATGCTCTAAAATTTTATCTCTTTTACAACATCCTGCATTTTCTGAGGGCAGCCCAAGTGCTGACCTGGGTCTCCACTGAGAACAATGTCTCTGCTGACAAACAGGTTGGGTGCTAAGAAAGTCATGTCTGAGTTGAACCTGATGTGGAGAACTAGTGTTCTCACTTTTATATTCCTTCCCTCTATACATAACCATTGAATCTCTAAGTCTTGCTGATTTGTTCTGAGGACAATTTCCATTGTCACCATCACCTTATCTGTTTATGATATCTACATCTTCATCCTGTATTTCCTTGAGATGTTATTCCTTTTCCAGGACAGCAAAATAAAGATAGTCAATCTAGACAGAAAGACAGAAACTTACTCTCTCCCAGCTTTGGAAGCCACAAGTCCAAATTCAAGGACTTGGATTTCCAGCAGGGTGTGGGGTTCCCTGTGAAGTAAGAACCTTTCCTTGTGTCCCCCAGCTGCTTACGGTTTCTGACATTCTATGGCATTTCTTGGCTACCAACTACATCACTCCAATCTGCCTCCACTGTCACATGGTCTTTTTCACTGTGTCTTATGTTCCCTTCTCTTCTCTGGGTATCTGTGTCGAAATCCGAATTGCCCTGTCCTTAGAGGGTCACATTCTCCAATATGATCGCATTTTAACTCAAGTATATCCTCAAAGATGCCATTTAAAATATGGTCAAAATCACAGTTACTGCTATTAGAAGTGAACGTACCTTTTTTGCAGGTCACAATTCAAGCCATGAAACCCAGCACTATAGTTGTTATACATGAGGTAGGCCATTGACACAGTCCACATATTCCTGTTTTCACAATACGAAGACTTATTTAATATCAGTGAATTCACAAGCTATGTCAGTTTCATTGTCTTTTCTGAGTACTTCCAGTTTCACATGGTAATCATGACCATGGCAATCTCAATTCCTTTATGCCATTCCAGTCCTAATTACTAACATCAAACACTTAGCTCTTTTAACTCTCAACCACACAACACACAACAAATGTTCAGGTTTCAGAAAGAAAAGAGTAAAAAGACGGTAGGATTTAAAGAAACCATGTGAAGGGCAAAGTCAGAGTTGATACAAATGCAAAAGAGTCACTGCAGGTGTTCAGGTATTTGGTTAATGAATTAGATCCTGAGCTGTCAAGGTGAAAGAATCTGAACAGCTTTGAACGGAGGGCATCCAATGGCAGGGGGTTTGTGCTGAGATGAAGTCTGGGGACAGATTTAGAAGTTCCTATCTTGGCAATCTCCTGGTGTGTACACTGAGTGACCAGTGAAACTGTGACAGTGAGTGTGTCATGCTTGCCGTCTTAGGTGTCTTTCCTTTCATATATCTTGCACTGTGGTAGTACGTCATTTGTTTCTCTGGTGGGTTTGATAAGTTCACATGTGTGGCGTCTCTGATATGGTTTGATAAGCCCATGAGTCTATGTGATTTAATTTGCTAAACCCGGGGCTGGGGGTTTAGCTCAGCGGCACAGTGCCTGCCTGGCAAGCACAAGGTCGTGAGTTCGGTTCCCAGTACCGGAGAAAAACCAAAATAATAATAATAATAATAATTTGCTAAACCCACAGGTGGCAATTTTTTTATAGCACAAATATTCACTTATCAGATTATGCTGCATATGATCATTTACTTATATAGACAAGATGCAAAGTCATTCCACCTTAGCATTTGTCCCCACATTGGAGTAACTCAGAACAAGCTTCAGCCAGAGGCTGCTGCTCTATACAATAGTCCTTTTTCAAATGCAGCTTTTCCTACCACTGCATTGCTCACAAATCTTGCCTGTGAAAGAAATTCTGGCTACTTTTTCTTGATGCTTATACTCTTTGCCAGCTGGCTATGCTTACCTTTCTAGTCTTGCCTCTCATCACCCCTCATTTGAAAGCCCTGTGCTCTGCTCAGACTGATCTACATAGTGTTTCCAAAACATTTCATGTGCATTTACCATATGTATGTCTGTTCTCATAGAGTCCCTTTTGGCTTGACTTATTTACCACCACTTTACCCCGCACATAAAATCTAAGTCGTAGCAGTTCTCCTCAAGACTATCTGAAAGCCACCGCCTGAGTCTTGAGCACTCGGTTACCTGGGATTTTTCCGTCCTCTGATCTCTGCACCATGTAGACTTACTACCTAGTGCTTCACTGATACCAGCATTGCTCTTGTCGTAATAGCTAATTTTCATTGAGAACTCATATAGCCTCATAACTGGACACTTTGCCCACATTTTCTTATTAATTCTCACTGCAGTGCCATATCCCAGAAAGGAGGATTAAGATGCTGTGAGTATAAGAGCTAAATGGCTTGTTCAAGAGCTCATAAACTAATGGTACATGGAATCAGGAGTCACACCAGTTTTTTTAACTTCAAAATTCTGATTCTTAACCCCTACACTCCTCTTCTTCCACTAATGTTATTTACTATGCAAATTTATTTCCATAATTAGAGCATAAACTTCCTGAGCAGTGAGACTGTACCTGGAAAATCTGATGCTTTTGAAGGTAACTGATCCTGTTTGAGGCTCAGTCACACGATAATCAACCCGATGCTCAGTCAGCCCTCAGACTTTTTGAAGCCATAAGTCTTTGTGTTAATTGAAGACACAGCAGTGCTGGAGTTGTTCCTGCACTCTTCCCAATCCCTCCAGCTACCTCTCTCCAGCCTCAACAACTTGAATCTGTGGCTCAGGTCAGGCACCGAATGGAAATGCCAACAAGTAGAATATCCTAATTAATAGAATGGTGAACGTTAAGGTGCATCTTATAGGCAGTAATGATGTGTAACAACAGTCTTACATAGTTGATAGATTGCGTAGACCATGATTTACATTGAAAGCTCCATTTATGTACCATATATGACCCCATTGAGTACCTGCATTTAGTGCTAGCTAGTGGACATCTTGTTTCTATTAGTCAATTATTTGAACAAAAATCCTTGTATTGATCAAATAGTTACTACCTATATTTGTTGATGGAGAAGAAACCTTAACTCCTATCTGAAGATCACATACAATTTTAATTAGCTGGATACAGAAAGGAACATAACTTTATTGTAAGATACATTTTCATTGTCCTACTATTACAGAATGTCATTGACATGTAGGGAAACTTTATTTTTAAATTTCATTTATAATTTTAAATGTCTATTTATTTTTCTCTGGTTTTGTTGTAACACAAAAGCACCCCCCCCATGCCAATATACTTCAGTTTCTTAGTTGCCCAGGCAATAGTTCCTGTTCCAGATCCAGTTGCTCCTGTCTCTTAGAAACAGCTGGTCACTATGATGCACACTGTATAAACCACTCCCCAATTGACAAGATATTCTGCCTCTGTACTTCCTGCTTGCTTATCCAGTACAAACCCTAGACTACCAGAGATCAGAGCCTGATATTCTCAGAACAATCCTGATCAGTGCCTGTTGACCTAAGTAAATCTGCCTCCAAATTCTGGATGTTGTTTCAGTGTTTCTGCCTGCCATTGCATCGTGAAAAACATACTCACTGAAGTCTAACAGTGAAAACCTGTTTGTTTGTTTTTTATTTGTGAGACATATGGCCCCAGAAAACACACTGTAGAAAGCAGTAATGGCTTTCCACCCATGGAGTGTTAGAGGATGCTTCAGACATGTGTGGCTGCTAAAAGCCTGGTGAGTAGAGGTTTTCAGTAGTGAAGGAAGAGGCTCTGAAATTGGTGAAGAAAGTAGAGGTATGTACAGGGCATTGCTAGACCATTCCTGGCAGCCAAGAAGCCTTGTGGACACTTTGGTAGAGTGCCAGGGTGTCAGCTGGCTGCCAGATAGTGCTGTTAATGACCATACCCTACATCCTAGGTAATCATAAGGAGACTGGCCAGCTGCCCTCACACCTGAAATGACCAGTGCATAACAAGCTGACTGTCAGTGTAACATTCACATGGCCACTGGAGCCAGAACGGTTAGTCTTACTCAACTTGGTGGTGAGGTGGGTAATTTACCAGCAGCACTGAGCTGCCTCCCCCGATTATCATTATCTGGTCCTTGAACTCTCTTTTTCTTGCACTTTACCGAATCACCCAGACAGTTGCTACAAACCAAGGCTTCATTTGGTCAGTCTGAGTGTCCTGGAGGCCTCTACCTGGTAACAAGGTAATTTTATAAGTGAAACTGAGGGCTCAGTCCATAACACCTCTTGTTTTTGGAGCCCAGAACACAAAAGCTCACCATACAAAGGAAAACTCTGGAATCCTCAAACCCCCTCAAGCCTTCCTTCCTTACTCTTTGATATCAGATATGTGGTCATAAAAGAGGACATATTTTTGATATATTGGGAAAAGTCATTTCTTCCCCTCTTGAAAAATGTGTTCCTTTTTTCTCACCACAGCTGGGTGTTTCGAATATGAATAAATCGCCAGGAATTTGGCAGTAACAGTATATTCATAAATACACATGAAATTTGGTGGAGTTTAAAGAAAAATAGAATTGAAAGAGCATATTGTCAAGTTTAGGCCCAGACATACCTTGAGACAAAAACTGAGTTTGTTTCTAATAGGTTGTTCATTTGCTTTGTAAGGATGGATGCCAGGCACAGGTCCTAAAATGTAGGTATGGGGAGAAGTACTCAGCACCCACAGCCTGGGATCGGAGGTGGAAAAGATCTGTCTTCAAGCCCGGAAACAGAAGCGACAGGATTAACATTTAGCTACAGGCTGCTCTTGCCCTGGCTATGCATTTTGCCTCCACAAACCAGATGGCAGATACTTTGCTTCAAGAGCCAGTGAAATGCAGAACATCTGGCCCCTCCCAATGGCTCCCTCACAGAGGCTGGGACCAGATCTGGTATGTAGGAGAGGGAACTTGCTGAGGCACTTCTGGCCCTTCTCCTGGCACATAAATTCTGTCATCTGACACTTCATTAGACCCCTCTCCAGATAGTGTGACTTCTCCTCTGCTGTGGCAGAGTTGAAATTAAATCTTTGAAATGTGTCTGTGGACTCCGGAGATCACATGGCATCTGCCAGCTGTGACTCACCCCTCTCCATCCCTGGCTTGCAGATGCTGGGAGCAGGAGCTCACCAAGGAGGCCATATCTCTGGCTGATGAGGAAGGTCTGTTCCTTATTGTGGCTATCAGTCATGATCTAGAGCTGGCCTGTCAAGTGAAAGGATGCCTCATTTGCATCTTCATACTTCCTGTGAGTCAGAAATGCTTACTTTGAACATATGACATCATACGAGAGCAATGAACTGTGGCTGCATATAAACCTCAGTCCCTTTCTACCTGGTCCCGTGCTTTGTGGATGGCAATGTCACCACATGCAGGGTGGAGACCCTGACTCTTCAGATGCCCATCTTCTCTTTCCCAGGCAGTGAAGCCCATGAAGTTTTCCTGCTTCTGTCCTTCCTACCTCCCTGGAGATGTATCACCAGCACTCTCTCCCTCTTTGCCTTCCCCACCTCTTGCACTCTTCACTTGAGCCTTAAACACTCACATGTTCCCCTGCCCCCTGATGAATAGCTCCCAAGTCTGGCTCTGGCCTCATCCTTCTGTGGAAAATTGAATGCTGCTGCTGCTGGTCCTTCTTGCCATAATCACTCCTTTTAAGAGAGTCACTCCCTAACTTCATTCTGTCCTCTTTCCTCTAATCTCCAACACTCCTGTGTCCTGCTGCTCATGGGGCTTGTTCTGGACCTGTGAGCTGTCATCTGTGCAGCCATCCACAGCCAGTATGCCACTGTATCCAGGAACTTCTACACCAGGACATCGCTTGTCCAATCACTTCTGCCCCTGCGTTCTGCCTCCATCAGGTTTGGGGTCTGTCCTGATTTGTCTAGCAGCAGGGTACTGCTCTACCATCCCTCAGCTTCGGAAATGAACCCTTCCTCCCTCGTGTCACACCCACCTCCAGCTGTCACTCCTTTTCAGAGCATGCTACTGCCCCTAATGTGCTCTCTTCCCTTCCTATGTCTGCCTTTGCCTCCTCATATCACCAAAACAGCTCTTCCCTGTTTACCAGTGACCATCCAAACATTGACCTGGCCTCCCTTGACCACATGTCAGAGACATTTCCTCATGCACCTGTCCAGTGTACCTCCTCCCCCTCAGGACCCCTTCCTTCCTGCTTCCTGAGGCCTCTGAGTTGGATGTTGTAGGACTCAGCTTACCTACTGAGGTCCTTTCAGTTACCTCATCCTGTCTCCATCTGCAAGCTGGGGATTCTCAGGCTACATGTCCTGTGGTCCCACTGGGAATTTCCATCTCCATGAAGGAAAAGCATCCTTAACTTCTGTCCAAGATGAGTTCCTCACTTCTCCCCAACACCTGCTCCAACTAGAAACTTCTCCATCTCAGCAAAACAAAACAAAACAAAAAAAATGTGTTTATTTAGCTTCTAAGACCAACATTTTGGAATCATCCTTGATATTTTTTATTTTTCCTTTCACCCCCACAGACAACCCCACAATGAACCCTATTGGGCTTATCTGTGTGTGTGTGTGTGTGTGTGTGTGTATGTGTGTGTGTATTTGGCACATGGTCCCTTCCGCCACACCACATCCCACCTGGCCCAAGCCACCATCCTCTCTTGCCTGCATCTTTAAATGTTCTCTTGCCTCAGCCTCCCAGATTCTACCCAGCACAGCAGCCAACTGACCCCTGTAAAACGTCTATCAGCTCTGGGGCAGCCTCTGCCCACAACTCTCCTGTGCATTCCCACCTTGCTTAGAGCAAACTAAAATCTTTTCTTAGCCTCAAAGCTAGTTCCTTGTGTCCCTAGTCCTATGTCACTTTGTTGGAAGTTTCCCTGAATTGACTGAATAAAAAGCCAACTCTCCTAGCTCCCACCTGTACCCCACATCATCCTTAAAGCTTCCTTTTCAGCCACTTTTTGACAAACTTTGGATTGACTTTATTGATCCACCTTCCCAAAGACCATGGAAGCTGCACAATGACAAAAATCTTACTTTTTTCTTCACTACTATATTCCCATACCTCGAATCACACATAGGGCATAGTGGGTCTCAACATATAGTTTTTTAAATGAACAAGAAAATGTCCAAACTAATTGACCATTTGTTGGCCCCAATGGTATGTAAATGTCCCGTACATCAAAGCAGGTCCTCATGCAAAACCTAGTATCCTTCCCAGCAACTGTGTCCTGAGATGCTCCATCAGCCGTTCTTCCTGAACTGGGTCCATTTAGTTCCTACTGCTGAAACTTCTCTGATCCTCCACCTCTCTAGAATCCTGTGTCCATTGTGCTTCCTCTTGTACCCCCAAGAGTAAAGCTCAACCGCCTCCCCAGGGGTCTTCACTCAGATTCCCTCTGCATACCGTCATGGTGCACAGCCCCCCACCTGCAATGACAAAACCCTCAACGTTCTTCATTCAGCCCCATCCTGCGACACATTTCCCAAGGATATTCTGTGTCCCAGGAACCAGCATCTGCCTCAGGTGAGGCACCACCAGCTTCCCAAGGCGTTGATCACCAGGATGTGTCTCCACTGCCTGCAGGGCTCCTAATTGGTCCTGTTTTCAACTGCCCATCCACAAGCATCCTTGCTTCAGTCCTCATGCAGCAGGTCTTTGCAAACAGCTCATCTTGCCCACCACTCCCCTCTGCGGGGTCAGTGCCTGTTATATCTCAGGTCTGGGTACCAACACAGTTTTACCTGTCTTTCTCCCTTCAGGCCGAAGGCTGCAGAAGCTCCCTCCTACCCAAGATGATGGGGGCGTTTCTGTTGGTCTCTGCAGTCCAGCTCCTCTGCCCTGTCTGAATTTATTGACTGTTCCCTAATGTGGCACCACCAGCGTCACACACAATTCCTAGATATTTTCAGAAAAAAAGTCACCTTTCTCCTTCCATACTTTCACCTTGTGTTTTTACTTTGAATTGATATTTTTGTAAAAGTAAGAGCCCCCTTTTTTTCATTTTTAAGAAACAGTAGATGTTCTTCATAGGAAATGTAGAAAGGAAAGGAAGAAAATTTTAAATACTCGTAATTTTGCCCACCAATAACTCTAACCAACTAGTCATTTATAATTAAGTATAATTAACTATGATTTTACTATGCAAATTCATTTCTGCGCATGGGTGTCTAATATACTATAGTTATATGAGTTGATGAGTTATTTTTTGCACCATTCCATTGAACTCAGTTCCCACTTGGAGTCACACTAAATATAATACTTCTATAGGAAGGGTTTAGGAGGCCGTTAAGCCAATCAGAGTTGCACAATAAATGTGTAGTTGATTAAATGGAAGCAAATAAGTCATGGTGAAGTGCAGATGCCACCAAGTTAAAAACATGACTCCCCTATAAATATGTAGTGAGAATCTGTCAAAGTTTATACAGCTCATTAATGAGGGACCCAGCAGGGTGATGATGCTGGCTAAAAGAAAAATAAAGAAAGATGAGATAAGAATGCTGACTTAGACAGAAAACTGGTTAATATCCTTCCAGGCAATAAAACAGTAACTTTGGGTGCTATCTTTCCTACCCAAGAGGAATCACTTGCTGTTTATCAGGGCTCTGCAAGTTAACTTCTAACTGTATGGAATCTGGTCTGTAATCAATAGTGAATAGTAAATCAACCCAGATAGTGGCCCTTAGAATGAAAGCCTTCAAACATTCTCTGCAAAAGGGCAAGTACTGTACTGTTTTAAATGTCAGCCTTTGCAGGCCATATAGTCCCTGCCATAATGACTCAACTCTGTCATTGTAGCATAAAAGCTGAATTAGACAACACATAAATGGCTGTGTTTTGTAAAACTTTATTTACAAATCTCTGACCTCCAGTGTGAGTTCACAGACCTGTGCTGTACTCAGCCGGATGAATCTGAGGCAGGCTTGCTACAGTGCCCTACTTGGCTTCAAAGCTTGCACCATTTGTAGGAAAATGGGTACACTGAGACCATAATGTTAACTAAAGTAAATCAGACACACAAACTTAAATACCACACAGTTTCTTTTATATGAGAAATCTAAATTATAAAGAGCCAAATAAAAGATAATAAGTAGGGAGTTAGATCTTTATCTAGTGGGAAGAGGATCAAGAGACGGAGGGATGAGGGTGAAAGGGGAGGAAGAGGATGAGAAAAGGAATAAAATGTGTTATGGACATTTACCAACTCCACAAGGAATGTAAACATTATGCATTGCAAACATGTGTTACTAAAAACCCTGAGCATGGTGGCTCACACCTATAATCCCAGCACTCAGAAGGCGGAGGCAAGGAGGATTGTTGTGATTTTGAGGTCAGCCTAGGCTACATAGTGAGTTCAAGGCCAGCCCGGACTATATAACGAGACCTTGTCTCAACCCCCCTACCAAAAAAAGTATTAATAAAAAATGTATGTAGTAGCCAGGACTGGTGGTGAATCCCTGTAATCCCGGTACTATGGTAGACTGAAGCATGAAGATCAGAAGTTCAGCCTGGGCAACTTAAAGATATAACAAGATTGTACTGCAAATTTATTTATTTATTTATTTATTTGTACTGCAAATTTTTTTTATTTTTTATTTTAAGGATAAAAGGAGGGAAACATTAACAGACATACAACATTTTACAACATATCACAAGCACAATACAGACAATA